>NC_090931.1:271246773-271550070 GCF_040938575.1 Ambystoma mexicanum | reverse complement strand
GGGTCCCACCTGTGAGCCATGCTGAGGGCCTCCCCCAACTCGGCACCAAATCACAGCCGTGCCACACTCTGGACCGGCCTAGATTATCACGCTTGCGCAATACGCACAAACGTGCTGCTGAAAGGGTATGCTGCACACTGTACTAGTTGAAAGATATACATAGGTGTTTTAATGCAATACACAGCACACTTTCTGAGAAAAATTGGCTAAAAAGCCAGAGCGTTTGCTATTGTTTTGTAGGGTAACACCAATCGAATACAGACAGGTCACCAACACTGCACAGGAACATTAATGCTTTGATATTAAAAATGCCATGCCACATTGAAAACATGTCCCACTGGCTGCACAATGTAGACCAGTGTAGATACAAAATAACATTACAGTAAAACATGCCAGGCCACATTTAGATAACACCATTAAGGACATGCACCAAGGTGATTTATCTCTGTTTATTAATCAAACCTTTGTGCCCTTGCAGATGACATGTTTTTCGGCTACATGCCTTTTTTCAAATCAGGGCATAATCATTCATCCTCAATGGGTTACGGAATCCTTGTGATGGTGTGGATTAAATCCCAGCTGCAGTGACAAGTTGAGTCCTCCGCGTTGGCTCTGTGTGAATTGAAAGTTTGACAATTCCTTTTTAATTTGGCTTTGTTTGGTCTTTTTCACTGGTGTACCCATTTAACAACAAGACTATAGAGGCTTTGTAATTGGAGAGGTTGCCGAGTCAAAACAGTGTGATTACAAAAGCCACCTTAACTTCAACACATTTAGATATACCTAGACTGGTTGCACCAAAATACCATTCGTGAGCAATAACACTCATAAGAAGAGAGACAAGCCTGGGTCTCTGCGGCCTCTAACAACACGGCCAAACTCTTTAAAATCTGCAAGGAACTGGTCAATCCTGTTGCAGTCTCTACCACTCCTAAAACTCAGGCCATCCTGTCCTCTATCTCCTCTTTCTCTCCCTCTTCCTCTCTTGCCCCCCCCCCTTCGGCCATCTCTACCTCTCCTTCCCCTTTCTGCTCTTTCTCTCTGACAACGCCTGATGAGGTTTCTAGACAAGCCCGATCTATGAAAGTGTCATCCAAACAGGTGCGCCCCTGCTCCTGCAGAACCATCAAGGACCATACTGACACCCTCGCTCCAGCCTTGGTCGATTTCTATAATCACTCTTTCACCACTGGAACGTTCCCCTCTTCCCTTAAGCACTCCTTTATGCACCCATTCCTCAAGAAGCCGCCTGTCGATTCCACCTGCTCGGCAAACTATCACCCAATCTCCATCACTCCTTTCCTGGGCAAACTCTTGGAAAAGCTGGCCATCTCCCAGCTTATTCTCCACACTGAATCTGTTGGTTGTCTCCATGACCATCAGTCTGGCTTCAGAGCTGCCAGAGGCACGGAAACAGCTCTCCTAAACACATGTGAAGATTTGCTCTCTAACCTTGATTCCAGCATTCCTTCTGTCCGAATCCTCCTTGATCTTTCCTCTGCTTTCGACACAGTCAACCACGCCATCCTGATCAATCGACTACGTGAGAACCTGGGCATCACGGATCAGGCCCTGGAGGGGCTGACCTCTTTCCTCTTGGACTACCCTTCCCAGGTCCAACTTGGTCCCTTTCTCTCCGCCACCTCTCTCTCTACTTCTGGCGTTCCCTAGGGCTCTGTCCTTTCACCATGGTTTTCCAACCTCTACTTGGCCCCTTTGGCCCATCTGATCTCTACCTTTTGTTCTAAATTTTAGTGTTATGCGGATTACACTTAGCTTTCCTTCAGGCTCCTCTCCTCTCTCACTCATTCCTGACTGTCTACCCATGATTCAGGATTGGTGTGCTTCCAACGATCTCTGCCTTAATGCCAGTAAAACAGAGATCCTTCTCATTGGGACTCCTGCCCCTGCTTTTCCTCTCTCACTCTGTCTGCCCACCTTGGGCCCTCTTCTTTCGTCTTTCTGCAAGGCAAAAAACCTTGGTGTCATCTTTGACGCCACTCTCTCTTTCTCTCCTCACATCTCGGATGTCGCCAAGAAGTCAGACTACCAGCTGCTCCTCCTCAAAGGGACTCTTCCCTTTCTCACTTTCTCCCAGAAGCTCACTGTCTCCATAGCCCTGGTTCTCTCGATGCTGGACTACTTCAACATCCTCTTTCTTCATCTGCCTTCCTCTACTCTCCGCCCTCTGCAACTAATCCAGAACAGGACTGCAAGACTTATCCTTGGCCTCAAGCCCAGGGATCGTATCTCTCCAGCCCTGAAATCTCTCCACTGACTCCCCGTGGCTGCAAGGATCAAGTTCAAGTCCCTTTGCATTGTCCACAAGGCTTTCTGGGGTTGGGCCCACACTACATCCAACGCTCTCTTCCAAAATACCTTCCTTCTCGAGCCCTTCCCTCAGCTACCTCCAACTCTCTAAGGGTTAGACGCTTCTCCAGGCAGATAATGGAGGGGTAGATCTCTCTCCTCTGCAGGTGCCTCCCTGTGCTATGGCCTATCTGCCCCTCTCAAACTTTAGCTGGACCACCTGAAGTTCCGGAAGCAGTTCAAAACTTTCGTCCTCTTCTTTGCTTTCTCTCTCTTCCTCCCCTGCTGACCTACCTGTCTGCTGTACCGACTGGCTGCTTGGCTAACCTCAGAGCCTCACTGAGTCCAGGCTCTTTCTTGATCAGTCACCCTTGCACTGCCTCAGGACCTACCATGCACTTATGGGCTGTAACTGTAACCCTACAGTCACTTGTTCTCCTTGTACTACCTAGGGCCGCGCTGCCCTGGCTGCACTTACTCAGAGCATTACTACCCTGTTTTTACCTCCCCTCTCCCTTGCACTTCCCCCCTCTCTTTCCCCTTGCACTTCTCGTTCTCGCACTTGCATGATCTGAATGACACAAGGCCTAGTAAGATCGTTTGTCTTGTCCTCCCTCTATCTTCCCTCCCTTGTCTTGTCGCGCCTAGAAACACTTGTGTACAAGCATGTTATAAATGACTTATATCATATCATATCATATTTTATCACAGATGCTCAGAAAAATATACAATGCCGCAGTAAGAAATGGCAAGACTGGCAGCACCCAAATGCCAGTCTAGCCAGGTAATTACACTTAGCTGGACTGCTTTATCAGAAATGCGCAGTTAAAAAAACGTCATACCAAACTGAGGAAGGACTAGACTTGCTGAACGAAAATGCCTCTCTAGCCACTAATACCACATATCATGCCTGCTTAGCCTGGACATGGACAACCATTATGATTTATCGCACAATCCCGTCCCCACACATCCCCTCTCCCTCCCAACCCCTACCCCAACCTCCGAAATCCGCTCCTTGGCCCAGAATTACCTTCACGTCCCTCTTCCTTTTCCCAGAACTTACGGATGAGGCTCCTTGCCTCATAGGTATATACTGGCGGGAGGAAGAATGGGACTAGGAGTAATGAAGATTACAGGTAGCTAAATCAGGCATTACCTCCATGTACCTCTACCTCATCCCAGTACTTGTGTATGAGGCATAATGCCTCATACACAAGTACTCCCACATACACAAGTACTGGGTCGAGCAAAAATATTGCTAGGAGTAATGATGATTACCAATAAGTAATCAAGGCATTAATCACAAGTAGTGGCCTAACACCATTGAGTTGACTGAGCTTCAGCACTACCCCCTTGAAATTCTGGGATATGTTGACTCAACCTGGCTGACCTTCAGAGCAGTTGCCGGACAGAACAGGACACAGATGTTAAATGGCACATGGGTTTCGTTGGTAACAAGGGCCCAGCAATTACGGTACGATGTTCTTTTATCACCAGGCTTTCTAGCGCCTGCTGGTTCAACATGGAAAAATTAACAAAAACGTTTCATCGATTTTTTTGGGGGGTGGGAAAGGGAAGATAAGGGGTTGGGGGTCAGGAATAGTTAAAATGGGACAAGTGAGGGGGGCTGAAGGGAGTGGAAGCAATACATTTCCACGTTGAAACAGCAGGCATTAGAAAGCCTGTCGATGAAAGAACATGGAATCGCAATTACTAATGTAAAACATTCCACTGTTAGTATTTGCATTCAAATGCCAATTTTTATAGGCAATTGAAATCGCGATGTGGGTTTAGTATTTGCATGCCAGGGGAGTGATTGGAAGGGTAGAGAGGGAACAGGAGACCGCTCATTCTCATAGCAGTACATAAGTGTGTGCTTTTAGACTTAAAGGAGAGAGTTAACTGCTTGTAAATTTGAAGCTGTACTAGAATAGTCTAATTAAAATGCGTAAAGGAGTTAGATGCCGCAACACAAATACGTTTGCCCCTCTCCACCGCCCGTGAAGTTAGCGCCTCTCCCAATATTTGAAGGATTAGGCCACACGAAATATAGGTTCTGTTGTTCCCCTGAACACAAGCACACACACCATTCACCATATACACACACGCACACCCAGCCATGAATACATTTAAGTGTGCACTCTTTCACCATACAGGCACATCCAGGCAGCCATCCATCCAGTCACCACACCAGCTAATTCCAGCAAAGAATGGTACACCACCATTCAAAATGCGTTAACCTCCAAAATCATCACTAAAAGAAAAATATTAGCTGACAAAAATATGCCCGAATCCGCGCTTAACTCAGCAGATAATAAATCGAACATGCTGTTCCACTTTTCTCTGGTTACCCAAGACTCAGTATCTGACACCATCTCTAAACTAAAAGCATCCTATTCTCACGCCCATTATCACTAACTTTGTAAATTCTTCATTCAAAACGAACATAGTGCTAGCGAGCATAAAAGAAGCTTGGGTGACCCCCCCCCTGCTGAAAAATCCTTCGCTGGATGCATCTACACCTAAAAATTACCGACCAATAACTACAGACCCATTTCTGCTTAAGATCATAGACAAAATAGGGTACACCCAAATTCAAGCCCATCGAGAACAAAACCAGCTGTTGGGAGCTAGACAATCAGGTTTTAGGCCTAACATGGAAACGGCACTCCTGGATCTGAAAATTCAGATGGACACTTTGAGGGACACCGGCAAACTCTGCATACTGTTGTTGTTAGATTTGTCAGCAGAATTTGATTAGTGGACCACGATAAACTATGTGCTACACTCGCAAATGATTTCATATTCTCCAAAGAGGCCACCCTTTCGGTGAAATCCTTTCTAGTTGAACGTACGCCTAGAGTATCCATAGGCAAAGAGGCTGCAGATCCTATCCCAGTCCCCATTGGGGTACCTCAAGGGTCTTGTCTCTCGCCCACTTTATACAATGGATATACTAAACTCCTCTTCTCTGCCCTGTATGCTATGGGTGTCATCTACACTAACTTTGCAGATGACACCCAGATCCTCATCCCAATCACAGGAAATTATGACCATGACACTATGAGCATCAATAAAATATACGCAATAATACAAAACTGGATGCCCATGAATAGCCTATGCCTCAACGATGAGAAAACAGAGATTCTCATTGTGGGCTCCCCATTCAAAATCATCACCCTCCACTCAGACTATACTGCGATCAACATAGATGGCACGCTGATTCCTGTCTCAAAACAAGTAAAAACCTTAGGCGTCTACTTAGACGCTAACTTAACAATGACGAAACATGTAACTGCATTATCCTCCTCCACTTCTTATACATCCAATTTAAATGCACTAAGTCGACAATTCCTCTCACCTACAAATTGCATCTCTTTAGCCAGGGCTTTGAAATCATCCAGATTGGACTATTGTCACAGGTCTCCCCCCTTCTCACCTGTCTGTATTGTTTGCTCGTGATCTTCTGAGATGTCTTCTTTTGCACTGTTTGGGATTTATATAACCCTGTGCGTGGGTCCTCGGATTCCAGTGTGCGGTTCGTGACCCAGCTCCAGGATACGCTCAGATGTCCGGGACAAAGACCAGGAAATAATGAGGTTCGCACTCGGAGATCCGAATGCGATGGAAATCCAGGATATGCAAAGGTAAGGATAAGGGGAAGGAAGAAGGAAGAGCAATTCAGGGACCGGGAACCAGGAATCAAAAGTAAGTGCTGAACGAGCTCCGGCAACACACGTCCAACTACTGCAAGTGGTAGCAATGAGACGCGCAGGGCCGCGGGGGTGTGTCTGCTTTGTAGAACATAGAGCATACAACGCGGAGACTGACAAACAGCGTTCCGCGTTCAGCTGCCATGTTGGGAGTACTACTGAGTTCAGTCCCCTATGGGTCAGGGACCACGAAGTCCAGAAGGGACACAAACGGCGGTTCATGACAACATGGCTCCTCTGAAACCCACCTCCTCCTTGTTTACCTGGATGTATAAGGTGGTATCTTCAGAGTAGTCTGGGGGCATTCATATTTGAGCCGGGATCCCAGGTGCGTTCACTGGGAGGGTACCCTTTCCACTCGACCAGATACTGTAGCTGACCACGTCTGTACCTGGAGTCACATATTCTGGAAACCTCATATTCTAGCTGATCATTGACAATCACAGGGGTAGATCTTGGAGCAGTTCGAGAGGACTGGACGTATGGTTTCAACAGAGAAGTGTGAAAGACCGGGTGGATTCTCTTCCAAGACTCTGGTAGTCTGAGTCGAAAGGCCACTGGGTTAATGACTTCCTTTATGGAAAAAGGCCCGTAATACTGGGGAGCCAATTTATTTGGTCGTAGGTGTCAGGGTAAAAATTTCAAAGACAACCAGACCTTATCACCTATTGAGTATGAAGGCCCTGGTCTTCTTTTGGAGTCAGCATGATGTTTGACGTCTCTTCAGGCCTTTTCTAGGTGTTCTTTTGCTTCTTTGTGTACGTTGATAAGGGTTTAAATCCATGAGTCAACTGTAGGAACAGGGTTCGGATGTGGGAGAATGGATGGTAGAACCGAAGGGTGGAATCCTTGAGTACAGAAGAAGGGATTGGTTTTGACAGACGAGTGATCCGAATTGTTGTAGGAGAATTCGGCCACAGGTATTAAGAGTGACCAATCGTCCTGGACTTTTGTGGCGAAACAGCAAAAATATTGTTCCAGAGTTTGGTTTACGCGTTCAGTAGCTCCATTGGTCTGTGGGTGATAACCTGAGGATAAGGCACGTTGGATTCCCAGTATACGACATGATTGTTTCCAGAACTGGGATATGTACTGGGGTCCTCTGTCAGATATGATCTTGGAGGTTAGCCCGTGGAGTCGGAATATGTGTTCCAGAAAGATTGAGGCAAGTTCAGATGAAGATGGCAGTTTATATAAAGGTGTAAAATGAGCCATGTGAGTGAACAAGTCAATGGTAACCATGATAGTTGTGTAGCCCCTGGAAGGTGGTAGTTCCACAATAAAGTCTGTGGCGATGAATTCGCAAGGTCTTGTTGGCAACGCTGGTTGGAGCAGGAGACCTGCCGGTTTCTTGTTATCATGCTTGCTTTGATTGCAGACTGCACATGTTTGGATATAATGCTGAACATCATACTTCATCTTCGGCCACCAAAACTGTCTTTGTATTAGACGGAGGGTGTTGGTGATGCTACGGTGTCCTGAATGAAGGGTATCATGACATAGGCTTGTGATCTTTTGTCGTAGTCTCTGAGTGGGAATGACCAGGCAATTATCCTTGAATAAATATCCGTCCTTCATTTTGAGATTCCATCGATTATTACCATTAAACTCCTTCCAGGTTTCAGAGGACTGAGTTTGAATCCGAATATCCTCCAGGAGGTTGATTGCTTGGGCAACAAATATTGTGTGGGGAAACATCTTTGGGAAGGATCGATCTTCAAGGATTTCGTAGTCAGGACGTCGGGATAAGGCATCGGCTATTATGTTGTGTGTTCAAGAAACATGATGGATTCGAAACTGGTATTGAGCAAAAAAGAAGGCCCAAAGGGCTTGATGACTGTTCCTACATTCCAGGGATTTCACGACTTGAAGATTCCGATGGTCCATCCGGACCTGAACAGGGTGTTTCGCTCCCAGAAGTAGATGACGGCAATCTGTGAAGGCTTGACGGATGGCTAGTAGTTCCTTTTCCAAAACAGAATAGTGGGTTTCGCTAGGAGTCAAGGTGCGAGAAAGATAGGCAATGGGGTGTTCTAGCTTGTCATCAAACTCCTGTTTCAGGACTGCTCCGATGGTGTACTTGGAGGCATCAGTTTCCACACGAAAGGGTCGATCAATGTCAGGTTGGGCTAAGATGGGGGCTTGTGTGAACTCCTACTTTAACCGTTGAAACACCTCATCTTGGGCTGCTGTCCAGTGAAAGGGGGTATATTTTTTTTAACAATGTAATGATCGGATGTACAATCTCCGAAAAAGAGGCTATGAATTTCCGGTAGAAGTTAGCAAGCCGCAGGAAGGATTGAATTTGTTTTACAGTAGTTGGAACAAGCCAGGATAGAATGGAGTCTACTTTCGAGCTGTCCATTCCAATTCCTTTTGGGCTAAGGACGAATCCAAGATAGTGAACAGTAGGCACATGGAAAAAGCATTTCTCGGGTTTAGCCAGGAGCTTATGTTCACGTAGACGTAAAACTGCCTTAACATGTTCTTCATGCTTCAGATGGTCCTTAGAGTATATCAGTATGTCGTCCAGATATACAATGACGAAGAAGAACAGTATATCGGAGAACACCCGGTCCATAAAACGTTGGAAGACCGCTGGGGCATTGGCAAGTCCGAAGGGCATAACCAAGTATTCAAATTGACCAAAGGATGTTCTAAAGGCTCTTTTCCATTCGTCACCTTCCTTTATACGGATCAAATGGTAGGCACCTCTGAGATCTAATTTGGTGAACGCTACAGCTCCTCTTACCGCTTCCAAGATATCCGAGATGAGGGGCAACGGGTAGCGGTCCTTGAGGGTGCATTGATTAAGGCCACTATAATCTAGACAGGGCCTAAAGTCCTTGTTATCTTTCTTGGGAACGAAAAACACGAAGCTCCCACTGGGGATTTGGATGGTCGTATAGTACCATTTTCCAAGTTCGTATCCAAGTATTCCCGGAGGGCTCTCTTCTCAGGTTGTGATAGAATGATCATCCTCCCAAAAGGAATCACCGCTGAGGGTTCAGTATCGATTGCGCAGTCCTCAGGTCTGTGAGGGGGAAGAGCTTGAACTATGGCGGTCGAAAACACATCTGTATAAGCCTGGTAGGCCCTGGGAATCTGGATTATATTTGAGACAGTGAGTGCACCTTGCTGGTTCGCTTGCGAGTCTTCAGAGGATCCTGACGAGGAGTCTAGGGATAAACAGTGGGACATACAATGTTCTAAACCAAGAAACAAGGATCCTGCTGCCTAGTTGATGTAGGGGTTATGCTTCTGTAACCAGGGCATGCCCAGAACCACTGGGTAATGGGCAGATCTTATGATGTCGAATTTGATTCTCTCTTGATGGTGGTTTATAGAAAGCAGGATCTCTTTGGTTTGATGGGTTATGGGTCCTGAAGAGAGGGGTCTTCCATCGGTAGCCTCTACTGGTTGCATGATGTCTCGAGTTTCATATGGAATGTTATGGGTAGTGACCCAATCATGATCTATGAACATCCCTATGGCCCCACAATCCACTAATGCCAGAATGGGGTAAGATTCTTTCCTGGAAGGTGATAGAAAGGCCTGCAGAATCACAAGGTTGTTTTGTCCAGGAGAGTTCAAGGATGAAATAGATGTGGAGCAAACCTCTCTCTCCCGAAACTGTGCTCCATCTAGGATCGGGAGCTGGCGTTTCCCGAACATCGTGGAGGGGCAATAGGACACTCTCTCACAAGGTGTTTATCAGAGGCACAATACATGCACAGACCAGTGTGAATCCGTCGCATCCTTTCTGACGGGGTTATGGGTCTGCGGAAGGCCCCAAGTTGCATGGGTTCTGGGTCCGTGGTTGGGGAAGCTGCAGGCTCAGGTCTAGGAGGATGGTACATAGAGGGCTTTTGGAAGGGTGATTTAATTTTCTTCTTTTCCGCCTTTCTTTCCTGGATACAAAAGTCGATCTGCAAGGAAAGATCCATGAGAGCCTGGAAGGAACTTGGGCGAGCTACCCTGGCTAGCTCGTCTTTTATCTCTTAATTCAACTTCGAAAGAGGGTGAAACAGGCCTCTGGAGACCAGTCTGCTTCCTTGGCAAGTTGTTTAAACTGGGTCACATAGGTAAGCATATCCTGGGATCCTTGTTGAAAGTCCAATAAACGTTCTTGAACACTGTAAACCTGCTCTGGGTGATCAAACATGGTCTTTAGCGCCTGCACGAAACCATCATAGTCATCCAGGAGGGCGTCGCCCGAATTAACTAAGGGAGTTATCTAGGTGAAGGCATTCCCAGTGAGATGTGAGATCATAAAGCCACCTTTGCCCTGGGAGTGGAGAAGTAGTACGGGTTAAAGGTGAAGCGCACTAAACATGAATCGAGGAAGGCACGAAGGGTCTTTGAAGAGCCATCATATTTATCCACTACTCCTCCCAACAACACGCTTTCCTTGGTTGCGGTGTCACGTGACAAGACCAGTTGTTTCAATGCAGCATTTTCGGCTTTAAGATTTTGGACTTCTGTTGTTAACTCCTGCATGCCTCGCATGAGGTCTTGAACTGCAGCCTCCATTTCTGTAACTGTATCAATTTGTTGGCGTCTCAATCTGTCACAGGTCTCCCCCCTTCTCACCTGTCTGTATTGTTTGCTCGTGATCTTCGGAGATGTCTTCTTTTGCACTGTTTGGGATTTATATAACCCCGTGCGTGGGTCCTCGGATTCCAGCGTGCGGTTAGTAACCCAGCTCCAGGATACGCTCAGATGTCCGGGACGAAGACCAGGAAAAAATGAGGGTTCGCACTCGGAGATCCGAATGCGATGGAAATCCAGGATATGCAAAGGTAAGGATAAGGGGAAGGAAGATGGAAGAGGAATTAAGGGGACCGGGAACCAGAAATCAAAAGTAACGCTGAACGAGCTCCGGCAACACACGTCCGACTACTGCAAGCTGTAGCGTTGAGACACGCAGGGCCGCGGGGTTGTATCTGCTTTGTAGAACGTAGAGCGTACAACACGGAGACTGGCAAACAGCGTTCCGTGTTCAGTGGCCATGTTGGGAGTACTACTGAGTTCAGTCCCCTATGGGTCAGGGACCACGAAGTCCTGAAGGGACGCAAACGGTGGTTCATGACAACTATTGTAATGTACTCCTACTAGGGACCTCAAATACAAACCTAAGCAAATTACAACTCATGCAAAACAAAGCGCTACGAGCAGCCCTAGGGCTGTGTGTGACCCACAAAAGTCTCACTAAGAAAGCACCCATCTACATTACAAATTCTATAAGCAAAAAAGAATTCAATAGAACGCTCAGATCGAATAACAACTCACTCCTTGAGATCCCCGTTACAAAAGCGCTAGAGCCGGTGGTAGTAGCTTCCAAGTCATGGCCTCCAAACACTGGAATGCCTTTCCCGTAAGCATCAAAAACGAAGAATCATTCCAGCACTTCAAAAAACTCCTAAAAACCTGGTTGTTCAACTAATTTTAGGCACAGGAATTCCCAAGATGTAAATAATCACATGAATACTCACTGATGTATACCTCAACTAATGCATGTAATTTGTTCTTGAATATGTTTGGCATATATATGTACCTCTAACTGTTGAATCATAATTAAGATGTCTGTAACTGTGCCGTGATACCCCTGGGTTTTGGAGTATAACAAATGTAATAAATAAATAAATAAAATACATTTAAGTGTGCACCCTTTCACCATACAGGCACACCAAAGCAGCCCCCTGTACATTTAAGTGTGCACCCTTTCACCATAGAGTCACACACACCCAGGCACCCACCCATATATTTAAGTGTGCACCCTTTCACCATACACTCACACAGGCAGCCACCTCCACATTTAAGTCTGCACCCTTTCACCATACACTTGCACATGTCATGGAGTTGAGGGGAGCAGTATTACTTCAACAAGAAATTGTTTCTTTTAGAAGTCACTCTGACTTCATAAAGAAATTATCTCTGTTAAGGACCGAACCATAATAGAAATAATTTCTATATGAAGGCAGAGTGACTTCAAAAATAAACAATTTCTTTTTGAAGACATAGGGCTCCCCCCACCCCATCACATGGAGGCCTCCAGCCTGGGGTCTTCCATGTCATGGGTAAGGGGGAGGCCACGGACTTACAGAAGAAAGTTTATTTTTGTAGTCACTCTGACTTCATAAAGAAAAGATTTCTGTTATAGAAATCATTTCTTTATGAATGCAGAGTGAATTCAAAAAGAAACATTTTTTTTAATGGGGGGAAAACTGTTTTTTATCTTTTTTTTCTCCAAGTGGGGCCCCCTCCCAGAATATGTGCTAGCGGGGCACACCGGATGGGACTGGGCCATGAAATTGTCTCGGGCACCCATGAAAAACTGGCCCACAGTTGCAAATGACTATTATTTCCTTTTGTGACACTGTTTGAATAGGACCAAAGTGGAGTTTTTATGATCAAATGTGATGCAAACTGTACATTTTAAAGATAATTTATTTAGCAACACTGGTCAAAACTATTAGCTGCATAGTGAAGTAACTCATCAAACTGGCCCACATTGTCCAAAAAAGAGTCCCACTTTGACCCAAAAAATGAGCCCACACCAGCATTTTGTATTTTTTGTTCAGCCCTAGGCCTAATTCCCTTTAGACCAGTCCCAGCTTGACAACAGTGCCCTTTCTCCAGTTTTTCCTCTTGCTCTGGAAGTCTTCTGATGGCTTAGCACCCCAACAGCATTTGCATGATGTGCGGGTGTCCGTCCCCTCGCCAATGCTTACTGCTTCCTTCTGACAAAGGCCAGAATTCATCATCTTCTCCTCTTTGCACCCTGCTCCACTCTCTGGCTGTACTAGTCCAGTCTCGGACTGGCCTATAGGACAATAGGGCAATGCCCGAACCAAAAAAGTGTGGGGCAGTTTTTTTGGCCAATGTGAGCCAGTTTGATAAGTTACGTACTACACAGCTAGTAGTTTTGACCACTGTTGCTGAATAAATATTCTTTAAAGTGCACAGTTTGCATCACATTTGATCAAAAAACACCCCCTTGGGTACTATTCAAACAGTCTGTCACAAAAAGGAATTAATTGCCATTTGCAACCGTGGGACACTTTTTCATTGGTGCCCGAGACAATTTGAACTGGCCTCTTGTACGACAGAGTGCAATATGTGACAGGCAATGTGCTGTCTGGACATCTATTTCAACAGTTAGGAAGATATTAGACTTCCCCATGCTATACGGCAGAAGTGCGCATACAAAGCACTCCTCCTTCAAAGTCCTCCTTCCCACTTCTTTCATATGCTGATACCAAATGTTCCCCAAGTGTGCTGTGCTGTCCAGGTAATCATTTAGCTCATGATCATCCTCCCTAGCATTTCTCTTGGATCTCGTTCTTTCCTCAAGAAGTACATCAGCATAGTTTCTCCTTACTGGACCAATCATAGAACCATTCATCAGTGGACCGGGTGCATTTACATGTGCTACCTGAGTAGGAGAAAGTTCAAGGAGTTTCATCCTCTCAGCATAAGCTTTAGGCATAAAAATGTCTTGCAAAATCTCCATGTGTGATTTCTTTTTAGAAACTAACCCTGGTTCATTTATCACAAGAGCGGGTGCTCTTGTGTGTATCTCTAGAGTAGGAACAATCAAATAAGGTCTCAGCTGCCTAGTAGTTGCCACGTCTGTATCCTCTTTTCTTGCACAGAAGGATACACAGGATACTTATGTCTACATAATAAGATTTTCATACTGTGAGTGAGAGCAGTATTATTACGAACAAAATACAGGTGTAAATTGTGCATAAACATGACCACTTAAAGCAATAACTTTTAATACATCGTGGACGTCTCTCATGATCTTCCATGACGAAGTTGCTACTGATGCTGCCCAAGTTACGTTTAAGGAACTAAAAAGTAATTTTAATGGTGCAACATCATGCACTTTCCTGGAATCTGCGGAATCGGCTCAAAAAAGTTCCTCGATCAGCTTTAGCAGGCTGAGTATACAATAGTCAACTCAGATTCCCAATGTATGCCACAAATTGGCATCTGACCAGATCACATGAAGATTTTCTTTCAGCATGAAACAAAAGTTCCTTAATCAACAGATCTTTTAATCTTCTTCCTCGAAAGTCTCATTCACTTCTCAGGGTTCTCTTGGAGTACCCATTCACTTGGTTTATGATGCCTCTTAATATTTCATTGAGTACTGCATCCTTTCTCGGATCCCTCTGGAAAGTTCAGACGTCGGTTTGCCTCCCAACAAGATGTGGGCATTCCTCTATCAGAAAAATAAATACTGTGCTGGCCAGTCTATGAGCATTATCCAGTGACCGGGGCATTTGTGTTCTTCACAATGAACTCAGGAAGCTGAAGGATCTGCTCGATTATATCTATAAGCAACCTTCTCACAATTGGGCCATTTTTTTGATCTTGCAAGAACAAGTGAACATTAGTACTCCACCCCACCAGTGCAAGGTAAGCATGCAAGATGAACACGAAGATTGCAAGAATGATCCAGAAAGCATGGTTTTTGGGCACCACCATAGGCACCCTAGAAAGGAAATTCAATACAACAGGAATAGGGGAACTCTTTCCTCTTCCCGATGTTGGAAAAGGAACTCAGAATCTGGCATATTCTTCTTTTCAATCAAGGCTTAAGTGTGCCTCAGTCCAATGTCGAAAGGTTCCTGTGGCTTAAGAACAATTATTTTCCCTTAACCCCTTTTTAGTGACTTAATGGAGTGTCTCCAAAAAAACCTCTTTGTTTTACTCGGCAACAGCTTCTGCATCCTTCTTCCTTGTCATAGATCTAGTCTGCACGTGCTGTGGTTCTTCACTGATGCTCTCTTTGGGTGCGGGTGAGGGTGATGCGGGCTCTCCAGTGTAGATCATTACATCATTGAGGAATATCCAAGCATGCCTGCCTTGCACTTTGACTGCAGACAGTGTCATGTCTTACACTATGAAGAGGCTGTTAAAGCGAAGTTCGTGCCACCTTCGAGTGAAATTACAAATTAGAACTGCATCTCCAGGAAAAGGTTTAGGAAGACACAGCTGGTCAGCTCCTGTTGCTGTATCATCTCCTTCTGTGTTCTGCGTTTCCCTATACCCCTGTCGTTTGAGCTGAGCTGAAATGATAGAGATACTTGAGGTCATACATGTAAGGTAGTCACGTAGCTTCTTTCCTAACAATTCTGCTGTTGGCTGGCCATCACTTCTAGTTCTAGACGGAGGTGTGAGGGGTATCCTCATCCGCCTCCCTGTCACTTTCTCGTAATGGGTAAGATGGTGGTCTGAACCCGGCTGATTTCTTAAAGCATACAATTCCAGTGGTAGACAATGCAACCATCCTTTTTATAGAGTCAATTTCTATTTAGCTATTCTCCCTTTAAGCAGGCCGTTGAGTCTCTCACAGACACCATTTGCTTGCGGGTGATACGCCAATGAAAACTTGTGCTTTATGCTAAGCAACAAGCTTATTTGTTCAAAGACTTCATTGGCAAAATGAGGGCCATTATCTGATCTCAATACTTCACATATTCCCCATCTAGAAAACCCTTCTCGTACTAAAAATGTGGCTGCAAAGGTGGTGTCTTGGTGCGTACATGGTCCAGCTTCGATCCACCTTGAAAAGGGACATACTACTATCATATATCTGTATCCATTACAGACTTGCAGCATGTCGACATAGTCGATGTGTAAATGCTGAAAGGGACCATAAGGTCTCGGAATAACTCCTCTAATTGTGTGCAATGTGTGCTCAGCAGTAAACTTTTGACATACGATACAATTTACTACAAAAAATGCAAAGTGTTCTACTATATTTGGAACAAACCAATCCTGCGCTATTGTTTCAGCAAGGCTCTCTCTAGTAACGTGCGCAGGGTAGTGTTGCTGTTCCAATGCCACCCTCAATAAGGCTACAGGCATCATCGGTTTACCAGTGCTGTCTTGTCGCCACAATGCCTCAGAGGGTTTAAAGAACACCCTCTGCGCGTCCACAAGTCTTTTTCATCTTGGGGTGCTTCCCCTTGGTTTTCTCCCAACTGTGTTCTAGACAGATTGTTATAACAATTTGGCACACTCATCATCACAACCATGCTTCATTCACATCAGGTGTATCAAACGACATAATTACTTCTGTTCATGCAATGCATTTGGCTTTCTCGTTTGCTTTTTGATTCCCACGTGAAATAAAATCTGCCCTTTTAGTGTGAGCTGCGCGTTTTACAACTGCGATGGCTACTGGGAGTTGTAGTGCTCTAATGAGTCTGTCCAATAAGGCTGCGTGTTGCACCGGAGTTCCATCCGCTCAGAGGTAGCCCCTCCTCTTCCTGCATGCTAGCCCTGCCTGCACCGTTGACGTCACATAGGCGGAGACGCTGTACACTGTTACTTCCTGGTCTGCATGATTCTCAAGCATGTGACAATCAGTGCCACTAATTCTGTAGCCTGTACCGAAAAGTGAGAAGGTAGTCGTGCACTTGACACTACTTCAAACTCTCCATTGGCCATGTGCTTTATCACAGCGGCACCTGTATATCTTTGTCCATCATTTTGATCGATTCTAGATGAACCGTCAATAAAGAGAATCTCCCCAGCTGCTAATGCACTTTCCTTTAACCTTGGGGACCTGTGATAAAACTCTTCATGGTTCGAACAATCATGCATGTGCTCACCCTCTGCCAGTGGTTCAGCTACAAACATGGCAGGATTCACTATTCTGCACCTGAGTATTTGGATCGCAGGATTTGATATGACCACCTCATAGGCAGAAGCCTTTTGAAATGTCAACATACCTTTTGGTTTTTCCAGAATGGCAAACAATGCATGCTCAACAAATAACGTCATAGAACATCCCATCACTATAATGACAGCCTTCTCAATGGAAAAGGCGGCGGCTGCCAAAGATTTTTCAGACGGGAAGTGACCCCTCATTACTGGGTCTAAAATCACACTGTAATAAGCAAGGGGCTTGTACCCCAACGTGGTTCTCTGCGTGAGTACAACTGTCATAACAGTGCCATTTGTGTGTAAAAACAGGAAGAATTCCTCCACATAATTAGGAATCCCTACAACTGGAGCTGTACAAATCGCCTTTTTAAAATTCATCAAACCCTTCTTCCTTCGCCTCATTCCAAACAATTTTTTCCTGATATGCCTTTGCTTTTTCAGAGCTTGCCACAAGGGCCTTATGTATGAACTGTAATCAAAGACCCATGCTCTCACATAATTATATAGTCCTAAAAATCTCTTCATGTGCTTTATCATGACTGGCTTTACTCTCTTACTCTCTTAATATAGCCTCAGCACTCTCAGGATTAACCTTCTTTCCTTCATGCAAGATTAACTGGCCTATGTACAGCACCTCCCCCTGACAGTACTGTAACCTCTCCTTGTCTACCTTATATCCTTTGTCTGCAAGAACAATCAGCAGCTGAACTGAATCGTGTCTGTACTCTTCCTCTGAGGTGCTACAGACCAATATGTCATCCACGTACTGCAACACAATACTTTCTAAATCAATATTGCTTGAGTCCATCTGTAGGACCCTATTGAAAATCGATGCAGACTTACAGTACCCCTGTTGTAATCGAGTACTTTTTAGGCGGGTTTGTCTGAACGTAAATGACGTCAGATCTTGCAAGTCTTTATGCAATGGGATTGAGAAAAATGCGTTTTTCAAATCAATCACAGTAAAATATCGTGCCTTAACAGGTATGTTACATAATACTGTCACCGGATTAGGAACTAGAGGGAACTAGGCCTCTACAATGTGGTTAATTGGTCTTAAATCTTGTATTACCCACCACGATCCTCCTTCCCCTTTTTTTATCGGATAAATCTTGGTATTATACAGTGTTTCTGGCGTCACTAAAATACCCTGTTCCGTCATAGCAGATATCGTACCTTCATCTGCCTCTCGAGACATGGGATACTGTCATGCTCCAGGTAAAATTTCTCCTGGTTTCAATTGAATCTTTACTTCCCCAGCCCCCTTCAATAGGTTTACATCATAGGGGCATTTTGTCCATAAAGAAACTGATATCTTCACCATATCTTCATCGTAATACTCTGGACGTTTCAGTGCTGCCATCATTTTCTGAGGAACCTCTTGTTTAATGGCTCTTACCCAATAAGTGATGCTCATCTCTAACATCACTAGATCATCAGATAGATAATCACCAAACATCTCCTCATCAGTGTCATAAATCAATATATAACCCTCCCCAATGGCAACTACTGTGCTCCATCATCTGCCTTCATGGTCATTTCCATTAAGCAAAGCCATGTCTCCTCGCACTATGGCTGCTTGTATTTCTACAGGAAAGATGTTCCCTTCCTCTTCATCCATAGGTATCTTTGGTCTAAATAGAAATGCGTCAGGTATTCTCATAGTTCTACCCACTAAGCCTGGTAGCCATGTCAACAAAAGGCATACCCCATAGTGAAAAAACCTCTGGTTCTAATGGCACTCCTTGTATGGCTATCTGTCCTGCAAATTCCATAATAAATTCACTCACGTTCAAATAATGCATGCCTGGTGTTGAGCATACTATGCCTTCATCAGTAAACAAAATTGTCATATTCAACTTGGTCATTAAGTCGTGACCCAATATATTGACAGGTGTCTGTCTTGAATATAATAATGGTACAGACATGTCACACTCTCCTATAGAGACTGGTAGTGCCTCAGTAAAAAGAACTGTACTTGTAGCTCCTGTGAAACCTTGAGTATTCATGGCATTTCCATACATCGAAATGTCCCTTCTTGTATACATGAGTGTAGTTGTCTACTAAAAACGAAAAAAATGTGCCTCCTATATTAACGTCAACCCTCGGTTCCTCTTGAGGATTTGGCCCTATTGATAGTATAGAATACATCTAGTCTCCCAGTGAGCTGTCCTATTGCGGGTACAGTCTCATTCCTGTACCTGTGAAAGGATTCCCTGCACTGACAGTGACACCTCCTATCCTAGGAGTCATTAACTATCCTGTTCTCGTGCTTTGCTGTATCTGCAAAGGTGACTGCTGTGACTGCTCCTGTGGTAGATTCATTGGCGGCTGCTGTGTTTGAAAGTCTTGCTGCACTCTCGGCACTTGTGTCTGCTGCACTGTCTGATTCTGAGCAAACCCATCTTCATTCTGCTGCGAATATGCAGGTGGGTTTGATATCCCTCCTCTCGAAAATTGATTATTCTGTACAAATCCTTGACTTCCACACATACATGCAACATGCCGTATCATTCCACATGTCCAACATACAAGAGGTCTCCTAATTTGCCCTCCCTACATGCCTTGGTTATATTTCTGCATGTTCTGGAACCCACTCTGACTGCTATGGAAGTTCCCCTGATTATTCTGGAAGTGTCTTCCTCAAAAACCTCCCCCTCCCCGTGGTATAAAACCATTATTACCTTGGTCAAACTGCCTTTGATTATTCCTCTGTGCCATGTTTGCTGATTGCTGTGAACCGGATCCGTCTCCACTAGTCAAAATTGCCCCTTCAATGGTGTATTTGGAGAGTTTTTTCTGCACTAACTTTGCCTCTTCGCCTTTCCTAACATGATCTTTCTTTCGATTCTTTTCATGCAAAAGCCTGCAATGATGTGTGATGGTCAGCTGAATCTCTGACCATGGCTTTGATTCCATGCCTACTAATTATTGAGCTGTTTCTGTACCAGGTCTGGCAGCCCTTGGCATAGTATATGATAAAACACAGGTATAGATTTCCCCCAAGCCTCGCGTGTCTCCAAAGCCCACTGCTCTTGATAATTCTGAATATAAACAAGCGATCATCCCCTTCTTGCATCTTTTTTGTCATAATAGCATCCATGTCTGATGTACCCAGATACAGCACTCTAAGTGCTTTCCAAACAGCTGCTCTGCAATTATTGAATGGTGCTCCATCATGAGCAGTGTTCACCGTGGTAACACTGGAATATCCTTCTCTCAACCAGACATCATCAGCTCTTTCCCCAAGAATGGCAATCAGGAGACCCTTAATGTCCCCTATAGCTAACGTGTTTACTCCTGTCATTTTCTCTAGCTCATGTATGCACTTCACAGCGCCAGAAGTTAAACTCAGGAGTTTGAATCTTAAATTATCCTTATCCATTTGCAGCCAAGGTATATATTGTGGCCTTGCTCCTTCTTTCTCTAACAAAGGAAACTGTGAAATCCCAAACTCGCATTCGTCACCCATCGCTTGCCTGTCCATAGCAGGGACAATGGTTCCACACCGCCTTCTACCTGGTAGTAATCTTAGCCTGTTCACATATGGTGGCGAGTCCCCGTTCGGACAATGGGATCTCTCTTTAGGTTGATTTAGCCGCGTTGCTGCATCTGACGCTCGAGATATATGGAGGTCTAAATCTGACCATTATACTTCCTTGTCTACTGGCATACACCTTTCAGGCACACATATATTGCCTTCTTCCCCATAAGTGGGTTCTCTATCTTCGTCTGACATTTCTTGTCCCCAGCTTGTGTGACCTCTTTTTTCATCATCTCTGTTCAGAGTCAGTCTATCTAAAGACAGCTCCTTTGGTTGAAAACTACATGAGGCTCCTTCTTTCTTTTTTATTTTTTTTTATTTTTATATAATCTTTATAGATTTTTTAACAAAATATCGAAGTGTTCGTAAAACATATCGAACTGTCCTGCGTGCCTGCGGGACGAAGGAAGGTCTAAAAGAAGAAGAAGAATTGTTTCAAGGCTGCCGGTGGAACATTGCATTAGATTTGCGTCGGGAGAAGCACGTTGAGAATGTGTTGCATGATGTTTATTGTAGCTAGCTGCCATGTCTGTTTATCACCGTCTAGCAATTTGTTCCAACACGATTCTTCGTCTTGAAGGGTGAAGTTTGAGAAAATGTCTTTCAGATAAGTGCGGCGAATATCTGTCGTCGCAGGACAGTTCAGAAGAACGTGTTGTATGGTTTCCTTGGCCGCGGCAGGATTGCAGAAACGGCAGCAGCTGGTCGAAGATAGCTATCTAATCGCCAGGATTTCGTTGGTTTCCAGAAGATTCAGTCGGATTTTCAACAAGTAGTTTCGCGCCAATCTGTTTGGGAATAGTTTCAGGTATGGTTGAATAGAATCTAGTTTCTTGGAAAAGGGAGGAAGATGGCTAGTAAGTTTATACTTGGTAGCAGTTTCTTTGGTATTGATCCAGTCCAGTTCTTTGATTTTTTTTTTTGGTGACTCTGACTGGATTGGTGATAAGTTCTTCCGTGTTGCAGGCGACTGAGTCTAAGATGGTCATGATTTTGGTTTCCCATCGAGAGAGCATTTGACAGGTACCGAGTCGAATTTCTTCGCTTATCAGTCGATCAGCGTATGGGGCGTCTTTCTGTATGCATTTCCGGTACAACAAAACACTGCTGCAGTCAGTAGTTAATTTTAGAGATGACAGGGGAAGTTCGCGTCTGATTAGTGTTATCAGAGTTGTTTTTCGGAGACCAAGGACTGCTCTCCAGAAGGTAGCTTCTAGTTTTGGCCACAGTTCTGGGGGGAGGTTCGGCGTTGCGTCGACGCCATATGTCAAGGATGGTATGACTTTCTTTTTGTAGAAGTCTCGTACAGGAATGATTGAGAATCTGCCAAATTTGATGTCAATTGCTTTTCCTTGTGTGGCCAGTTTGGTAGTTTTTGCGTACAAGGCCTCTTGCATCGCTTTTTCTCTGAGCGAGCTGTCTAGGAAAACTCCAAGATATTTGAAGCTGGAGACTTTCTCGATGGTAGTCGAGCCTAGTTTTAGAGGTAATGTGGCTTTCTTTTTTGAACATTTCTCGATAACCATCATCTTTGTTTTTGATTCGTTAATTTCCAAGTTGTTTGCCATCATGTATTGTTGTAGGTTTGTGAGTTGGCATTGTAGGCCTATTGGGGTGTTATCCAAAAGGATTAGGTCGTCAGCATAGAGAAGACGACTAATCTGGTCTCCTCCGAGTTTAGGGGGGAAAGCTCGGGCCACTTTTTCAGTTTCTTGAAAGTCGCCAAAGTAAGACCAAAACAGTGGCGGGGCCAGAGGGCAGCCCTGTTTAACACCTCTGGCCGTAGTTATTTTGTCTGTTAGAGCTCCTTGTTGGTTGAAGCGTACCCGCATGGAAGTATTTCAGTAGAGAGCTCTGATTGGGTAGAGTATGTCAGGTGGACACTTCCATAGGTCGAGTTTCTGCCACAATCTGTCGCAATCCACTTTGTCGAACACCTGTGTAAGGTCGACAAAGGCGAGGAATAGACGTGGACGTCCCTCCAAGATTTTGCTTTTGAGAACGCTCAGTATTAAGATGTTGGCGTTTGCCCCAAGTTCTTTTTAAAGCCAGTTTGTAGTTTGTCTTGGCACGGAGCTTCATTGTCCCAAGTGGTGAAGTGTTTTAGGAGTAGAGACCCAAACAACTTGCCTATGGGGTTGAGGAGGGCGATGGGGCGGTAGCTGACTGGGTCTGACCTGTTTCCCTTTTTGTAGATAGGCACTACATTTGCGCATGTCCACGATGGTGGGATGGATTTTGTGGCGGAGCAGCGTCTGACGATTTGGCTCAGGAGAGGTGACCAGACTTCGGGATGGGATTTCAAGTCGAGGTTCGTGATGCCATCAGGGCCAGGAGCACGTGATGGTTTTAACTTTTTGATTAAAGCTGTGATATCTTCAATGTTGTCCAAACAGATCCAAGGAGTGTCGTTGTTATCCGTCATAGGAGCTACAGTTGTGGTACTCTTAAAGAGGTTTCTGAAGTGAGCTTCCCATGCCGATTGGCCAATTCCATTTAATTGACATGGCCGGGCACCTGGCGTTGTTGAATGAATTTTTGTTTTTCTCAGCTCTCTCTTTTTTTCAGCGATCAATTTGTCATAAGTATGTTTTTGGTCTGATGTAGTTGTCTTCTTTTTTCTTTGTGGGACTCTAAAGGTGGTCAATAATGGTGTGTAGTCCACGTCCGTCCTAGGAGATTGATTGCTGCAGTCTTTGTATAGTGCTGTTATAGTGGTTATTGCCTTTTCAGTTATCCTGAGTCTTGTTCCTTGCGTGGTAACTTCGATATCTGCGATCATGGTGTGGTTAGACGGTGGATTTGAGGACCAAGTAGCTTCAAGAAGGTTATGGTCGCTTTCCCTTGTTTTGATCACTTTCAAAGAATTGGTGTGCAGTAATAAAGAGCGTGATACCAAGATATAATCAATTGTGGAATTCGATTTCGCTCTTTCCCAGGTTGGTAGTCTGTTTGGGTTGGAGAAAACTTGATCCAAGTTGTGGAAAGATCTGGACTTCATAAGATTTTGCCATTTGATTGACCTCTGGTCACTTGGTGTTTTTTCAATTTAGACCCCTTTGCATTAACAGAGGATTGGCAGGTGATATTGAGGTCTCCACATAAAACTACGTGATCCGGTTGATGTGTGACTTGCACCCAATCCAACTCTTGTTCAATTATGCTGATAAATTTGGCGCATTCAATGGTGGCAGGGTTCCAGTAAATAGTGACGACTATTAATGTCTTCGTCGGTATTTTGTTCGATTTTCCATCTCTTGTTACCCAGTTTAGCTTATCATCAGTATGAAATGGTTTTCCTTTAGTTTTTGTGAATCGATTAGGCCTCGTCCACTGCGGATTGCAATCAGAAGACCCGCTGTTGGGTGGCCTAAAGGCCCCTTCTTGGCCAACACTATGAATCTCGTAGCCATCAAGGACTGGAGGGTGAAGAAGCCATGTCTCTTGTAAACAGATAATATCGTAATCAGTTAAGTTTGTAGAACCCGGTTCTGTTAGTGAAGAAAACCTTGTGTGTTCCATGAACACATTTTTATTTAGTCTTGCCCGTTCAGGTTCCGACTGTCAGATGCGTTGCTGTAGATCATTTTCTCGAATGGCTATTTTTGTTAGTTTGACTTCAGGGCTTTCGGCAGCCATGACCAAAGGGAGTGCAGAGACGAGCTTGGGGGTGGAGTTGCTGCCACAAGGCGGAACTCGTTCTGGACCATCCTTTGAAGCTTTAGGTCTTCTTTTAGGTGTTTGGGTCTGGTGAGCGTCTCGGAAGCTTTTGTTATCTTGAGCATTGGGTTTAGGTTATCAGAACTTTTAGCAGACCGAGTAAATTCTTGTTTCTGGGCCGCTTTGCTGGTACTCGGTTTTCGGTCCAGGGCGGTAGTATTGATTGATTTTTTCGGTGGAGAGCGAAGTTTTTGGCGTGAAGATCGAGGATGGTCAGTTACTTTTGTGAACTCCTGAGAATCTCTATTTTCTCGATGGTTGCATGTTTTAATTTCTCTCGAGGATTTGGTGAGATCGTAGCCCATTATTAGGAGTTCCTCAAGGGCAGATTTTAGGACATTGTTTGTTGTTTGTGACGCTATATATAGGTGTGAGATCGCCCTAGAGCCTTGGTGGCTTGGGTCGACAATCTGGCGGTCGGCAGATTTCACTGAGCGGAGTTTCGGGATGTAACTGAATAAGTCAATGACTGCTCTTCTATTTAATGTCACTTCATCGTGGTTCCCAGGGATCTGCTCTAGTTTTAGTATCCATCGTATTTGAGGCTTCGTATGGTATTTAGCAGTTTTAGATTTATAAGTCGTCCTCGGGACTTCCTTTGTAAGGGCTCTTGACGGAGTTTTCTTTTGCTGGGCTTTTGGCCGGTAAGTATGAGGGTTGCTATGTGGTCTGTGGGCCCGTTTCGATGGCTGCCAATGAGGATGATTGTTGCGTTTTTCTCTCTCTTGTTTTTGAGGGTTGGGTCTAGGCGCTGCCGGGGACTCTCCGGATGGGTGGTCTTTTAAGTTGTGGATGGTCGTAGTCACTGTCTTCGTTCTTCGAGAGTGAGGAAAGTGGATTCTGTGGTCTCTATCTCTTTATTGGAGGTTCCTTGTGAGTGTGCAAGAATTATGGTGGAGTCAGAGGTTTCTTGCAGCTCCAGGTTAGAAGTTGTTGTTAGGTCTGAGATGTGTTGAGTAATGTTCATCATGTCCTCATTGTTTAGGAAAGCTTCAACCCCTCTACGGGATTGATTAAATGTCTCGCGCTCGACCTTATTTGCCTCCCGTGTGTCTTTTGCTTTCCCTTTCAGTTTAGGTGGGTTTGTGGAGCTTTTTTGACCAGCTAAAGCTTTAGAACTAACTGGTTCTGGTTGATGGAAAATTGGTTCTAGTAATGCGGTTCCTTTTCGTTTAAGGTTAGCTTCTTTCACTCCTTTGGGCGACCTGATTTTTTCTGTCGAAAGAGTTGATGGAACAGTTAGATCAATAAATGGAAGAGTTTGTGTACGTTCTGAGTTTGTTAGTGGTTTGTCTTGGGAAGTAAGACACATGGGCGGAGTCGATTGTTGAGGTAGAAGCGTAGTTGGTTCTTGGGTTGATTTGTTCTCAGCCACAAGAATCTTTGCTTCTAGAGCCGTAATGTAGCCCTCCATAAAGGTTCATTTATTTAGCATTGACGTTTGAATCGATGTATGGTCTTTCATCGTATCTCCGATTGTTTCGTACAACTTGACAAATGGGTTAAGTGCTATCGATAGTGCTGACATCAGAGTGCATGTGTCAAACTTTTTTGGTTGTGAGTCGTTCAAAGTTGTATAGCAGTGCAGGGCTGGTCTACCTCTTGTCGGAGATGGTGGGCGTGTAATTGGCATAGTTACAGATGATAGCCCTCTGGAGGGATGATCTGAAGAGTGTCTTCTTTGATTATTATAGTTGTCTAAGTTTGAGTAAAAGAAGTCTAAGGTTTTCTCAAACTGGAGTCTGTTTTTAGATTTTGCAGGATGCTTGCTTCCAAGGTCCTTTTCCAGGGTTTGTGGGTTGGGTCTATGAGACTCTCCTGGTGACGGTGACGAGGGCTCAAGTGCCTGTTCTTTGTAGTTGACACTGTCACTTGGTCGATGTATTGAGTCGCAGTCGAGCGACAAGTCTTGTGGCAGAGGTTGAGTAGAACTGATTATGGTAGGGCCGACTTGCTTCGGTGAGGTCGGACTATTTGAAAGAGATGTAGGTCTCTCTACCTCATGTTGTTTTTGACTGTGAGTCTGTGGTTGGTTCTGTGCTCCGTGGTCGATGATGGTAGGGGTTTGTTGAGGAACCCGGATAGGAGCAGAGATTGACACCTTTACGATGTTAGCACTTGGCGTAGATGGTGTGTGGATGGGTGTTGATGGTAAAGCCGGGTTTCGGACGTACTGGGCCCCTGACTCTTCCGACATTATTTGTGGAATTATTGGAGTAACTTGGCCTGAAAAGTGCCATTTCGACGTGTCTATGTTGTAAACTAGCCTATTATCTTCTTTTGCAAGAGGAAGAGGAGATTT
The DNA here is from genome assembly GCF_040938575.1 of Ambystoma mexicanum. NCBI lineage: Eukaryota > Metazoa > Chordata > Amphibia > Caudata > Ambystomatidae > Ambystoma > Ambystoma mexicanum. The sequence goes on along the minus strand of NC_090931.1, from coordinate 271,523,792 downwards.
TCGTTGGGCTTGTATCAGCCTGCGATGCTTACGGGGTGGTGTAATTGCGTCTGCTGCCTCGAGGATTTCCGCGTCTGTCAGTTCTTTGCACTTCTCTTGAATGGCTTTAGAGTGCTTGTGGAAAAAGTCTGATAGTAATTTCAAAGGGCGGTGTTTTTTTTTAAGCCCTTTCTTGTGCCTTTAGGGTCCGCACGGGGCGTTTTGGTGAGGTTGGCCTGTTTAAATAGGGATTTGGCAGAGCTCGAAGATTTCACTTGTTTAGTTGTTGGATCTTGAGCAGGGTTTTTCTTGGTAAGGTCGTCAATGGGCCGAGTTCTCTTTTTTTTTGTATTCTCAGGTAGTATTGCCCTGGTTTCCTGGGGCAATAGTTGACTTAATGGAGTCGTCACACTTTTATCTTGGTTCGGATTGTCAAGTGACAAATTGGTAGGATTTTCGCCATGGATTGTTGCTATTGCCGTAACTGCGGCGGCAGGTGGCGCTGTTGTTGTTTCACTTTCACTTGGAGGAGCCGGAGTCACGCATACGGCTCCCAGCCCTCTCTGGCGCCCCTGCTCTCTCTCCTCGAGCTGGGGCCTCCCGAAGGAATCGGGCACCAGGACCTCTCTCTTCCCCGAAGGGAGAACAGATGTGTCACTCTCCGAGGTGGCCTCCTCCAGTTCCCCAGTCCTTAAGTCGGGTCTCGCCTGCTGCGGTGCCGCCTACCCGCTCAACGCTGCCTCACCTCCGGGAGACCACAGAGCTGCAGCCGCAGCAGGGCTCGACCCGTTCTGCACCGGGAGAGCACCAGGTGGCGCGGGCACGGGACTCGAAGCGGTCCCCCCTCCGGGAGGCCGCTGAGCGCCAGCTACAGCTGAAGTAGCTGATATGCGCCCCGATGGAAGGCCAGTCGGCAACGCCGGAGGACTCAACGCGCCCCCCGCCCCTCGGGATGCGGCGGAGCTCCGGGAAGTGTCAGGCCAGCCTGCAGGGGAACGGCGGTTGCAACAGGCACGGAGGTCAGAGGAGGCTCAATGCCACGTGCAGCCTTGGTGTGGTAAATGTTTGTTGTTGAAGAAATGGAAAAGCTTTTCAGTGTCTTTTTTGTAGGGGACACGAACGTTAGCTCCGTGATCTTTGCAGTGTCCTTTTCCCAGGTGTGGTGGTAGATTGAGACCTGGACTCAGATGGATATGCCGGTCATCTTTTGTTTCAGTAGGAATAAAGGAAGGATGATTGAAAGTTTGTGTAGGGGTTGTAATTGTGTTTTTAGACAACGACTTTGCATTACTTCTTAAACAGCGGCCTGTAGAATCTTCTGGAGCCAAAAGCTGTAGCGTAGATGGCGAAAGGGCGGCCGAGCCTGTCTTACCTGGCATGACTGCAAGACTGCCACTCACCGCCACTCCGCATCCTCTCCGCGGAGTAAGTGAGGCTTTGTAGTGGTGGGTGTAGCAGGAAACACACCTCCAACGATATAACTGGAGAAAAGACTGGGTGGTGGGAGAAAACTACAAGACTGCCACTCACCGCCACTCCGCGTCCGCTCCGCGGAGTAAGTGAGGCTTTGTAGTGGTGGGTGTAGCAGGAAACACACCTCCAACGATAGAACTGGAGAAAAGACTGGGTGGTGGGAGTAAACTGCAAGACTGCCACTCACCGCCGCTCCTTCTTTGTCGTACAGCTGTGTACTCTCAAGTCGATCATTGTTACCTTTCCCCTGCAGTACTTTCTTGGTTTTCTTGGTTTTCATATCATGGTAAACTTTATTGATTGCGTCCCCAATGCTTCTAGAGTCAAACTCATCCTCCAGATTTGCTCTGGACGGACCTGCTATCGCCTAATGTGTTGGGAAGAATTCTTCTAAATCTTCCCATGCCACTACTGGATTAGGATCCATTAGCTGCTTTTCCATGCGATCAAGATCGCCTGCTCTCTGTCTTCTCTTTCGTTCCATTTCATCGTCAACATCTCTTCACTTCCTTGCTTTCTCACTTACCCTGTCGTCTTCTCATGTCCCTTTTCTCATTTGCCCTTCATATTTCTTCATCTCTGCGTCTTTGCATTCTTTCATCCCTTAATTTCTGTTCCTCTTCTTCCCTCCTTTTCCTTCCTATTCTTTCATGCTCTTCAATCGCTCTCTGCCTGTTGTCATACTTTTTCTACTCCTCTGCTCTTTCCTGTTTTCTCTGTTGTTCTTCTTGATACAACTCTTCCAGTGTCTGTCTATCCTTTATTTTTGTTCTATCATCTTTCAATCTTTCCTCTCTTTCTTTATTCTTTTTGTCCTGATCATCTTGATCTTCCCTTTGCCTTACGTCCTCAATGCTCTTACCATCGAGTTTGAGCAGAATCTGACCACCCATCCATTCGTTCTGTATAAGGGCTAACTCATCAGTCTTATCCTTTTCTCCTTTCCATCTTTCTATTTCTCGTCCTATATCTAGGGATGTACTTGGGCGATCGCTTTTCTCCTTATCGCGTCTCTCCTTGTCCCTCAGGACCTTAGAGATTACATCTCTCTCAATATTTTTCTCCGGGCCCTCGTCGCTGCTTTGCGCAGGTGACTCATATGCCGGGTTGCTCTACCCTGTTGTTGCCTTGAGCTCCCTTAGTGGGTACAGCCCATCATCTTTTTTACTATCGCTATCTGCTTCATGTGCGGCAGGTGGAGCGGAAGGCTCTTCACCCCCCCTCTGTGCATACATTAAATATCCAATCTACAGGAGGTGGATCTTCTCTTTCCTCCTTGTACATTTTCCAGAGCTCTAAGCTCGCTAGTCGTTTAACTTTTTCCCCGTATATGCAGCATGCAAATATGTTGCCATATGCTGCAGATTGTCTTCGATAGCGATCCCCCTTGTAGCCAGGGCATGAACATCTTGTCTGCGGTTCCTTTAACCCATTCCGCACTATACTATCTAAGGCTGGGTGCGTGTCTTGGCAATTGTTTGCAAAGGTGTATAACTGGAGTAATATCCTCCATTTTGACACATCACTCTTTGACCGTCAATACTCACCGTTTACTCTTTGCAAATTCAATAACACTTTTTACTGAAAATAAAACAATATGAGCGTGAAGCAATCGTCGCAGGCTCAAAACCTTTTATTATTTCGTTTTTTACTTTAATCTGCTAAAAATATCATCAATTCAAGGTCATTAAATATACGCTTAGTCCTTAACAACTCTCGCATTTTTCCTCTTTACATTTATCAACTTCGTCTACTATTTTGTCATCATTACACAGTCATATAAAACAGACAGACGGACAAAAAACTCGGCCGGCCACATGTATCCTAGTCTTCTCTGTTAAGACTAATCCTGCCCCTAAAAATACTTCTCAGAGTTTGAACAGCCCTCCTTAGATTTGTCTTCAATCGAACCTATCTCCTATGTCATTCGCTATGGGATTTTAGGTGCTGTTGCTTCTGTTACGTTCTTTAAAATGCAGGCACTTAGGTGTTCTCTTTTATCACAGCCTCTCCTTGCGATATTTCTCAATTGCTTGGCCTCCCCTCAAGTCAATTTTTACTCAATATTTAACATCACCTCCCTCCGTTACTCGTTTTCTCTTTTATCACTTTCTTCACCCAGTGCCCATTCACTCTTTTGCTACCTCGCTCAGTTTTCTACTCACCATTTGAATTTCTCAACTTCTGACGACTCTCTGGATCGTACGCCTCCTCAGTGGCCTCTCCAACTTTCCGTTCGTTCAGCTTCCTGTAGACGCTGGGAGGGATTTCTGCATGAAATCAAGGGACCCATCTAACCTGGCTTGCAAGACTTTTGCGTTACACTAAACCCATCTACTGGGAGCCTCACGTCCTTTCAGCCGAATGGCAGAGGTCGTATGATATTTCCGGGACCTCAAAAGCTTACTTATATCGACGGATTATCTAACCATCAAATCTCTGCTACCATGTGAACTGGAGCTGTCAGCCCTTTAAGATGAGGTAGCAATACCCTTTAGATGGATGGGGATGCAGAGATTATTCAAACATCAATAATCGAAACAACTCAGGTAGTTGGCAAAAGAATAACTGTTTTAATATCAATTATATACAACAGGGAGTACAAAGGATGCCTCAGCGTAATGATTCCCTCGCGGCTTCTCTAAGCATTTCATAAAAGATACTATTTTTATAGTACACCTGCATATCACTAACGTCATCCTTCGTGGCAAACTTCAAAACCTATGGGTGAATTTGATAGGGTCTAAAACGGATCATCTAGGTATACGAGTCATACGTGTCTAGGCAGTGGAATAAAGTGATTTGCTTCTCAACATCAGATGGGGCATCTAAGCCCTTCCCCTTAATATGTCACTATGAACGTCACTAACTTACAGCGTTTTATTGGCTACACAAATATAGGACCCTTGATCATGTAGTCCTCTATCATTGGTTACTTTCTAACCTCCCTTTCCGTTAAACCCAACTTGGGTGTGGAGTTACTTCAGGTTTAAGTAAATTAGATCATGTATCCAAAGTAATACACTTGTTCTAATGAAAGAGTCTTTTGTTGGTTTTCAAAAATTATGATTTATCAAAGAAACAGTCTCATGGAATTGGAAATTGCTTTCCGAAATGCACTGGCACATTGAGTCTGATTCACTAACAAGCTGTGGCAACTGTTTCCTCACTAAGAATGTGTTAGTGATTGCTCTACTTTGAGACTGTTTCTTTGATAAATCATAATTTTTGAAAAACAACAAAAGACTCTTTCATTAGAACAAGTGTATTACTTTGGATTAACGGAGAGCGGCTGTGTGACTTGGTATTGTTACTAGGTCTCCTGCTTCACATGTTTTTCGAGTCAGGGTGTCTCCAAACTCATCACAGCCAGATCCTGTACAATTTTTTTCAACAAGGCGTACTTTTATAATTTTTGCATTATTTAATCCAAGAACATTTTTACCAAGTGGTGCCCACTAATTTGTCTCTTTACTTTCTAACCTCCATCAGCATCTTGCCACCTACGTTAGCAGCACACAGGCTGAGCATCCAGGTGCTGGAGAGCTCATCTTAACCGTGCTTCCCACCAATTAGCATTACCATCCATCATAACCTCAGTGGTCTGCTGTCAATTAAGGCTTTGAACTATGCCTTGAAAATGTTCCTTGCTTCTGAAAAATTCAGGGGAGTGAAGGCACACTCTGCCTTCGTGGGTAGGTGTGACCATCATGCTCGTCCAACTTCTCCCCAAGTGACTGAAGCCCACGAAATCGAGCTTTCAGTGTATTTAAAATGCCGTTTTCTAATGCCATATGCTTTTGGGCACATTGTGTCCAGTTCCGAAGTTGTCCAAGGCTCCTCCTGAGTCCTTGTTATCCCTGAGCCTTCGTTCCTGGGCACATGCCGCCTACGACGTGTCTTGGCCCGTGTACCGAAAGAGTACTCGGCGTTCCTTCTTCTGCCTGCTCCTTCTTTTCTTGGACCGTGTACCGAAAGAGTACTCGGCGTTCTTACTTCTGCCCGCTCCTTCTTTTTTGGACCGTGTACCGTGAGAGTACTTGGCGTACTGACTCCTGTCTGCACCCCTCTTCTTCTGTTATTCTTGTAGGGTGGGTTGGGTGGCAAATGTTTTTCCTTCCCCTTCTCCAGGTACTAAGAGCCTACCCGGGAGAGGTGAGCTCTTACCTGCTTTGTGCCGCCTCTCCTTTTCCAGGCTTACATATACCCCCTGGCCTTTTGTTCCTTCCTGGGGGTGGCCGGGTTACCCCCCCTGACCCTTTGCTGTTACATTTCGCACCTTCCCAGGTGCTGTTTCCTGCCCTTCCTGGGCTTTTGTTTCTTGTGGCGCCATTCGGACGCCCCTCCCTACTGTTTTGCGCCTAAACTCCCAGACCCTCTATCGTCCCACATTTCATGCGGCCCGGGGCCTGGGTCATAGGCTGAGTAGTGTGGGTTCACTTTGCTTCTCTTACCCGATCCCTACCTAAGTAATAAAATACAGACAACTTATGTGTATGGAAAAGTTGTAGGCCGTAGGCATTTTATTTTCTTACAGAAAATACAACACAACAAAATATTTACACTGCTATATGCTTTTGGGCACATTGTGTCCAGTTCCGCAGTTGCCCAAGGCTACTCCTGAGTCCTTGTTATCCCTGAGCCTTCGTTCCTGGGCACATGCCGCCACACCTGAGTGGGTGTTCCTTACGTCCGCTCAGGTCCCCCCCAAAAGCACCTTACCTACAACCCCGTTCCTGGAGTGCCTAAAAATGTTGTTGGAAAAAAAACCCATCCCTTCCTTTGATAGGTGCACCCCATCCTGGTGAAACATGTCCGGATTGTTCCGGTGTAAGCCATGTCTTATGAAATGCAGCCCTGTGCTATTGCAGTACTTTTCTACTGATTTATTTAGTTTTGTTCTGGCTATTTCAATTGCGTGCCTCTTCTGTGCCCCATACCAGACCCTTCTTGGTATTATCTCTGACATAAAAATCTCGGTTTTCCACCAGCTGCGGGCTATGCTATGCCGTGACTCGCAGATGTTCCTTTGTAATTTACCCCTGCTTGTGCTCACCAGGTCGTTCCCCCCGAGATGTATAACCAGGTACTCGGGGGGGGGGGTCCCTGAAACCTATCAGGTCCGACAGCCTGTCGTGGATGTCCTCCCAGTGCATCCCCGGGAGGCCCCACCATGACGTAATTGTGTTCCTGAAATGTAGTCCTTGCTTCACCTCTTCCAGCCACCTGCCCGCCCGGGTCATGAAAGAGTGCCCCACTATCCATGCCGATTTGTATGGTCCGGCCTCTGTGGAAACGGGGGAGATAAGGGTCATATCAGTTCCTCCCTTATGTATTTTTTAAAACATTGCGACTTCCATCCCACAATTCGTCTCTCCCCCTTTGCTCCCAGGCCCCCCACCCATGCAGAGTTTGCTGCCCCTATCCTGAAAGAGTGTGTCCCAAATTGGACTGGATCCCATCCTGCCTTCGCCACCGCCTGTTTTAATACTGCCTAAAACTGGTACCTGCTGAGTGCGCTGCCGTCCCTATGAATCAATAACTGTCCGTCGACCTCTGGTCGCAGATCTAGGAATTCTTGGGTGATGCATCTGGGACAGTGGTCCTTTTCTCTGATGCAATTGAGATCTATTGATCTCCCCTTCCCCATTTGGTCTGTCTTAGATTTCCTTAGCATTATAGACATCCCCTTTATACCCATACTAACGTCTTTCCTTGCCAGGCCGTCTCCTGCCCCCGTATTCCTGGCCACCAGTTCCCCTATTTTGAAAGCTCCATAGTATGATAGCGCAAATGCTGCCCTGAACAGCGCGGTTTCGTACGTGCTGCTGCATGTGTCTTGCAGCACTTTTAGCAGAATTATCAATTTCCCAAAATTTACCGACCTTCTGCTATCTGGTTTCTTCCCCTCTAACTTTGCCCATCCCCTCATAGCGTATTTTATCTTAGCGCTGTCAGTCGGGTTCAGTATGCCCGCCACCTTTGTGGTATATGCCACCGCCGCCAGGTGCGCTGCTGCCCAGCTTTTCTTTTTCTCTCTGGCAAATGCCCCTTCGAGAAATTCACAAATTTTTTCCGTTGAAATTTTTTCCACCTTTTTTACACTTGTTTCCACCAACACATCTTTTACATGATTTTCGTACTGCTTACCCGTTTTGTACGTCAGGGCATTTCTGGTCAGCTTGTCGATGATGCTTTCTTTTCTCCGTTCTTTTCCCACTTCTTTTGAGTCGACCTTGTGGCCAACCGTGCTTTCCTTTCTAGTGCCTCCAACGGGACCCATGCCTTCCGCGGCGTGGGCGTTCTTTCCTTGTCGGCGTCCGGTCTCAGCTCCCTGAATTTCTCCCACTGAAAGCAAGAGATTGCATCAGCCACCACATTTTCTTCCCCAGCGATATGCCTCGCCTTTATGCATGTATTCATCTTTAGGCTTTCCAGTGTGATTGCCCTCATTAATTCTAATACTATCATGCATGACGCACTTCCTTTTTTTAACACGTGCACCACCGCCATGTTATCTGACCATACTGCCAATTCCTTGTTCCCCAGCTCTTCCCACCATGCGCATAACGCAACCCATATCAGGAAGAGCTCCAGCAGAGTTATGTTCTTTGTCCATTCCACCACTTGCCACGATTTTGGCCACTTGCCTGCACACCATTTTTTTCCCAGTATTGCGCCAAAACCAAAGCCACCCGCTATATCGGTGAACAACACCCTTTTACCTTCCTCGTTCACCGGTGAGCGCCATATTACAGCCCCCTTGAAGTTTTTCAGAAATTCTGCCCACACTTCCAGATCTCTCTTGATTCCTCCCCCTAGCCTGACTCTGTGGTGCCCTTTGGTAGCACCTCTCGTTTTCAGCTCAATACTTCTCTGGAACACCTTCCCCTGCGGTATGACTCTTCCTGCGAAGTTCAGTTTTCCTACCAGCGCTTGCAATTCTCTCACTGTTGCTTTGTTTCTTCCTTGTAGTTCCTTTATTGTCTTCAGCAGCTCTGTTACCTTGTCCTCCGGGATCCGACACCTCCCCTTGTTTGAGTCAATTTCTATACCTAGGAATTGGATAACATGCGTTGGCCCCATCGTTTTCTCCTCCGCCAGAGGAAAACCCCATTCGCTTGTTATTTCCACAAATTTGTCCAGGGTTGCCCAGTATAGTTCCGCACCCTTGGGGCCGACGAATAAAAAATCGTCCAGGTAATGCACCATCATGGACTCCCTCATCTCCTGTGCTACTGCCCATTGTAAGAATGAACTTACCCTCTCGAAATATTCGCATGAGATGGCGCACCCCATCGGGAGGCATTTGTCGATGAAGTATTCCCCCTCCCAATGCATGCATTACCATCTTTGTGATCCGCTGTTGACTGGCAACAGGCGAAATGCCGATTTAATGTCTGCTGTCGCCATCCATGCCCCTTCCCCCGCTTTTCTGACCAGTTCCACTGCCTCCTCGAAGTCTGAATATGATACCGTTGCCTCGCTCTGAGCAATGCCGTCGTTCACAGAGGCACCCGGGGGGTAGGACAGGTGGTGTATCAGCCTGTATTCCCCTTCGTCTTTTTTCAGCACCAGCCCTAGTGGTGAACATATACATTCTTCAAATGGTAAGGCCGTGAACAGGCCCTCTACCCTCCCCAGTTCTACTTCTTTCCTGATCTTACTGGTCACTACATCCCTGTTTTCGATTGCAGATTTTAGATTCCTAGGAATGTCTTGCGCTCCCTGCCCGGTAAACGGGATGTTAAAACCTTCTCTAAAGCCTTGCCTGATTTGTTCTGCCGCTTCTTGGTCGGGGTATTTCTGGAGCCACCTTTCCATCCTCTCGATTTTTACCGGCGTGGCCCCTTTCCTGCCCCAGTTCTTATTTCTGCATCTCATCTCTTCTGCCGCTTGGAGCTGCGGCCTTTGTGCACTTGGAGCTGCTCTGGTCACCCTTGCATCTCTCGCACTTGTGGCAGAACTTGCAGTTCCATCCCCAGTACAGGGTACCCCCTTTTCAAAGCTCCTGCATTGACCTGGTTCCGCTCGTGCTGTCCCCTTGCTCCCACTGCCCCCCCACCCCCTGTGTTGTCGGGGGCAGGCTGCTCTGCCACCCTCTCTGTGACCCGTAATTTCTGCTCCGAAAACTCTGGTCTCTATTTCTGTCATAGCTGGATTCGTACTTTCTGCTACTGGATCTATAATCCGCTTTGTAATCATTCTGCCAATACTGCCTTCTCTGCTGTCCCCCTGTGCTCCGCTCCTTGGAATCCCATTTCTCCTTTAGCACGTTAAAAATGTGGAGGTTAATGTTTTCTTCATCCCAGCCCATATCCGGAAAGCAGTCCATCTCCTTTCTGAACTCCTGGTCATACTCCAGCCATGAGCCCCCTCCAAATGCTGCGTGGACCTTCAGCACCCTCTGTTGATACGCCACTAATGCTACCCCGTCTTCTGGGAATTTCTGTAATATAATTGTAGACATTATGGTGAAGGCCGCCATCCAGTTGTCAAAGCTCCTCACTACTGGCCCCTTTCTTAGTAAGCTTTTCTCGTCCTCCTTCATGTCCTCTAAGGCCACATTCACCCCCCTCTTTTGACAATCTAACAATGTAAATATATTGACCAATTCCTTCCTGCAGACTTTTTCCTTTACTTTGTCATTTATGTACCAAGCCATCGCTTTCATCGACCTGCCCTGTGCGTCTTTACCCATGGTCGGCCTGCCATATTTCGTCATGAGTGGCCCCTCATTTTCTGCCGCTGCCCCCGTCGGTGCTGCCCCTGGTGGTGTGGCCCCTGTCCCTATGTTTGGCCCTGCCGGTACACCTTTTGGTGTCGGGATCATTGGTGCTCCTTGCGGCACCGGGACTACTGGTGCCCCTTGTGGTGCCGGGACCGGGGTTTCCCTGGGCTCTGCTGGTGCCCCCTGTGGTGCCGAGACCGGGGCTTCTCTGGGTTCTGCCCCTCCCCCCTGTCCCTCTCTGTCTTTCCTTGATCAGCACTCCTCTCCATTTAACACAAGCCCTTAGATGATCCCTTTCTTCGTCATCACTGCTTGATTCATCTGATGAACTCCCCCGCTACTCCTCCCAGGATTTCTTCCCCCATCTGCTCTTCTTGTCATTGGTTCTGGGTGACTTACCCGAAACAGTGACGCAATTTTTAAACATGTTTACTATTGTATTCCCCACATTATTATTCACAGTACCTTTCTTTTTATCTTTTTTCTTTCTCTTGGTCGGTGCCTCCGTCTGTCCCTCTGATCTCTTCGACTCCGCTCTTCCCCTTTTCTGTCCTTGTGGTACCTTGTCTTCTTCTTCGCTGCTGCTGGGCTCTATGAACAGCAGAGGTGACATTGCCTTTGCTCTATCCTCTTTCTGCATTACTTCCAGCACCCATTGTGCCCCATACTCCTTCTCTGCCTTTCTTGCCCATTCTGAGAACTCTTGGGCCCTTTTCACACTTCCTTCCGCCATCCTTCTCGTCTGAATTCTGTCGGTCACGCTTCTGTTTGACCACGACGAAAGTCCTTCGTTCGCAGCTGGTACTTCTGGGTTGCTCCTGCTCCGGCACCGTTGTAGCCACTGCGATCAGTATGAACTCTAGAGAGGTAGAAAAATGCATGCGCCCGCAAGAGCAAACATTTTTCCTTCCCCTTCTCCAGGTACTAAGAGCCTACCCGAGAGAGGTGAGCTCTTACCTGGTTTGTGCTGCCTCTCCTTTTCCAGGCTTACTTATACCCCCCCGGCCTTTTGTTCCTTCTTGGGGGCGGCCGGGTTACCCCCCCTGACGCCTTGCTGTTACATTTCGCATCTTCCCAGGTGCTGTTTCCTGCCCTTCCTGGGCTTTTGTTTCTTGTGGCGCCATTCGGACGCCCCTCCCTACGCTTTTGCGCCGTTTTCCCCCACCCCGCGCCTAAACTCCCAGACCCTCTATCGTCCCGCATTTCATGCGGCCCGGGGCCTGGGTCATAGATCTCTGACGTCTTTGTGTTTTTATTCATGTCTTCTGAACAGGAGCTTCATTCGTTCGCACGATTTGTATCCAATGTCAGCTCACCCCAGTCTGATTTGGCCTTGGCTTCTTGGCTCATCCAACCTCGCCTTTCGAAATTCGCCTGTAATTCACTTGTTTTCTAACAGCGATATACTGGAAAAGCAGGCTTCCTTCTTTTTACTCAGCTCTGCTATCGTACATAGCGGAAACATACATCCTTACGGACTCCAAATTATATCTACATGTTGGCGCATGCCGCAATATATTCACTATAAAGCTAGACTCAAGAATACTTCGTCAGCTTGCCTTTCTTTGCATATTTACACATTTGAAACAGCTTGATAACTTCATTATTTCTGTAGCATAAGTTTCTTCATCTTGATCCCACGATGTCATTTATCTCGATACTTTCTTGATGCCTTATAGAATTGCCTACATTCTTTGGTCTCTGCATCTCCTCTACATGCGTCAACTCTACTCTGGGTGACGTCATCATTTTTCTTCATTATTCAACCGTCCTGTTTTCTTAGGGACTTTCACACGGACAGCCATCATACTGTCTCATTTGCGGGTATGGTTGCCTCAATGGGAACCTTGCTTCCAGGATTCACTTTGGTATCTGTAGTTCAAATGGCTTTATACGTGTCTCATATTCTGGCTGCCAACATATAGGTAATATGGGTGATGTGATTGAGGTGGGGGTACTTAGCTCCTTCTCTACACCCTTGATGAGGCATGTAGCCATGTGTAGGACACTTCTCAGGAGCACAAGGGAGGATGATGGGAGGCCTTTGAGGACGGCATTGCTTCATCCTGGTTGGATAGGACCAGTGCTTGAATGGTGGATCTAAATCTGGAAGAAGGAAGGGCTTGACTTATCTGTGTGTGTCTTGAAGGAGAGGTGTTTGTCGATGTGGAACCCAGGGCACTTGGCGCAGGAGGTGAGATCGGTTGTGAAGCCCTACAGTTCATGGTTGATAGCCAGGTTTGTATGTCTGGGTGTTCGAGGTTGTTGGTGGGGAGTAGGAATTCGGTCTTGGAGAGGTTGAGCTTCAAGTATGCACTGGACATCCAAGACTGGATCAGCGAGAGGCATGTTTTGAGCTGGTGGAGCTCGAGTAGAACCAGGAGGCAAGGGTGGCCATTGTCGAGGATGTTGAGGGCGTCGTCGACCACCTGTGTGGTTGCTGTCTCCGTGCTGCTTCTGGGTCTGAACTTGGATTGGCAGGTTTGAAGGAGATTGTTGGTATCAATGTGTTGCTGCCATTGCGCGCCTTCCACTTTCTCGATGATCTTACCTAGGAAGGGAAGATGGGTGATGGGCGATGGGGAGATAGTTACCTAGGTTGTCAGGTCTATCTTTATTCGAGAGAGGATTTGTCCTCTCTTTATGGTTGATGGGAAGGTGCCTTGAGTTAGAAGCCGTTGATGATCTCCAGGTAGGGAAAGAGCGTTTATGCAAGGAGGGTCTTGAGAATGGATGCTTCGAGGATGCCGTCTGTCTATGATGTGGCTTTGAGGGCGGCCATGGTTTCTACCAGGTTCTCTGTAGAGAGTGTCTTGAATGTTGTCCAGGGTGTGGAAATTTCGCGAGGTGGAATGTGAGGTGGGTTTTTGGATGTAGAGCTGGTGTATATGGGCTGGCGAATCTTGCTGATTTTGGTGATGAAGATAGTGTTGATGGTGGTGGATTTTTCGATTGAGTGTGGTATGGCAGGGGCGGGTAGCAGGTTAACACAGTGCGTGACCGATTTGGAGAGGGCTCTGCTTTTGTTGTTGGCTTCTGCTATGGTGTTCTGATAGTAGGAGGCCTTTCAATGTGTTGATTAGTTGTCGGTGGGTTGCTCGGAGTTCCTTGAGGAGCACCAGGTCATACGTGGTACTGACGCAGCACCAGGTTTTCTCTTGTTTCCTGATGACTATTTTGCTGAGGTTGAGTTCTTGCATGTACCAGGATGCATACGGTTTTGGTTTGCAGGTGCGTTGTTTCGGAGGTGCATGTGGGTTGATGGAGGCTGAGAGGGTGGTGTTGAGTGATTCAAGTAGAGTCGCTGTTCAGTTGGGGCTGTTTGGTCCATGTGAGGTTGAGGTTGGCAAGTTCTTCCGTGAGGGCTTCCACCAGGAAGTCCTTGAAGGACCTGAAGGTTTGTCTGATGGGTATCTGCTCAGAGTGCTTGGCTGGGGTGGTGTACAGAATGTTGAAAGAAACGGACAGGTGGTCAGACCAGCCAAGCGGGAGAGGAGAGCTGTAATGGAGGAAAGACAGTGCGGTGAGGATTAGGTTGAGGATATTACCTTTCTCGTGGGTTGGGTCTTTTGTGTGCTGTGTGAGGCTGAGGGTGTTGAGAAGGCTGAGGAGAGCTTCCTTCATCGGTTTGGTGGCCTTGTTGCCTGGGAGGTTGAGGTCACCTAAGAAGATGATATTGACATGCGTGACCAGGTCGGTGATGTCTCTGCTGAAGGCAGTGTTTGGTTTGGGTGGTCTGTAGATGAGATGGAAGCTGACTGTGTCGTCGGGGAGAATGGAACCTATCAGGAGAGAACTTTGAAGGAGCCAATGTTGTTGAAATCAAGTCTGGTGCAGGGCCACAAGGTCTTTTGGATGACTGCAAGGCCTCTGCCTGTCTTGTTCAAGTCTTGTGCCGGGTCTCTGTGTTGGATGCTGTAGCCGGCGGGGAAAAAAACGTCTAGGATGTTGGTGTAGGTGGGTGTCAGCCAGGTCATCAGTGATGAAGATGGCATCAAACTCACGTGTAGAGATGCGGTAAGCGATGTCTGCTGCATGGGTGACAGCGGGGTAGTTGGTGAGCATCACCTTATGTGTTGTGGATGGTGAGGGGGTGCTGATGGGCTTGAGGCAGATGTGGGTGAGGTTGCTTCATTGTGGAGTCCATGCCTTAGAGGAGGGGCGATGTCATTGACGTTGGCATTGCCTGGTGATGGTGGGGATGGCCTATGGGGACGGAGGTAGAAAATGCATGTTTGCGAGTGCTTACATGTTGTCTGAGCAGGGGTTCAGGCCCGAGGTAATCCTGGTTCGAAAAGGTCCAAACAGGAATTGCCCTTTTCTTCGTCTGCCCTTCACTTTGGACACCCGGGTGAGAGACGCCCTCGATCCAAGAGTTAAGAGCAGAAAGGAAGAGGCAGGGCTAAGAAGGTGGGGGGGGCATAGGCCATGTGACTTAGATCCACTTACCCCTGCTCACCAACTGCAAAGGAAAAGAGGCTGGAGGGTTGCTTAAGTAGGGAAAAAGGGTGGCAATACAGGAAGGCACCAACAGTTTAGCAGTGATTGACAGGTGGGTGGGGCTTAGGTCACGTGACTGTTTACCACCTTGAGACATCTTGGAGCCAGCTCGACTGCACTTGACTCCCTTCAAGCAGCTACAAGCTTTACTGGGCTTGATTTATTTCGAGCATCTACAGGCCTTGCAGTGCTGCTTTTGGCACACTAAGGTTTTTGAACTGCTAATCTTCAGGCTGTCTTGATGCCGACTCGACCTAACTCGCCACATCGTGAGTGCTGACTTGATCCCCCCACTGTCTTGTCTTGGCCCCACTCAAAAATCGACGGAACCGTACTGGAAGCCATCGACTAACCTATCTCGAATGCTGACTCAACCCAGCAGGTGCATCACTTTGACACAACTTGACCACCGACTCAAACTGTGGGGGCCCATCGACTCAAACCATCTCGAGCATCAGCTCAATCCACAGAGAGCGCTGTCGCAAAGTTGACTAGAAACTGTCTTGCCGCTGGATCAACACGACTTAAATGGCTCAAAACCAGCTGAACAGCAGTAACGTGTCAGAAGCCCGGCCCGATACTGTCGAGCACCCAAGGAAAGGATCCAAAGGTATTTGAAGAGGCCCTTTGCCACTGGTCCACCTTAAAGGACCATGGTGAATTTTAAGCCCATCTTCTTGCCTTCTAAAGACACATCCATGAAGACTGAAATTGCTTCTGAAATGTTTGCCTGAGCACCCATGCCTATCAACCCAGAGTGCCCTTTATTCTCAAAGTCTGCATTCTCTGTGTTTCCTTTGGAGGGGTGGATCGTTAGTGTTTTTAATTACTTGTGTGCATTGTGTGTTATTATGAAAGTTCCTATTTTCTGGAACCTTAGTTTGACATTTTATTATTTTGATACCAACATACAATTGGTGTTTGTGTTGTAACTGTATCAGGTTACACCCATCTAGAAGATATAGCTTGCCCTTGGCCTGCAATACCAAAGGATGTGAAGGCGGTATTCATGTCAGCGATCCCTTTTACCTTTATGATTGAGATCACTGCTAGAATGGTAGTAGTGTGGGGCTGACGAGGTGGCTTAGGCACTATTCATCTCTGTTCTCCTGCAGAGCAGAAATCATTCTGTTACGGGGGAGAAGCCAGGATTTCATGGATTCTGCTTCCTTTTTTTGTTGTAATGGTTATATTTTAAAATGCAAATAAAAAGTAAACATATTAAGAAAATAAAAGTATGGCTAAAGAAGACAGCCCATAGGAGCGTGGACCCCTGGAGGCATCAAGTCTTCCTTCTGGGTAGTGCAAGGATTGTTTCAATTGTTGTCAGAGGGACATTTCTCTGACACCATCCTCTGGCAATTTGCCCACACTGCCTACTTTTTGAATCAATCTGGCACCTGTGACTATTGGCACCTTAGGCCACAACCCAGTATTGTCCAATGGCACAATCGACCGGCTCCTCCTCTGCAGAATCACCTGCCTGTAGATGTTACTCCTGGCTTCAAGCAGTCCCGTGTGAACCCTTTACAGGGTCTTAGGACCCACATATATTGCGCCCTTAAAAAGTGGTCTCATTTTGTCACAAGGCGTATCTATACACGCCCTACTTACAGATAGGAGGTGCAGGACATCCCCTGCGAACAACTTTTGCTTTTTGCGCTTGAACACTCCATTGGAGGAAGCCATTTAAAATGCTGATTTGAGGGGGGTTTTCTGAATATTTTTTAATTGTTTGATTTGTTTCCGCAGAAGAGCCATGCTGCAAGCATTTGTCAGTCAGATGGTCTGTGCTCGTATCCCAAATATTGGCCACATGCTGCACTTAATTTTTCCACTCAAAGCAATAAGATCAAGAAGATTATCAAGAAACACTGAAACATTTTTAAGAACGACACAAGGGTAAAGAATCTATTCAGCGAATTACCAGTGTTTGCCTACCAAAGGAGTAGGAACCTCAGAGCTGAATTGGTACGCACAAGACCACCTTCCAAAGAACCAATTAGACAACGGACAGGCACTTTTCCCTATCTTTACTGCATTAATTGTAACTCTGTGATTAAAGGGGATGTCATTTATCACCCTCGCAAAAAGATCTTCCTTAAAACATATGGAACTTGTGACAGTACGAGCATTATATATGGCATTAAATGCCCATGTGGGAAATACTATGTTGGTCAGTCAACAAGAGCAGCTAAAATAAGGTGGAATGAACATCGGTCCTGTATCCGCAATACCAATCTCTATTCAGCTGTAGCCTGTCATTGGGTTGAAAACAACCATACCCTCACCCAGATAAGGTTTCTGATCCTGGAGGTTCTGATCAAAAACAATCCCCATGAAGATTTATGTCTGAGACTGAATCGCAGGGAAACCCTCTGGATTGACAGACTGGGCAGTCTAGCCCCAAATGGTCTTAATGAAGAAATTAACTACCACTGTTACATCTGAGATGTGTGGTCTCTTATTACTGTGTTTGCTGAGATTTGTATATATATTTTGCCTAGTTTTCCTTGCTACTGCCTAATGATTGCATTCTTATGTGTTTTTCTAGTAGAACTATGCAACAGCTCGGTTGCACTTCCTGGTCCCTAAGTGCCGCCAGCTGACAACACTTACCAGTGACTCAGTCTATCACACCACCCTTGATCTTTGGTTCCTTTGTGATTTACCCTGTTGAGTGTTTAAACTATGTTTCCCATAAGGTTTGTTCATTTATTTTCAACCTCGTCGCATTTCCTGGAAGTTTAGTCTAGGACCCAGGTGCCATCTATTGATGACACCATTGGCGACTGCGGTATCATACTGTGAGCTAATTGCAACCCTCGATTGGGTCTAATATAGTGTTCTATTTACCAGCATGACATTTTCTATATGGTTATTATTTATTCTTTAAGGGCATTCATGCATATCCAAGTTATGCCATCTTTGGATTTCCCGTGGTCCCTTTGGTCCTTTTCATTTAGTATTTTTTCTATTTTCATTATGTTTTTTTTTGTTTTTCTATTCTTAAATAATTTGCCTGAGCAGCACCACATAACTCATAATTGCATGGTTTTTCGCTGCGAGCCGTGATTGATCTCTTTTTCACTGTTTTCCCATGACTGCCGGCCTTTCACAGTGCCAGGCAGTCACGTGGTGTATTAATAGAACCGTTACCTTGGTAACAGCTGTAAACGCGAGTCGGAGACTCTGCTCGACCGCATTCTGCAGCTTTCTATCGCTCCATACTCCTCATGGTAAGATGCTTACCCGCTTTGATTTTCAATAGGGCCATCACTTTTTTACACACGCACGATAGTAATTATGTTCTTATCCGACATTACAGCGAGTGGATCGTTGACATTTACTATATTTTCACGGTACACGCGTACGAAAGCTTTCCATGCCAGACATACAGGTAATGAATGCCTCGTTTACCTTGCACAGCTTGGTGACTAGTATCTGCACGTTACACTCATTTTGTTTTTCCTTTTCTTTTCTTTTCTTCTGCTTGGCCCATCATCCATGATTGCTTCAACCATATGGTATGTGTTTTTTATATGTTTTATGTTATATGTTATGATCTCATGCTGTGGTATTTTCTTTGAATTTTCTTTGACAAAATGCATAACTATATTTACGCGTTATTGATTAGACTTGCCCTGAAGAAGGAAACCGTTTTCCGAAATGCATTGGCGTACTAAGTCTGATTTTTGATCAAGTCATGGCAATTGCTTCCTCACTAAGAACTGATTAGTGATAGCATTACTTTGTTTTTGATAAATTACTTTTGTGAAAGCTACCACAGTCTCCTCTTACTTTTTAAACGAGTATACATACCGCGTTGGATTTACGACATAATCTACTGCAATTCAAGATTTCTTATAAGAGGAAGGCTCACGGCGCACAGTGATTGTACTTGCTGGAGTCGTTTGAACTAGTGATCCAATTAGGGTGACCAGATTTTGAAAATAAAAAACCGGGACATGCCACTAACGTAAAAGTAGGACTAGTGTCACCAGCCCATTCAAAACTTGCCCCTCTCCCTTACTTCCCCTCACATTAAAATAAATACAATTTCCAGCACTTCTCCCATATATGAACTGCAGATTAGGATGTGACAGTAAGCAATCTAAATGCAGAGTCTTTGCTATTTGCGTTTCATAACGAGACTCTGGCACCATCAGTAAATGGAAGTTCCTGTAAGCAGAGAGGTTGGCGGTTCGAGCCTATCCTGGGGTGGCACAGATCTGTCAAAGGTGAAGCTAGGTAATTGTTTATTATGTGTCAATGTCACCCTGTATTGCTGAATCTCAGCACTGATGAACCTCCATTGCCCAAAACCTGGAAGGGGTTTCGGTAGGGGGGGGGGGCATATTGCAGGGTGGTCCTGGCTAAACTGGAATGTCTGCTCACCCTTGATGTAGACTTGGATTGCCTGCCACCGCTCTAAACCCTTGGCATAGAACCCTGGAAACAGAGCCACACACAGCACCCGGGTACTTCTGAGCAGAGCAACAGTTATCTTCCATTTTCCCTCCCTCCCCACTAGCCTAGCCGATTCCCCTTTCTTTCAGATCAGAGCCCCTGGAGGCCATGCAAATGGCGGCGGATCATGGTATTACAGGACCCAGTAGCATAACATAGCAGATGCTCTGAGTGAAGGATTGGCGTCTTCGCTGCTCTACCCAGTCTATGATTATGTTATGTAATTAGTATTTAATGTAATGGCTGCCCATCTTTGATATGCTCAATTACAAAGATTATTTTTAAACAAATGTGAATTAAAAAAGCCCAACGCAGCTGCCTGAATTTCTCGGATGGGAATCTTTAGTCCTTTTGGATAGCATTTCTTTTGATGATTTCCAGCACCTAAATAAGTGCACCCACAAAAAAAAACAAAAAACTGTCCTGTGACTAATTAAAACTTTTTGCATCTTCCTTGTGGCTTATTTCCCCAACCACGCGCACGTCTAACCGCAAAAAAAACCTAGAAAACAAAAACAACACGAGTACCAAAGTCTCCGTTTGCAGCCATCTACTGTGCAGTGAATTAGGAAACAACTTCAGATTCTGTAACTTGAGCCTATTTTTTTGGTCTCTCATAAAATATATCATCTTGACATTTTTGGGCCGGTATGTAGGGCACAGCAGTCAACGAGAGAGAGTGCTGTATGAGCCAGTTCAGACCGGTTTCAGGGAGGCGAGGTTGGGGTCCCATGCTGCAGGAGGTATACGCAGCCAAGGCACATTCAAGGCAGTGCATCATATCATTTGACAGGCCGGGCTGCTGAGCAAACAGCATAAAATATATTTATGCGCACACCACACACTAGCCAGCAAAGCGGAGCAAACATAAGTGGGGCGTGGGGGATTGGGGGGGGGGTGTTTTCGGAATGTGCGCTGGCTTCTGCAGGGCTATATTTATAGTGCAATATTTTATTAGAGTAAAATGAAGATGTTGAGCCAAGTGTACTATGAGTAATATGAGAATGTAAAAACATATATATTCTTGTGATATTTGTAAGATAAAATAGTTAGGCTCTGCTGTGCAGTAACTGACCAAGATCCACGTAAAATGGCCCAGGGAAAAGGACATCTAAACAGAAGGAGGACGGCATTTAAATGAAATTGCCAGGGTTGTCCTGACCTTACTGTGACAGTCTGTCACAAGGCAGGCAAATTAACAAATTGGCTAGTATTTCTATTACCCAGCTGGCAAGACTTTTGAGAACATAATCCTAAATTGCCATTTTATCTCCTTTGAACAATAATCCTAAAACAAAAAAGATAAGTAAAATGACCTCCAAGTGCACTAGAGAGTTCTCTAAACTCCCCCCACACATGCAATAAAGAAGTGAGTGCCACTATGCTCACTTTTACATGAATATAGGAGAGTGTTCACCAATCTTGCTCCCAAAACACTGCCACGTCCGCTCAGAATCTTTAGATCCCAACAAATGGCTGGTCTGTATCTTCCAAAAACACGAGAACCATAACTGTGAGAACACTCTGGCAGAACAGATGGAATATTCAAGAACTCTGTCACTCTTATTTTGCCTTTCTGCGTCTTACCCATACTGAATGTCTAAGCTGACAATTTGCAAACAATTTCTGCCGTGTCCTGAAGCTACACGATGGCCGCCTGTAAACCGGCCTTGATTAAGACACATCAATTACATCCTGACTATATGTCATGTTCAATCTTAGACTTTGCAAATGTGTGTCTGCAAGGTTTATATTTTAAAAAAGTAATAACTTTTCAAGTTCAAATTCAAATAAAGAACTTACTGAATTCAATTAAGGCCATGATTCAATATGCCCAAATTTGAGTATTCTTAGTCTTTCTGGAGAATTTCTAAATGCAACATATGGTTTTATGGACATTGTACTCCACAGGCGCAGCAGAACGGTGCAATTGAAATTGAGCTGCTTCATGAGCCCGTGCTCCAGGAGGTAGATTGTCTGACAGAAAGCAAAGCCGAAGCCATCACACTGCTGGGTGGGGACTCTGCCGCAAACATTTAGATTGGAAAAAAATAAACAGATGCTGAGCCGAGAAGTGTTCATGGAGATCTCCTCCCATGGCATTGCAACAGAAAGGCAGCTAAGAAAGGTCCACCATTCGTGAATCGCTAACTAGTAGAACATGATTCACCCACAACTAGAGGATGAGGAGGAACACCAGTAAACCTAGTTTTTATTGGAAAGAGAAAGGGATGATCCTGGTCTGTGCGGTTATGCCAGCAACAGCTGGCTAAGCTCTAATCAAGACGGCACATATGTGCAAACTTGCTGTTTGATGGGGAGTATGACACAGCTACTGAGGGAACGAATAAGGCCCTCACGGACCCACTTCATGGTGTAAGGCATGAGGATCATAGGACATCTTGGTCCCTGGCAGCCGTCAGAGCAGTAAATTCCACTTCAAAAGTTCCTGTTGGAGTCAGGGTGGAACATTTTAGGAACATTTTCCAGACTCCTGGCAGCAATTAATAAGCCCATAAGATGATCAGGTTAAGTGTCCAGATCTGACCATATTAAAAAAAAAACAGCAGAGAAAATCAAAATAAAAGGGATCCTGTCACAATAATCAAGAGGCTTAAGAAAAGCGTAGGTCATATAAGTGTTATCCAGCGATAGTAACGAAAACCATAACACTGAGTCACATCGAAAGTGATTCGATATTTTTTTTAAAGGCACTATCCAACACTTTGCCCAAATATTTTAGGACTGGAGTTTGATTATATAATTGCACCACTCCTAAATATGTTGGGGCGTGCGTTGTGTGCCTTTAAAAAAATATCGAATCACTTTCGATGTGATTTGGTGATATCGCTTTCATTAATATTACATAGATCCCATATAATTGAATGTGCCTGCATTGAAAATTCAAGAAAGAAAGGGATTATAGTCCTGATATTAAAGAAAGGGGATACAAGAGAGCAATTCTCATTTAATCCAACCATGTTGCGGCACACGGACAGTAAGATATGTGCTAAGTGGAACTACTCCAGCTGGAAGGTTGGCCTGAGTGAAATAATCTCATTCCAGGATTTTAGGCAGATTTTAAGAAGGCTGGCACAGCTATTGATCAATTGCTTATACTTTCTAGAATCATAGGGTGATATGTGAAAGGCAAAGTAGATGTAGAACAGATGTTTTCTTTCTTCTTCAATCTGAAGCAGGCTTTTGATTTATTTAGCCAATCTAATCTTCGGCTATAACTGTGGTCTCCAAATGCTCCAAAGGGCTTGTTGTAAATCATCCAAATACTCTACGAAGAGACACTGGTGGCTGTAGGCTATGGTCTTAATGGTATATGAAGGACACTATTAAGAGAAAATGAGGTGTAAGACAAGGCTGCACTCTTCTTCCATTGATCTCTGGAGATAGGTGGAGAAGACATGGGGATACAGCGATCTTAGATTGAACAAAGAGTGCCCTTTGCGAAAGAGACAGGAACACACAAGAAGATCTTCTGAATAATAACTTTTACCTGAATCTAAGTAAAAGAAAAGTCCAAATCTTCTGAGAAATTACTAAAAGCAACAGTTGGAGCATAGATGGGATTAGGTTAAACTGCAGTGATGGTATTAACAGTGAGCTATTACTGTTTCAGAAACAACTCCTGGGCTTTACAGTTAACAGAGCACTGACAAAAAATAACCATGTAATCAGTGAGCATCACTCACTGTGAAAGGTTATGTTTAGGAAAGACAACCATGAGCACCTTAGGTGGCTAAAAAGCCAAAGGGATATCAGCAATGTTATATGACACTAAAGTATGGGGATCAAAACTGCCACAGATTTGGATGAAATAGAAGCACTTTTTTAAAGAACTGTAATGAACAACCCTCCTTCGGCCAATAGAGAAGCTTTGTACTCGGACCTAGCGAGGGCTCCTATTTCATAGGTGACCTTGCTACTGTGCTCTAGTGCCTTCAAAAGTCAGTAGAAGATTCGTTTGCCAGATGGGTGATGAAGGAGCTGCTAGGGGCAGAATGTTAGATGGGAGACTAAAGCCCTGGGAGTGCCGAGAAATCTTGACGTGATCCTCTTAATAATGGCAGACACCATTTGGAATCCAAGAACTAGAGAAGAAAGATGTGAAAAAAGGATTGTGAGAATGAAAATCAACAGCAAACATGGCTGACTCTTAGCACATATGGATCTATGCAAGGGTTATGCATTTTATGGCATAAAGAAAACTACTTTTTAGAAATACTGAGTGTATTTTCATCAAGGCATTCATGAACCAATTCAGTATTGGGGATAGGTGGGGAACCTGACTACAAACCTGAGCAGTGTAATGTGGGCCGCAACAAGAGGACAACAACCAGGCTCACTCCCTGCTTGTTTGTAAACATCTCAGAGAAAAAAGGAGGACTGGATGAAAACGATGCTAAAATGCAGCAGACTGAGCTTGACTGACCAGGTAAGGGCCTTTGTGCTTCAATGAGTATATGCACCAGTAAACTTTACAGGGCAGGTGCAAGCACTAGGCTAACTAAGCTGCTGCATAGGGCGCAAACCAAAAGGTGGCACCAAAATGCAGGTTCCCTCTGCTGACAAAAAATACAAATAAGTAACTAATAATATCTGATTGATTAATACATGCAGAGGCTGCAGGAAACCCTTCCACAAACAGGGGGTGTTCACCTTGAAACCATAGTGAAGGAGCCGCTCTTTCCCACTCTATTCAGCATTGGGAGCAGTACTTCTTCCTGCTGGCACTTCTTTTTGACCCGTAGCACCCTAGGGTCTGGGGAACATACAGAGGCCTGGCAGGATAATTTCTTGTTTAACAGCAAGGTCATGGCCAGATTACTCAGTCCATTTAGTCAAAGGCCTAGTAACCTCCCGGACGGAGAGTTTCTGGGGGCAGATCATGGGTCAGCCAAAGCACACACCTCATAGCTTAGGGCAGGGGAAGGAGAATTGGTAGGAGGAGGGAGGAGAAGATGAATAGTCTCATGAAGGTACAGCAATAGGGAGTCCCATGCCTTGGGCTCCAACTAGTGGAACTGGATTGACACATCTGAGATTGCAGCACATGTGCCTTTATGATTTTCATTAGCGTGAAACTGTCAATTGACGTATAACAACCTTCCAACCAATACTGGACCAGGCACCTCTGAATTGCTGACCTCACTATTGATTTGTTGCATTTGCTCTCCAATCAAAGTCATTTTAAAAACTGGATGAATAAATAGACTTTCTTTGGCCATCCCAGGTACTTCCATGTTGCAATGCTTTAAACAATGTTTAGGTGAATTTAAATGTATAAGACTGGTCTGGCATTCCTAGTGCTAAAAAACTGCTCAGTGGATTTGAAAACAATAAAAAGTGTCTCAATGCAAAACTCTAGACTCTAGCCACAACTCTGCTGACTTCCCTAACCCTATTGAACTCACCACTCCCACCACCACACAAGAAGACAGGCAGAGAGCGATTGCCTCGAGTGAGTGCATGAAGCAGCTGTGCTTGTGCATGTGTTGTGTAACTCCTGCACCCCAACTGCTCCCAGCCAAAACAATGGCTTTGGTTAAGAGCCACTGGAAGAGAGGCGCGTGTGAAAGAAGGGTGCTCTGCACATGTGGAAACTGCCATGCTTCATGGGAGCCAGCACACATTCTGTACCTGTTCTTTGTGATGGAAACCCACTAGTCCTGTCCATGCCGTACCCATTGTTTCTGTGGCAGAAGCTTGCATTGTCCCTGCTTGTGATGCACATGCATCCATTTGCAGGCAAGCATGCAATGGCCCAACCATACTGGCCGTTGGGGGGTCTTTGACTGCAAAGGCCACCCCCTGCCTGGCCGGAAGTTGGTTGAAGCGGGCTGTACTCAGGAATGCACATGTGACTCCTGACTCTCTCTGCTGACGCTGAAAGCACGGGCTGAGGGAGGGACTGTAATCTGCTAATAATGGACATGTGAAACCAGCGCCAAATTTTCCAGGCATTACTAGCTTTGCATTTTTTTAGGAGGCATTGGGCAGTCGCTCGCCTTCGCGTCCTACCGCAAGGCAGGAGTTGGGCAGATTACAGTCCCCCCTGATGGTTTCTCCATAAGCCTCATTACAGGTCATCACGCTGTATTAGTTATTTTACTGATATTGTTTATTCTTCCGTGGAATTCATCATCTTCCAACAGATTCTTGCTAGCTGCCCACACTTATATATATATTCAGTAAAAAAACTTTGTTAAAGGGACGTTATAGTTAAGTTGCGCTACTAAAAACCTATGAAATTCAGTAAAAAAACTTTGTTAAAGGGACGTTATGGTTAAGGTGCGCTACTAAAAACCTATGAAATTCAGTGAAAAAACATTGTTAAAGGGACGTTATGGTTCAAAGTAAAACCGAAAAACCCCTGAAATTCGGCAGTTATGGTAAGATAAGCAACCATAACTCGAGCCGCCACCGTGCACTGCTAACACTAACACCCAGGACATCAAAGATGACATCACAAATGTCATTGATGACATCACTGATGACATCACGTGGCTGGCTTTCCCTTTTTTTCCTTTCCTGACATATCTAGGCCACATGATTTTCTTCAGTAACAGTGAGGAACTAAAAATTGTAAATTACTATATTCGTAGACTTAACTGTCAAACTCCGGAACCTCGGTAGGTTTATCAATGATGTTAACTACCTCCTTGGCTTCCTCCTCACCTGAGTCTTCTGGCGAAGTGTCGTGGCGGAATACCTTTTTTCCAGTCTTCTTCTTTTTAGAGAAGAGGTATGGTCGTCCGCGGTGGGAAGCCACCCTGATTCCCTGCCAAGCAGGGAAGCAAGAGGCTTCCTTCCCGCAGGGACCGGGTAAAGAGGGAAAAAAGCGGATGCTTAAAAAAACCCTCGGAGAACAAAGTCACGATCCTGTAGCTTTTAGAGAGCGAAGTGCAGCAATTCAGTAGACCCGATGTAAGAAGCAGAATGGCTGGATCGAGGGTCTTGAGCAGGCGATGGAAAGCGAAGCAGGTCCTTGGAAGAATCCAGTAGTGAAAAATGAAGGAGTAGGGGAGGACAAGGGGCACAGAGAAAACCAGAAAGTGGCGGAGCGCCACGGAAGGGAAAGAAACAAAGAAGGCGAACGGCGAAGTGACGCCGACTGGAGATCAAAGGGTAGCAAAATTGGAACGAGGAAAAACACAACGGAGCAAGCAACTCGGAAAGAAACAAAGTTGCAACGCACCGAACCCGGAAGTGGGCGGTGCTTAAATAGTGAAGCCGGGAAAATGAAAAGGAAAGACTAGAGCGGCAACTTGGGAAAGGAACAGGGAAAAGCAATGGATGACCTAATGGCGCCGCCAACGCCAGGCGTTCCATAGCCTCCACCGGCGACTAGACGCCGGCGGCATGACAGCATGCCCCCTTCCAATGGGATACCTCCCCGGCTTGCCTGGGAAGAGACGGTGAAACCTCTGAACTAAAGACGGGGCATGGACATGGGAGACAGGTTCCCAGGAATCCTCAGAATGGGGGTAACCTTTCCAATGGATAAGGTATTCCAGGCGCCCACCCCGAAAGCGGGAGTCCAATATGGAGGCCACCTCGTACTCTTCCGGGGGTAGAGTAACCGGAGACGGAACAGCCGGAATGGAGCGGTGATAGGGATCTGGCCTAAACTCCCTCAAGAGAGAGGAATGAAAAACAGGGTGTAAGCGGTTCATGTGTTTGAGCAAAGAAAGCCGATAGGCAACTGGGTTGATCCTACGCAGGATGGGAAATGGGCCCAGGAATCTGGGAGACAACTTAGAGGGGTGAAGCCAACGTGGGAGGTATTTAGTGGATAACCACACTTTGGTTCCCTTCTGCCAAGTGGGGGAAGGCAAGCGCTTGGGGTTAGTCTGGTTACAATAGCGCTGACTACTTGCCCGAAGACTATTGATGGCAGTCATATGGGCTTCTTGCAAAGAGAGGAGAAGGGAGTCTACAGAAGGGACCGTAGAAGGGACAAGAGAAAAGGAAGGAGTGAAACTGGGATGATACCCATAAGAACAGTAGAAAGGGCTAAGACCAGTGGCACTGTGAACAGCGTTATTGTAGGCAAACTCTGCAGTCGAGAGTAAACTAACCCAATTGTCCTGCTGGTTGTTGGTGAAGCAACGTAGATATTGCTCAAGAGTAGCGTTTGTCCTTTCTGTTTGTCCATTGGTCTGGGGATGGAAACCAGACGATAGTGCACGCTCAATCCCCAGTCTCTTACAAAGTTCTCTCCAGAAGTGTGACGTATATTGGGATCCTCTGTCTGAGATGATCTTACTGGGGATTCCATGTAAACGGAAGATCTCTCTTGCAAACACGGTTGCCATCTCTGCTGCCGTGGGTAACCCAGCCAAGGGTGTAAAGTGGGCCATTTTAGAGAAACAATTGACCGTGACCATGATACAGGAACATCCCTCTGAAGCGGGTAGTTCTACGATGAAATCTGTGGAGATAATACTCCAGGGTCTCTTCGGTACCTCACTCTGCTGTAGGTAACCAATGGGTCATTGGGTAGAATGCTTGGATCTACAGCTTACAGGGCAAGAGCGGACATACAAGTCCACCTCTTTCGACATATCTGGCCACCAAAAACTCCGCCGAAGAAGTTCCAGAGTGTTCTTCGCCCCTCGGTGACCAGCCACAAGATCGTCGTGACACCATCCTAGTGCGGTGCGTCGAGTCTGGGAATCAGGTAGGTAGAGACGATGTTGCTTGAATCCCAGGCCATCCTGTATGGAGATGTCATCTGAGTGAGGAATGGTATGAGAAAATCCCTCAGATTGTGTGCCTTTACATACCTTCTTCAAAAAAGCATCTACGGTATATATGAATCTTACGTCAGTTAGCAGTAAACTGGGAAGTTCCCTGTTCGCTACACCGGAACATGGCCTCCGAGAGAGTGCATCTGCTAGAATATTCTTAGATCCCGGGAGATAGGTCAATAGAAAGTCGTACTGGGAGAAGAAATGGGCTCAACGGGCCTGACGTGAATTGACGCACTCCATATTTTGTAGGACTTTGAGGTTCTTGTGATCCGTCCTTATTTCAAAAGGGTGTGTTCCTCCCTGTAGTAGATGACGCCATTCTTCGCAAGCCGTCTTCATGGCCAGAAGTTCCTTCTCAATAACAGAGTAATGTGATTGACTTTCATTCAAAGTTTTGGAAAGATAGGCTATTGGGTATTCAAGACCAGCATGTTCCTGTAAGAGGACTGCACCCAAGGCAGCTGACGAGGCATCAGTCTCAACAATGAATCTTAATCCTTGGTCGGGTTGCCGAAGGATGGGTGCAGAACAAAACTTCTACATTGGCCTTGAGATGGTGGTCCTGTAGCCTTTTAAGAACTTGAATGAGATGAGTGCTATGGATCTGTGCGGTTTTTGAGAATATCAAGATATCATCAAGGTAGATTATGACACTATGAAAAAGAAGATCAGAGAATGTTCTGTCCATAAAACGCTGAAAGATAGATGGAGCATTAACCAAACCGAACGGCATTACTCGATACTCGTGATGACCGAACGGAGTCCGGAACGCAGTCTTGCATTCGTCCCCAGGATGGATGCGTAAAAGATGGTAGGCTCTTCGAAGGTCGATCTTAGTGAAGATCCGTGCTCCCTGCACCGCCTCTAGGATATCCTTCATGAGAGGCATGGGATAACGGTCTCTTACTGTAACTTGATTTAGGCCCCGGTAATCAATACACGGTCTTAATTCATCTGTACCTTTTTTCGGAACAAAAAACAAAGATGCCCCCGCAGGCGAATGGGAATGTTGAATGAGACCGTGTTGTAAATTTGAGTCCAGGTAGTCCTTGAGAACTCTCTTCTCCTTGAGTGAAAGAGAAAACATGCGGCCAAACGGAACCACTGCATTGGGAACCAAGGTGATATGGCAATCTTCGGGTCGATGTGGGGGTAGTTCTTGAGGACCTTCTCCCTCAAAGACCTCCGGATAATGAAGACACTCCTTAGGAATATTGTTCACGGATCGAACATCAGTCAGGGTAAGAGGGTCTGGAAGAGTATGGATAGTTGCAGCCACGGATTGTATTGAGCAAGACTTCTTGCAAAAGCTAGAAGAAAAAGACAGTTGGTTCTTGGTCCAATCAATTGTAGGGTTATGTTTCCGGAGCCAGGAAACCCCCAGGATGACAGGGAAGTGAGCAGCTCGAATCAAGTCGAATTGGATGGTCTCAGTATGATGGAGAATCTTCATGATCATGGGTGCGGTGGCATGAGTGATAAGACCGGAGCTTAGCGGTGTACCATCAACGCCCTCAACCTTTTGATCTTCCTCCTTCTCCAGACGACTGATACCGGTCTTGTCAGCCCAGACGACGTCCATAAAACATCCAGCTGCTCCGCAGTCTAATAGAGCTAGGACCTCGAATGTCTGATGTAGGTGGTTCAACTGGACTGCAATGACCATGAGCCGATTGTCTTCGGAGGAGTTGATGGTAGGTGTTATGGACAAAGAGACATAGGGACCAGGATAGCCCCCTCGGTAACTGGTCCCTACTAGTTCCGAGGTATGGCGTTTCCCGACCCGCGGGGAGGTACATCCGAACAGTCCCTCAGAACATGGGTGTTGGAACCGCAGTACATGCATAGATTGAGGTCTCTGCGCCGCTTCCGTTCTTCGGGGGCAAGCGGTCCCCTGGTAGTTCCGATCTGCATGGGCTCGTCTCTTACCGAGCCCGAGGGAACGGAACAGGACGTAGCCGGGTTAGAGGTAACGGGAAAACCACGTTGTCTCCGCCACTCAGACCGTCTTTCCGATAACCGAAAGTCGAGCTGGAGTACCGTGGCCCAAAGCTCCGTGAGTGTAGAAGGGCGGCTAACCCTAGCAAGTTCATCCTTAAGGTCTTCTCTGAGGCCTCGACGAAAGATTGTGTATTGGGCATTCTCTTGCCAACCCGCATCAGCCGCCACCCTTTTAAATCGGGAAATATAAGACAAAAGGTCCATGCTTCCCTGACGGATATCCAGTAGCTGTTCACTGGCTAATAAGGTAGTCTCTTGTTGTTCAAACACAAGTTTGAATTGGGCGGTAAATCCAGCATAATCCTGAAGAAGAGGACTGGCACTGGTTACCAAAGGGGCTGCCCAAGCCAGGGCATTCCCGGTCAAATTGGAAATGAGGAACCCTATGCGGGCTTGGTCTGAGGCGTAAAACTGAGGTCTAAATGTGAAATAGATCACGCAAGCCTCCATGAATTCCTTAAATTTGTTAGGTGTTCCGTCGTATTTGCCACAGGATAATGGCATAGGAGGGAGATCACTGCGTGACTGCTCAAAGCGGTCCAACCTCTGTCTAAGGGTAGTGTTCTCCGTCTTTACTGCCTGTAACTCTTGAGTGAGGTTATGTACAGCAGTTAGCAGTTCTTGCACCTGCTCAGGTGAGGCCATGGTTCTTAACTGTTGGCGTTGCAAACTGTCAAACTCCGGAACCTCGGTAGGTTTATCAATGATGTTAACTACCTCCTTGGCTTCCTCCTCACCTGAGTCTTCTGGCGAAGTGTCGTGGCGGAATACCTTTTTTCCAGTCTTCTTCTTTTTAGAGAAGAGGTATGGTCGTCCGCGGTGGGAAGCCACCCTGATTCCCTGCCAAGCAGGGAAGCAAGAGGCTTCCTTCCCGCAGGGACCGGGTAAAGAGGGAAAAAAGCGGATGCTTAAAAAAACCCTCGGAGAACAAAGTCACGATCCTGTAGCTTTTAGAGAGCGAAGTGCAGCAATTCAGTAGACCCGATGTAAGAAGCAGAATGGCTGGATCGAGGGTCTTGAGCAGGCGATGGAAAGCGAAGCAGGTCCTTGGAAGAATCCAGTAGTGAAAAATGAAGGAGTAGGGGAGGACAAGGGGCACAGAGAAAACCAGAAAGTGGCGGAGCGCCACGGAAGGGAAAGAAACAAAGAAGGCGAACGGCGAAGTGACGCCGACTGGAGATCAAAGGGTAGCAAAATTGGAACGAGGAAAAACACAACGGAGCAAGCAACTCGGAAAGAAACAAAGTTGCAACGCACCGAACCCGGAAGTGGGCGGTGCTTAAATAGTGAAGCCGGGAAAATGAAAAGGAAAGACTAGAGCGGCAACTTGGGAAAGGAACAGGGAAAAGCAATGGATGACCTAATGGCGCCGCCAACGCCAGGCGTTCCATAGCCTCCACCGGCGACTAGACGCCGGCGGCATGACATTATCCTTCAAGTATGTTCTTAGAATAATTCCCTTATGGTCCAGTCATATCATATGAAACATCACAACCTTGAAAGACAGCAATCCTTTTTGTGCATTAAAATTATCAGTAGATTTATCAGCACTTTCTGATACTTTTGATGTTTTTTTATTACTGTACTTTCCCTGTATATGCTCATATTTTTATATGTTGTACTCACACTATTTTCCTTAGGATCCAGACACATCATGTGATATATATAGATAGGGTAAGTAACAGCTTTGAAACAGAGCAATCATTTCTCTGCATAAAGGTAATCAGTTAGGTTATGAACACTTTCTGCTACTATTGCTGTTTCTTTTTCCTACTTCAGTTCCCTTGTATATATTCATATTTGTATGTGGTGTTGTCTCTTTGTGATTTGTGTATAATAATGCAATTATGTAGTAAGTGGGTTTTATTACCTACTTATCACAAGTTTCACTGTACGCAAAACTCTAATATGAAAACAGTTATCATTTCAATATTCAACATGGCAAGCTTATGAATATTGCACCTCCATCATGTATGCTGCACACAATGCCTATGTTTCTACATGAGTACCTTAGTATACTGGATTGAAGTTAATAATAGAATGCTATTTATATCAATGCATAGCTTAATGCACTGATTAGCACTTGATATTTATTCCAATAATCTTTGACACTTTTTTATTAACATTACACTAAGAATCTCTTGTACAGACTTTTCATGAAAGGTAAATGCACATGTGATGTCATCAGTGATGTCATCAATGACATTTGTGATGTCATCTTTGATGCCCTGGGTGTTAGTGTTAGCAGTGCACGGTGGCGGCGCGAGTTATGGTTGCTTATCTTACCATAACTGCCGAATTTCAGGGGTTTTTCGGTTTTACTTTGAACCATAACGTCCCTTTAACAACGTTTTTTCACTGAATTTCATAGGTTTTTAGTAGCGCAACTTAACCATAAAGTCCCTTTCACAAAGTTTTTTTACTGAATTTCATAGTTTTTTAGTAGCACAACTTAACAATAATAACTTTGACTTTATGTACATATAATATGGAACATACTGAACCCTTTCTACTGAATTTGACGGTCCGCAGACATGTTTTGGACAACAGTACCACTTCCTAAAAACTCTGGGAAGGTATGTGTAATAGTTATATCATAACATAGGAACATTTAACAAATTCACAAAGCAGCACACATACTAAGTATATGTAGTAATACTTAAAAAATGTTACCCATATATGTAACACACTAACCATTCATGTAAATACAATATGTTTTAAAATGGAATATAC
The DNA here is from genome assembly GCF_040938575.1 of Ambystoma mexicanum. NCBI lineage: Eukaryota > Metazoa > Chordata > Amphibia > Caudata > Ambystomatidae > Ambystoma > Ambystoma mexicanum. The sequence continues at coordinate 271,491,134 of NC_090931.1, read as the reverse complement.
CAAAAGAAGATGAAGTGGCTTCCACCATAATTACCTCACAGACGCTCCACAACCAACAGCAAGACCAGACGTATACACTACTGATTACATATCTCACCAGACATAGTAAGTGCACTTCTTTTTACTCATATATTTATAAACTTTCTATATTAGAAAAGAAAAATATTTCTTTTTTGTTTTCTCACAGAAATGTGTAGTACTCTCGACTGGCTAGAGGAGCATTTCCCACGAGAGGAAATGTTAGAAAATAGTCCACCCAATGGTACACACTTTACTATATAAACCAATTAATAAATATTATTTTGTATACATTTAACATATAATTTTTTTTTATTACAGACCATACAAAAATTCCAAGTATCTCACAACAACAATCAGAGGATATCACTCTACAGCAGATTAATCAAAAAATGGACGCCCTTATGCAAAATTTTATGGATTTGAAAAACTTTGTGGAAAATTATGTGAAACCCCCAACAGCACACCATTGTCCAACCTGCACTTGTCCCCCCTCACCCTATCCCACACAGTTAACCCCAAACCCTGTCTATGTACCAAAGTGTTTCGATGAGATTTCCTTCCCTTCTTCACCTGATCCCAGTTATCTAGAAATCCCTAATTCTCCTGTTTTTGTTTCCGTTTCTGCCCGACCTTCCAAGTCATAATTGTATATACATATGAAATAAAGTTACTTTTCTTATATTGTGTTGTAATTACTTTCAGTTCCTTGTGATAAAACCAATTTAAGTGTCCACGGACACCGCGGTTGTTCGGAAATGTTAGTAAAGAAACGAAAATGTAACTGTCCTGAGGACACTACATCTGTCCGTAATGTTCTCATGCAAGTTGAAAATGTTCTAAGAACACTCGTAGTGTCCTGAAATGTTCGTAAATAAACGAAAATGGAGGTGTCCTTAAGAACACTATGCCTATTCGTAGTGTTCGATAGCAAGCAGAAACTGTTCTAAGAACACTCGTGGTGTCCTGAATTGTTCGTAAATAAACGAAAATGGAGGTGTGCTTGAAATGCTATGTCTGTCCGTATTGCTAGCAAATAAATTAAACTGTGCTAAGAACAAACGGCAGTCCGTAACTGTTTGTTTTACATGTGACGCACTTTTAATTAGTTCAGGACCCGAACACTGTCCGCAGAACATCAACACGCATGCACAAAACAATGTCTGTACATTGGGTGTCCTGCGGACGACCGCTACCTTAGCGAACATGCTCACAAAACAATCATGTGACCGCGCCCACGCTCATCTCGTGCTCTAAATGCGGACACTGTTCGTGTCCCCGACCAGTTTAAAAGTACATTTCCAAGTAATCCACAATATTTCTGATTAAAAAATCACCATACCACAAATCCCACATACTAATCCTAACTTTTCCACATAGTTTTTGTGACTTTTTGAAACTTTTTTGATGTTCTATCTGTCTTGCGGACGCCGCGCATGTCCGCGACCCGCGCACAAGCACCCTGATATAAGACCACGCCCTAGAGCGCATTCTCATTGTGTTTCTGACTATTCCACAGAGCACACTGCATTTTGCTGCATACTTTGCAGATTTTGAGATTTCCATCTCCAAGCCTATGACATCCATGGCTCGACTATTACCACATGGTGCTACATCTGCCTCAGCACCACCCGCACCCCCTCCACCACCACCATTTCCCCAAGGGCCTGAAGAGGGGAACAGGAGTGAGGATACAGAGGAGGAAGAAGAGGATGACGAGAATGAGGTAGAGGAAATCCCTACTACCCGCCGTCGGCGTGAATCTTGGGTGTGGCGGTTGTTTACCGTTCATGGAAACGGTCCTAAGTCTCATGCGAACCGTGTCACCTGTAATGAGTGCAAAATGGTACTCAGTCGCGGGAAGCATGGTTCGTATAGCTTTGGGACCACTACCATGAAGCAACACCTGCGCTCATTCCACACTGGGGCCATTCGCAAGGTTGTACCTTGCGAGAAGCGTAGTAGGTTGATTGCCTCTACTTCATCCTCCGTTCATGATCCTGTCACCACAAGGAACACCTCTGTGGGACAGCGTCTTCCTCAAGCTGCCTCACAGGCCATACAGAATTCTGATGACCCTTACCTTTCGAGGGTCACAGTTGTATGTGTGTACTTTGACACAGTACTCTGCAGGGGGGAGCGACTTCGGAGTGCTTTTGAGACGATCGTCTCAGAGCACCAGAAGACCTGCTCACTACCCAAATAAAACCCACTCTACATCTTCTTCTCTCAGCTCGCCCTTTCTTATCCCTTTGGTTGGTGTCCCCCTCCCTTTACCCTCCTTTCCCTCCTCTCCTAGTGTGTCGTGTATAAAAAAGAACAAAACAATACAAAATAACAAAAATCCCCCCAAAAAATAAGGCTCTTTTCAGAGCCGCCTTTCACAGTTAAAAAATAGAAGTGAAGATACATAAAGCATAGCCATTTCCCTTTCGTGAAAGTCCGCGGACGGTCCGCGAACAGAAAAACAATTGCATTGCTACCCTATTGAAATCAATGCATTTTTCTTCAACAAGAAGTGGTGGCTCTGAAAAGAGCCTTTGGGAGGTGTTTGAATGTAAAACCTTTTAACTACGTAAGACGTACTTCAAAACGAATGCTGTATTTCTAAAAAAGGTCGCAATGCATTTTGTACATTTCTCAGAAAAATTTGATTGCCAGCATAAGTAAGATGGACTCCATCTTTGCGAAAAATGTATGTACTACGAAACAAAATATTTTCATTGTTAAAAGAGGACATGCCACAATCTCTTAGGAAGGCACAAACAGCCTTATTAACATTACGCCTTGCTTTCTCCATTTGTGGACCACATGAGAAAGAACGAAGCCACACTTGTCTCTGCGCAATCCGTGAAAAAATTATTTTAGAGTTTGGAAACATGTCCATTATCTTCTTAAGTCCTTCTTTCATTGCAAATTGCAAAGAAATTCCAGACACATGTCCTAAACTGTTCCCTCCACAATGAATTACAATTATGTCTGGATGTTCCTCTATCTTCAAAGTTGCACAGAGAGGTAGCAAGTCCAACCACTTCATTCCACACACTCCATGCCAGTGCACTTCCACATGTGGGAATCCAAGATCTATAGATACTCCACAGCTTTCTGCATGCTCCTTCAACCAATGAATCCACGAGTCTCCCAAAATCCATACAATCTGTGTTTTGAAACACTCAGCCATAGCTATCTGTTCTTCTCTCTGCAAAATCAATATCTGAGAAACACTCTCCTAGCACAACACACTCACTAAACTTTACTGACCAATCCCTTGCTTCATCCAATCTCATTTCCATACCTCCCCTCCCCAAATTCCCCCGATGTAATACGCGGTGTCCTAGAACTACCGCCATGTCCGCGAACGTATCGTAACAAGTACAGCCCTTCTACCATTTCGATTTCACTCTCTGTGCCATTCCCTCATTGGATGTAGCTAAGCAATCACATGACCATCCACCAATCAAATCCAATAACTCTACATGTAACTGCATCATCATAGAGCAGCACTACAAATGTACGGTGTATCTCTCGGAGTACAAGTCTCATACCATTGACAACCACGATCTACGAGAAATACTATACAAATCTCCAATATTTCTACTTGCAGCTTGGTCCATATCCATATACATGAACAGAAAGTACAGGTATGCATATTTTCTACACAGTACATGAACACATTTTCTAAACGACTTTTACCTTCTATAATCATGTGATAAATATAGATAGGGTAAGTAACAGCTTTGAAACAGAGCAATCATTTCTCTGCATAAAGGTAATCAGTTAGGTTATGAACACTTTCTGCTACTATTGCTGTTTCTTTTTCCTACTTCAATTCCCTTGTATATATTCATATTTGTATGTGGTGTTGTCTCTTTGTGATTTGTGTATAATAATGCAATTATGTAGTAAGTGGGTTTTATTACCTACTTATCACAAGTTTCACTGTACGCAAAACTCTAATATGAAAACAGTTATCATTTCAATATTCAACATGGCAAGCTTATGAATATTGCACCTCCATCATGTATGCTGCACACAATGCCTATGTTTCTACATGAGTACCTTAGTATACTGGATTGAAGTTAATAATAGAAACTATTTATATCAATGCATAGCTTAATGCACTGATTAGCACTTGATATTTATTCCAATAATCTTTGTCACTGTTTTTATTAACATTACACTAAGAATCTCTTGTACAGACTTTTCATGAAAGGTAAATGCACATGTGATGTCATCAGTGATGTCATCAATGACATTTGTGATGTCATCTTTGATGTCCTGGGTGTTAGTGTTAGCAGTGCACGGTGGCGGTGCGAGTTATGGTTGCTTATTTTACCATAACTGCCGAATTTCAGGTTTTTTTGGTTTTACTTTGAACATAACGTCCCTTTAACAACGTTTTTTCACTGAATTTCATAGGTTTTTAGTAGCGCAACTTAACCATAACGTCCCTTTAACAAAGTTTTTTTACTGAATTTCATAGGTTTTTAGTAGCGCAACTTAACCATAAAGTCCCTTTCACAAAGTTTTTTTACTGAATTTCATAGTTTTTTAGTAGCACAACTTAACAATAATAACTTTGACTTTATGTACATATAATATGGAACATACTGAACCCTTTCTACTGAATTTGACGGTCCGCAGACATGTTTGGACAACAGTACCACCACCTAAAAACTCTGGGGAGGTATGTGTAATAGTTATATCATAACATAGGAACATTTAACAAATTCACAAAGCAGCACACATACTAAGTATATGTAGTAATACTTAAAAAATGTTACCCATATATGTAACACACTAACCATTCATGTAAATACAATATGTTTTAAAATGGAATATACCAAAAGAAGATGAAGTGGCTTCCACCATAATTACCTCACAGACGCTCCACAACCAACAGCAAGACCAGACGTATACACTACTGATTACATATCTCACCAGACATAGTAAGTGCACTTCCTTTTACTCATATATTTATAAACTTTCTATATTAGAAAAAAAAACATATTACTTTTTTGTTTTCTCACAGAGATGTGTAGTACTCTCGACTGGCTAGAGGAGCATTTCCCACAAGAGGAAATGTTAGAAAATAGTCCACCTAATGGTACACACTTTACTATATAAACCAATTAATAAATATTATTTTGTATACATTTAACATATACATTTTTTTTATTACAGACCATACAAAAATTCCAAGCATCTCACAACAACAATCAGAGGATATCACTCTACAGCAGATTAATCAAAAAATGGACGACCTTATGCAAAATTTTATGGATTTGAAAAACTTTGTGGAAAATTATGTGAAACCCCCAACAGCACACCATTGTCCAACCTGCACTTGTCCCCCCTCACCCTATCCCACGCAGTTAACCCCAAACCCTGTCTATGTACCAAAGCGTTTCGATGAGATTTCCTTCCCTTCTTCACCTGATCCCAGTTATCTAGAAATCCCTAATTCTCCTGTTTTTGTTTCCGTTTCTGCCCCACCTTCCCAGTCATAATTGTATACATATATGAAATAAAGTTACTTTTCTTATATTGGGCCTCATTCCGAGTATGGTGGTAAGGGATAGCGGCCACCGGTAACGAGACCGGTGGCGGTAATCCCTTACCGCCATACTCCGAGTTCCCTCTGCGCCCTCGCCCTTAACGCCTGCTTTGAGCAGGTGTTAAAGTCGAGGGCGCAAAGGGGCCTCCAAGCCAATAACGGTGACCGTAATGAACGGTTACCGTTATTTGCATCTTCCTCATTCCCATTGAGCCCTATGGGGGCTCATTTGGGAATGGGGAAGAGCCTTGGTGAATGGGGAATTACCGCCCCGGCAACCTTGGAATGGGGCGGTGATTCCGCCATCCACCAAGGCGCTGCCGGTCCGGGTACGGCGTCAACCAAGGCGTTAAAAGCGCCATTGGTTAGCGCTGTACTCGGAATGAGGCCCATTGTGTTGTAATTACTTTCAGTTCCTTGTGATAAAACCAATTTAGGTGTCCACGGACACTGCGGTTGTTCGGGAATGTTCGTAAAGAAACGAAAATGTAACTGTCCTGAGGACACTACATCTGTCCATAATGTTCTCATGCAAGTTGAAAATGTTCTAAGAACACTCGTAGTGTCCTGAAATGTTCGTAAATAAACGAAAATGGAGGTGTCCTTAAGAACACTATGCCTATTCGTAGTGTTCGATAGCAAGCAGAAACTGTTCTAAGAACACTCATGGTGTCCTGAATTGTTCGTAAATAAACGAAAATGGAGGTGTGCTTGAAACGCTATGTCTGTCCGTATTGTTAGCAAATAAATTAAACTGTGCTAAGAACAAACGGCTGTCCGTAACTGTTTGTTTTACATGTGACGCACTTTTAATTAGTTCAGGACCCGAACACTGTCCACAGAACATTAACACGCATGCACAAAACACAATGTCTGTACATTGGGTGTCCTGCGGACGACCGCTACCTTAGCGAACATGCTCACAAAACAATCATGTGACCGCGCCCACGCTCATCTCGTGCTCTAAATGCGGACACTGTTCGTGTCCCCGACCAGTTTAAAAGTACATTTCCAAGTAATCCACAATATTTCTCATTAAAAAATCACCATACCACAAATCCCACATACTAATCCTAACTTTCCACATAGTTTTTGTGACTTTTTGAAACTTTTTTGATGTTCCATCTGTCTTGCGGACGGCGCGCATGTCCGCGACCCGCGCACCAGCACCCGGATATAAGACCACGCCCTAGAGCGCATTCTCATTGTGTTTCTGACTATTCCACAGAGCACACTGCATTTTGCTGCATACTTTGCAGATTTTGAGATTTCCATCTCCAAGCCTATGACATCCATGGCTCGACTATTTCCACATGGTGCTACATCTGCCTCAGCACCACCCCCACCCCCTCCACCACCACCATTTCCCCAAGGGCCTGAAGAGGGGAACAGGAGTGAGGATACAGAGGAGGAAGAAGAGGATGACGAGAATGAGGTAGAGGAAATCCCTACTACCCGCCGTCGGCGTGAATCTTGGGTGTGGCGGTTGTTTACCGTTCATGGAAACGGTCCTAAGTCTCATGCGAACCGTGTCACCTGTAATGAGTGCAAAATGGTACTCAGTCGCGGGAAGCATGGTTCGTATAGCTTTGGGACCACTACCATGAAGCAACACCTGCGCTCATTCCACACTGGGGCCATTCGCAAGGTTTTACCTTGCGAGAAGCGTAGTAGGTTGATTGCCTCTACTTCATCCTCCGTTCATGATCCTGTCACCACAAGGAACACCTCTGTGGGACAGCGTCTTCCTCAAGCTGCCTCACAAGCCATACAGAATTCTGATGACCCTTACCTTTCGAGGGTCACAGTTGTATGTGTGTACTGTGACACAGTACTCTGCAGGGGGGAGTGACTTCGGAGTGCTTTTGAGACGATCGTCTCAGAGCACCAGAAGCCCTGCTCACTACCCAAATAAAACCCACTCTACATCTTCCTCTCTCAGCTCGCCCTTTCTTATCCCTTTGGTTGGTGTCCCCCTCCCTTTACCCTCCTTTCCCTCCTCTCCTAGTGTGTCGTGTATAAAAAAGAACAAAAAAATACAAAATAACAAAAATCCCCCCAAAAAATAAGGCTCTTTTCAGAGCCGCCTTTCACAGTTAAAAAATAGAAGTGAAGATACATAAAGCATAGCCATTTCCCTTTCGTGAAAGTCCGCGGACGGTCCGCGAACAGAAAAACAATTGCATTGCTACCCTATTGAAATCAATGCATTTTTCTTCAACAGGAAGTGGTGGCTCTGAAAAGAGACTTTGGGAGGTGTTTGAAAGTAAAACCTTTTAACTACGTAAGACGTACTTCAAAACGAATGCTGTATTTCTAAAAAAGGTCGCAATGCATTTTGTACATTTCTCAGAAAAATTTGATTGCCAGCATAAGTAAGATGGACTCCATCTTTGCGAAAAATGTATGTACTACGAAACAAAATATTTTCATTGTTAAAAGAGGACATGCCACAATCTCTTAGGAAGGCACAAACAGCCTTATTAACATTACGCCTTGCTTTCTCCATTTGTGGACCACATGAGAAAGAACGAAGCCACACTTGTCTCTGCGCAATCCGTGAAAAAATTATTTTAGAGTTTGGAAACATGTCCATTATCTTCTGAAGTCCTTCTTTCATTGCAAATTGCAAAGAAATTCCAGACACATGTCCTAAACTGTTCCCTCCACAATGAATTACAATTATGTCTGGATGTTCCTCTATCTTCAAAGTTGCACAGAGAGGTAGCAAGTCCAACCACTTCATTCCACACACTCCATGCCAGTGCACTTCCACATGTGGGAATCCAAGATCTATAGATACTCCACAGCTTTCTGCATGCTCCTTCAACCAATGAATCCACGAGTCTCCCAAAATCCATACAATCTGTGTTTTGAAACACTCAGCCATAGCTATCTGTTCTTCTCTCTGCAAAATCAATATCTGAGAAACACTCTCCTAGCACAACACACTCACTAAACTTTACTGACCAATCCCTTGCTTCATCCAATCTCATTTCCATACCTCCCCTCCCCAAATTCCCCCGATGTAATACGCGGTGTCCTAGAACTACTGCCATGTCCGCGAACGTATCGTAACATGTACAGCCCTTCTACCATTTCGATTTCACTCTCTGTGCCATTCCCTCATTGGATGTAGCTAAGCAATCACATGACCATCCACCAATCAAATCCAATAACCCTACATGTAACTGCATCATCATAGAGCAGCACTACAAATGTACGGTGTATCTCTCGGATTACAAGTCTCATACCATTGACAACCACGATCTACGAGAAATACTATACAAATCTCCAATATTTCTACTTGCAGCTTGGTCCATATCCATATACATGAACAGAAAGTACAGGTATGCATATTTTCTACACAGTACATGAACACATTTTCTAAACGACTTTTACCTTCTATAATCATGTGATAAATATAGATAGGGTAAGTAACAGCTTTGAAACAGAGCAATCATTTCTCTGCATAAAGGTAATCAGTTAGGTTATGAACACTTTCTGCTACTATTGCTGTTTCTTTTTCCTACTTCAATTCCCTTGTATATAATCATATTTGTATGTGGTGTTGTCTCTTTGTGATTTGTGTATAATAATGCAATTATGTAGTAAGTGGGTTTTATTACCTACTTATCACAAGTTTCACTGTACGCAAAACTCTAATATGAAAACAGTTATCATTTCAATATTCAACATGGCAAGCTTATGAATATTGCACCTCCATCATGTATGCTGCACACAATGCCTATGCTTCTACATGAGTACCTTAGTATACTGGATTGAAGTTAATAATAGAATACTATTTATATCAATGCATAGCTTAATGCACTGATTAGCACTTGATATTTATTCCAATAATCTTTGTCACTTTTTTATTAACATTACACTAAGAATCTCTTGTACAGACTTTTCATGAAAGGTAAATGCACATGTGATGTCATCAGTGATGTCATCAATGACATTTGTGATGTCATCTTTGATGTCCTGGGTGTTAGTGTTAGCAGTGCACGGTGGCGGTGCGAGTTATGGTTGCTTATCTTACCATAACTGCCGAATTTCAGGGTTTTTTTGGTTTTACTTTGAACCATAACGTCCCTTTAACAACGTTTTTTCACTGAATTTCATAGGTTTCTAGTAGCGCAACTTAACCATAACGTCCCTTTAACAAAGTTTTTTTACTGAATTTCATAGGTTTTTAGTAGCGCAACTTAACCATAAAGTCCCTTTCACAAAGTTATTTTACTGAATTTCATAGTTTTTTAGTAGCACAACTTAACAATAATAACTTTGACTTTATGTACATATAATATGGAACATACTGAACCCTTTCTACTGAATTTGACGGTCCGCAGACATGTTTGGACAACAGTACCACCACCTAAAAACTCTGGGGAGGTATGTGTAATAGTTATATCATAACATAGGAACATTTAACAAATTCACAAAGCAGCACACATACTAAGTATATGTAGTAATACTTAAAAAATGTTACCCATATATGTAACACACTAACCATTCATGTAAATACAATATGTTTTAAAATGGAATATACCAAAAGAAGATGAAGTGGCTTCCACCATAATTACCTCACAGACGCTCCACAACCAACAGCAAAACCAGACGTATACACTACTGATTACATATCTCACCAAACATAGTAAGTGCACTTCTTTTTACTCATATATTTATAAACTTTCTATATTAGAAAAAAAAACATATTACTTTTTTGTTTTCTCACAGAAATGTGTAGTACTCTCGACTGGCTAGAGGAGCATTTCCCACAAGAGGAAATGTTAGAAAATAGTCCACCTAATGGTACACACTTTACTATATAAACCAATTAATAAATATTATTTTGTATACATTTAACATATACATTTTTTTTATTACAGACCATACAAAAATTCCAAGCATCTCACAACAACAATCAGAGGATATCACTCTACAGCAGATTAATCAAAAAATGGACGACCTTATGCAAAATTTTATGGATTTGAAAAACTTTGTGGAAAATTATGTGAAACCCCCAACAGCACACCATTGTCCAACCTGCACTTGTCCCCCTCACCCTATCCCACGCAGTTAACCCCAAACCCTGTCTATGTACCAAAGCGTTTCGATGAGATTTCCTTCCCTTCTTCACCTGATCCCAGTTATCTAGAAATCCCTAATTCTCCTGTTTTTGTTTCCGTTTCTGCCCCACCTTCCCAGTCATAATTGTATACATATATGAAATAAAGTTACTTTTCTTATATTGGGCCTCATTCCGAGTATGGTGGTAAGGGATAGCGGCCACCGGTAACGAGACCGGTGGCGGTAATCCCTTACCGCCATACTCCGAGTTCCCTCTGCGCCCTCGCCCTTAACTCCTGCTTTGAGCAGGTGTTAAAGTCGAGGGCGCAAAGGGGCCTCCAAGCCAATAACGGTGACCGTAATGAACGGTCACCGTTATTTGCATCTTCCCCATTCACATTGAGCCCTATGGGGGCTCAATTGGGAATGGGGAAGAGCCTTGGTGAATGGGGAATTACCGCCCCGGCAACCTTGGAATGGGGCGGTGATTCCGCCATCCACCAAGGCGCTGCCGGTCCGGGTACGGCGTCAACCAAGGCGTTAATAGCGCCATTGGTTAGCGCCGTACTCGGAATGAGGCCCATTGTGTTGTAATTACTTTCAGTTCCTTGTGATAAAACCAATTTAGGTGTCCACGGACACTGCGGTTGTTCGGAAATGTTCGTAAAGAAACGAAAATGTAACTGTCCTGAGGACACTACTTCTGTCCATAATGTTCTCATGCAAGTTGAAAATGTTCTAAGAACACTCGTAGTGTCCTGAAATGTTCTGTTCGTAAATAAACGAAAATGGAGGTGTCCTTAAGAACACTATGCCTATTCGTAGTGTTCGATAGCAAGCAGAAACTGTTCTAAGAACACTCGTGGTGTCCTGAATTGTTCGTAAATAAACGAAAATGGAGGTGTGCTTGAAACGCTATGTCTGTCCGTATTGTTAGCAAATAAATAAACTGTGCTAAGAACAAACGGCTGTCCGTAACTGTTTGTTTTACATGTGACGCACTTTTAATTAGTTCAGGACCCGAACACTGTCCACAGAACATTAACACGCATGCACAAAACAATGTCTGTACATTGGGTGTCCTGCGGACGACCGCTACCTTAGCGAACATGCTCACAAAACAATCATGTGACCGCGCCCACGCTCATCTCGTGCTCTAAATGCGGACACTGTTCGTGTCCCCGACCAGTTTAAAAGTACATTTCCAAGTAATCCACAATATTTCTCATTAAAAAATCACCATACCACAAATCCCACATACTAATCCTAACTTTCCACATAGTTTTTGTGACTTTTTGAACCTTTTTTGATGTTTCATCTGTCTTGCGGACGGCGCGCATGTCCGCGACCCGCGCACAAGCACCCCGATATAAGACCACGCCCTAGAGCGCATTCTCATTGTGTTTCTGACTATTCCACAGAGCACACTGCATTTTGCTGCATACTTTGCAGATTTTGAGATTTCCATCTCCAAGCCTATGACATCCATGGCTCGACTATTACCACATGGTGCTACATCTGCCTCAGCACCACCCCCACCCCCTCCACCACCACCATTTCCTCAAGGGCCTGAAGAAGGGAACAGGACTGAGGATACAGAGGAGGAAGAAGAGGATGACGAGAATGAGGTAGAGGAAATCCCTACTACCCGCCATCGGCGTGAATCTTGGGTTTGGCGGTTGTTTACCGTTCATGGAAACGGTCCTAAGTCTCATGCGAAACGTGTCACCTGTAATGAGTGCAAAATGGTACTCAGTCACGGGAAGCATGGTTCGTATAGCTTTGGGACCACTACCATGAAGCGACACCTGCGCTCATTCCACACTGGGGCCATTCGCAAGGTTGTACCTTGCGCGAAGCGTAGTAGGTTGATTGCCTCTACTTCATCCTCCGTTCCTGATCCTGTCACCACAAGGAACACCTCTGTGGGACAGCGTCTTCCTCAAGCTGCCTCACAGGCCATACAGAATTCTGATGACCCTTACCTTTCGAGGGTCACAGTTGTATGTGTGTACTGTGACACAGTACTCTGCAGGGGGGAGCGACTTCGGAGTGCTTTTGAGACGATCGTCTCAGAGCGCCAGAAGACCTGCTCACTACCCAAATAAAACCCACTCTACATCTTCCTCTCTCAGCTCGCCCTTTCTTATCCCTTTGGTTGGTGTCCCCCTCCCTTTACCCTCCTTTCCCTCCTCTCCTAGTGTGTCGTGTATAAAAAAGAACAAAAAAAATACAAAATAACAAAAATCAAAAAAAAAAATAAGGCTCTTTTCAGAGCCGCCTTTCACAGTTAAAAAATAGAAGTGAAGATACATAAAGCATAGCCATTTCCCTTTCGTGAAAGTCCGCGGACGGTCCGCGAACAGAAAAACAATTGCATTGCTACCCTATTGAAATCAATGCATTTTTCTCTAACAGGAAGTGGTGGCTCTGAAAAGAGCCTGTGGGAGGTGTTTGAATGTAAAACATTTTAACTACGTAAGACGTACTTCAAAACGAATGCTGTATTTCTAAAAAAGGTCGCAATGCATTTTGTACATTTCTCAGAAAAATCTGATTGCCAGCACAAGTAAGATGGACTCCATCTTTGCGAAAAATATATGTACTACGAAACAAAATATTTTCATTGTTAAAAGAGGACATGCCAAAATCTCTTAGGTAGGCACAAACAGCCTTATTAACATTACGCCTTGCTTTCTCCATTTGTGGACCACATGAGAAAGAACGAAGCCACACTTGTCTCTGCGCAATCCGTGAAAAAATTATTTTAGAGTTTGGAAACATGTCCATTATCTTCTGAAGTCCTTCTTTCATTGCAAATTGCAAAGAAATTCCAGACACATGTCCTAAACTGTTCCCTCCACTATGAATTACAATTATGTCTGGATGTTCCTCTATCTTCAAAGTTGCACAGAGAGGTAGCAAGTCCAACTACTTCATTCCACGCACTCCATGCCAGTGCACTTTCACATGTGGGAATCCAAGATCTATAGATACTCCACAGCTTTCTGCATGCACCTTCAACCAATGAATCCACGAGTCTCCCAAAATCCATACAATCTGTGTTTTGAAACACTCAGCCATAGCTATCTGTTCTTCTCTCTGCAAAATCAATATCTGAGAAAACCTCTCCTAGCAGAACACACTCAGTAAACTTTACTGACCAATCCCTTGCTTCATCCAATCTCATTTCCATACCTCCCCTCCCCAAATTCCCCGGATGTAATACGCGGTGTCCTAGAACTACCGCCATGTCCGCGAACGTATCGTAACATGTACAGCCCTTCTACCATTTCGATTTCACTCTCTGTGCCATTCCCTCATTGGATGTAGCTAAGCAATCACATGACCATCCACCAATCAAATCCAATAACTCTACATGTAACTGTCATCATAGAGCAGCACTACAAATGTACAGTGTATCTCTCGGAGTACAAGTCTCATACCATTGACAACCACGATCTACGAGAAATACTATACAAATCTCCAATATTTCTACTTGCAGCTTGGTCCATATCCATATACATGAACAGAAAGAACAGGTATGCATATTTTCTACACAGTACATGAACACAAATTCTAAACGGCTTTTACCTTCTATAATCTGAAAAATGAATGGACAATCATTGTTTCATTGTCCTAAAATGACCTGTCACTTACAAACCTTTATATCGTTTAATTTCTTCATGCATACACACACATGCAAATACACAAAATAACATACACACTCTATGATCAAATCTCAAACAACAATATTTGTACAAACACATAATTGGTTTTAATTTTTTTCGTTTATATAAGTACTTACATACGTTTATATAGGACAAGCAGACTATGACATTCATTCACTGTTACGTGCAAAAGCAGGCTATGACACATAGCTCTCAACTCACACGCTTTTGGCGGGTGTCACCCGCCTTGTAAAGGACTGACTCACCCGCCAAGCCTCCTGCACGCCCATTCATTCCAATGGGCGTCTCACCCGCCAAAAACAAAATCAGGTGATTTCACCCGCCTTTGTGACACACATGGTTGAGAGCTATGATGACAATGACTCACTATAACGTGGAAAAGCTTAGTTACAAGAATAGTGGTATACGTTGGTAGATTATGAATTCCACAAACCATAGTAAAGATATTTTCTTTCCTACTCTTAGTCATAATATAGTTTTAATGGTTTTCAGGAAGGCGCTGAGCATTTCAATTTAAAAAAATCTATGTCTAAAATGAAAACAGTGCTATATAGCAACCAGATTACTAATTTCTTTCTTTTACAATTGCAGTGAAGCCCATTCTCCTGAATAGAAGCAGCCGATTTTGATTTACAAAGAACAACTAAGAAGCAAACTACTCATTTTAGAAAAAAAAGTAAGTAGATTGTAACCATAATATTTGATTTATAACTCACACGCACTGTACGGTGCATTCATGGTATTTCAGTGCCTAAAAATAGAGATTCTGCACCATTCTGACCAAAAATCCCCCGTCTTAAACAGTGATCTCCTGTCAGAATGGCCCTCAAATTCCTATTTTTCGGCACACAAAGTACCCAACTCAGCCGCTAGAATGTAGATGTTGTAGAACAAACAACTGTTTTAATTGTATAGCTTTACCTATATTATTTATTCTTCTCCACACCACCGGCTTACTTTTTTCTGTCATCTGAACCCCAGTTTAGTAACACATTAATTGAAGAATACCCATCCCTAGTAGCTCAACTTCCCAATTCACAATCACACACCATTACATACATCTTTATCATCTTACTCAAACAATCATGCACACAACACACATGTATTGCAGAAAACCCCAACCCATACCTTCTGTATTTCTTTCAACAGACGCTAAAGAATGCCCACCAAAATGCAACTCCGTAGAAAGGGACGCAGAAGTAGAGCAAATGAAAAGAAAAGTCTCCAACATAAACACCCATCTATAGCAGAATTTGTAAAAAAACGTTGAAACACAACAGCTAATACAGTCATGTTGTGAAACAGAAGAAGTTTCTAGTGCAAAAACTTTGCCTCCTCTATCACAAAGTAAAAAGACCCAAAAAACTATTAACAGAAAATCAACTATCACTACAAATAAAACGTCTTCTATAAATCTTGATATAGTACAAAGTAAGCATACCAAGAAAAGTATATTAGCCAAAATGTTCTGTCACCAAGTCCTTCAAAATCTGATAAAAACAGGAGAGAAACCAGGTTAAACACTTCAAACCTATCGTAGGAAAGTAATCTTAGAAGCATTGATAGACAGTGCAATTCCTCTCAAAAGAAACTTATTTATTGTTGTGTTAAACAGAATTAAACCACTAACAAAACTAATAACAAATTTCAAAAAAGACTTCTCAATAAACGAAATGTGTACAGAAATAACTTCTTAAATATCTGTGGAGGTGAATGGAGTCACACTACAAGCACAGAACCATACTTTAACGAAGAAGCGTACAAACAAAAGCAAACAAATACAATTGCCATACATAGCAGTGGTTGAGGTTATGAAAAAGTTAATAATACCATAATGGAACAAGAAGTACTCCTTACAAAAATATGCCCTGAAAACTTAGATTTACCCCTCCATTCGACTGAATCAGAACATCTAATTTACACATGGCCATGCACGTCAATGTGTAACATTCCCAAAAAAATGTTCAAATCTTTACGCCTATTCCTCAATCAATATGTGAAAAGCAAAGACAAAATCAAAATTAAAATACTGCAAAGTATGGATGCTTGTCCAGTACGCAAGCACACAGGACTGCAAGGACATTCGTTGGCCTGCATATCAGGAGCTACTTGCAAAACAACCTTCCATGATATCAAAAGGATATCAACATATCATGAAGGTATAAGAAATCTAGTTTATAAACTGTATTATGCAAAAAGTTCTGCTTTAGCACTAGCCAATTTAAATAACATTCTTCTTCATGGTACACCAAAAGACCTACTAGAAGAAATCGAGTATATACAGAAAAAATATTTTGGAAATGAAACCCACTTACAAGATGAATTAGCTGTCAACCAACTTTGTAACAAATCTGCACA
Organism: Ambystoma mexicanum; assembly: GCF_040938575.1. Lineage (NCBI taxonomy): Eukaryota > Metazoa > Chordata > Amphibia > Caudata > Ambystomatidae > Ambystoma > Ambystoma mexicanum. The sequence goes on along the minus strand of NC_090931.1, from coordinate 271,474,433 downwards.
TGGCAACCTTTCACTACACACATACAAAAAAGAAATACTAAAATTTCAAAGCACTTCAGCTGAAGTACCAAACCACGTGTGTGGATGTTGCCGCAGAACGTGTTATAAAAGTAACACAAAAACTATAGACCTTTCATACAAAATAGAAGACAATGAAGATTCTAAATGGTTTGAATTAGCTCTCTACCTTATAGCAGAAAACAAATATGAAATAACTGACCCCATAATACTTTGCAGTTACTGCACTACCAAACTTGACAACAACCAAACTCCTTCACGTGCTATCTCAAATAACTTGGAATTACATCCACTACCAAAACTCCTTCAACAACTTAATTTATATGAGAGCATCATAATTCAAACAGTTCATCCATTTCAAGCAATAATGCGCCTTCAACCAAAAACTGCAAAATTACCTCCCTCTGAATTAGTGAAAGGTATTTGTGGAAAAGTAGTGTATTTACCATTAGATCTAAAAGAAAATGTGCACACTCTAGGAGTGCAACGTCGAATGCAACAATCTTTAATTATCTTGGCAAATGGAGTACCTACAAAAGACAAAAAAATTTGGCAACAACTGGTAGATTTACATAAAGTTAGAGAAGCCCTGCAATATCTCAAAGAGAATAATGCTTATTACAAAGAAATTAATATCGAAGAAAACTTGAAAGATACAACTGAAATAATTCAAGAGACACAAGAAACTGGTCAATTTGAGCTCCTAGATCCTGCTACAATAGCAAACACTTTAGACCATTATACAATTCACCCATTGCACTCTAATGACACCATAGAAGATGCACTGGAAACGTACCAAATGCGTCAAACAAAAGGATCACCAATCAGCATATGGGAAAAAAGTATAGAAGCACGTGCTTTTCCTCTACTCTTTCCTACTGGCAAAGGAGGAAGATACGATGATAGACCTGTTCAAATATCAGCATCAGAATATCGCTCATTACGAATGTATTCTGAAGATCCCAGATTTCGACAAAATGTGGAATACATATTCCACCTACTCTTTGAAAGTGAACTACCAACTTTATGTTACGGAGTTGCACACATATTAAAATCAGGATCACACTTTCAAAATATGACAGCCACACAATTATTACAAAAAGTTCAACAAAAAGATGAGGTTTTACAGGCAAATCTTACAAATCTATTAGCAAATATGTGAGGTACTAAAGAGTACTGGTTTCAACGCCATGGAGATGTATGTTGTATGATCAGAAACCTTGGCCCACCCACTTGGTTTGTTACATTAAGTTGCGCAGAATATGCATGGGAAGATTTACATGCTTTCCTACGCATATCAAACTAAAACAAAACAAACATAGATATACTAACACCTGGAGAACTTTGTTCTCAGGATCCTGTTAATGTTTCTAGATATTTTCACCATCGCTTCATTGCTATGCTACATTTTATTTGTAATAAAACTGTTCCTCCCGTTGGAGAAGTGCAACACTTCTTTTGGAGAAAAGAATACCAAGCCAGAGGAGCGCCACATGTCCACATGCTTTTATGGATTAAAGATGCTCCTAAATTTGGTCAAGACAGTGATGCCACTGTTTTACAGTTTATTGAACAATATGTCACTTGTGAAATTCCGTCAGAATCCACAAATAGTGATCTTCATGCAAAAATCTTACAATTCCAAAGACACAAATGTGGCAAATATTGTCGTCGCAACAAAAACAAAGGGAAATACTACACCAAATGCCGATTTGGTTTCCCTAGACCAGTTACAAATACAGGTCACGTGAACAACCTCATGTCTTCAGTTAGACATAGTGTTAAAGGTAAGTCACCTAAAAATACATATTGCATAAAAAGAAAAGAAGAAGAAAAATATATCAATGATTACAATGCAATCATTGCCCACTTGTGGCATGCAAACATAGATGTGCAGTACATTGCAGACAATTCTACTGCAGTTGCACGATATGTCACAGCATACTTAACCAAATCAGAAAGGACAGAGCTCCAAGACCTCTGGAATGACCTGTCATCAGATAACACAGTGTCTCAGAAATTATACAGCTTGGGCATAAAAATGCTGTCCCATAGAGAATGTAGATCCTATGAAGCAGCTGATCGATTAACTGGTACTGCATTGTATGGTAAATCTGCAAATATAGTATGGCTAAGTCTTGGTCCAGCTAAATCTAGAAAAAGAGTTCTAAAATCATACGAAGATATAGAAACAATAGCCAAACATGATCCCAACAGCCAAGACATTTTAAAAAACTATTTATTTGACACATCCAACCCAAACAGGAGTACCACTTTGGAAACCATGTGTTTATACCACATAGCCCAAAACTACACATACAAAAATAATATAAAACCTGATGAGCAAAACCGTAAATACAAAGTGACAAACTGTGATGGCAGCTTAGTAAAACTCACCAAACCAAATTTAATTAATCATATCAAATTGTCATTAAAGACTCCTCAACATAAAGAAATATATTACATGTCCCTGCTACAACTCTTCAAACCATGGAGAAAAGAAGAAGAAATACTAGATACCTATGACTCATATGAAGACGCTTTCAAAGCCAATGAAAGCAGTATAACTGATGTAAACTTTGCACAGTACAAAACAATGTTGCACAATGAACAGCAACACGAAGAGGAACTCCAGGCCCAACTAGATAAGGACACTCCTGACAGTAGTCAACCTTCTGTCACAGGAAGCCAAGAACCACTGGGAGAACCACTAATAACAAATGAGGCAGAATTAGCTATGATAGAAGTAGAAAACACCATGTGTCACTATGAAGATAAAGAAGACTTAACTACACTACAATCAAAACTAAACAAAGAGCAACATAGCATTTTTCAAGAAATAACAAAAGAAATCGCACAGGGTGTGCAACATGAAAACAAAGAATGCACCTGCCAAAATTACAAACCTATACTATTGTATGTCAGTGGTGAAGCTGGTTCTGGCAAAACATTCCTAATCAAAATCATCAGTAAGTTCCTTCAACAATTGACAAACAACAAACTGTCAGCTGTTGTCACTGCCCCCACAGGTTTCGCTGCCTACAACATAGGTGGTGTCACTTTACACCGATTACTACTCCTGCCGGTAGAACACCAAAACAAGTTAGATTATTACAAACTTTCTGCAGAAGATGCAATGGAAGTACGCAGAGTATTGAAACAAATGCAAATGCTACTAATAGATGAAGTGAGCATGGTGTCCAACCTAATGTTGGCTTTGATTCACCTCAGATTACAAGAAGTACTCAAAACAAACTATGAAGAGCTCTTTGCAGGGAAACACATCATTGTTTTCGGAGATCTTCTTCAATTGACACCTGTAAAAGGTGAGCCTATTTTTAAAACATTAGGACACAAACTCTGTCGTAAAACTGTTGGCAGCATTGGAAATGTCAACCTTTGGCAACATTTCCAATACAGAGAATTAACAGAAAACATGCGCCAATCTGCAGATCTTACTTATGCCAACATCTTAAAAAGTATCCGAGTTGGTATACTTTCTAGAGAAGCAGAAGCAATATTGAAAATCTGGCACATTCCTGCACTTTATGGTGATAATGCATGTGCTACAGATGTTATGGAACAATTAGCCCACAAAAATGTCAATTGTATGGCCTTAATGCCAACTCTTGCAAGCTGTTTCAAATTCAATGAAATAATGTTAAGCAAAGAAATGCAACCAATTATGGAAATTAGCGCCACAGACAAACTAGATGTACATGGAATGACACTACCCATGTGTGACCAAGCCACAGCAAGACTAAATAGTTTAGAAAAATCAATCTCAAACACAGCAGGCTTGGAAAAGATATTAAAATTATCCTTAAATTGCAGAGTAATGCTTAAACGTAACCTTGACGTGGACCAAGGTCTAGTTAATGGAGCACTGGGTACAGTTGTTGGCTTTCAAACATACCTACGTGACAACAAAATTCAGTTTGTCAATATTCTCTTTGACAAACTTTCAGAAGTAAAAAGAATAGGGCGCTGAACAGCTCGATTCCTTCTCTTCAAAGACATGTATGTACGCAGAGAACAATTTTCTCTAACTCTTGCATACGCAGTCACCATTCATAAATCACAAGGTCTTACTCTAGACAAAGCAATGATAGACATTGGTAACACAGTCTTTAAAGAAGGCATGAGCTACGTAGCACTGTCACGCCTACGTACAATTGACGGTCTATTTCTAATAAACTTGGATGCAAGTAAAGTAAACGCTGATACTCCTTGCATTCTAGAATACAATAGACTTCGTTCACTATACACCCCCCATCTACAAACATATCCTGTTCCACAAAAAGGAAAATGTTCTAAAAGAAAACAAATCAAACAGAAATGCAACAGGATGTCACTGCAAATCCTCCAAAGAGACTAAAAGAAACTAAAACTTCATCAAGTACCACAAGCAAAAAAGAACCAATTAGAGAAAGTAAACCAAGTACTTTGTCAAAGAAGGAAGACAAACTAAAAAAAAATCACTCAGATACAGAACTACCTGGTCGATTTAAACTTATAAATGAAATAGGTGTAATTTGCTATGCAAATGTAGCAATCAATATTCTATTTCAAATACCAGCAATTGTTGACAACATTTACTTACACTTTAGAGACCCATTGTGTATGCAAATGTTAGTACTTCATAGAAACGCAAAAAACAATCCTGACACCCCATATACTGTTCATGGAATAAGACAAGAATTGGACTACTGTGCTGGAATGGTGAAATTCACTATAAACTCACAGGAAGATCCACAAGAATTTCTAATGTACTTACTATTAGTACTGGAAAACAAAAACATACCTATAAATGAAATCTTCCAGATTTCATACATGTGGAAACATACATGCACTCTCTGCAACAATGTGACACAAGAACAAATCCCCAATGAGCGCTTTGTCTAAATATCAATACCTAATTGTGAATCCGTTCCATTTCAGCAACTTGTACAAAATGCAAACCACGGTAGATTATGTTCTACCTGCAATTCGTATAATCGCTCCACATTACTAATACAAACACATAGTAAATACGTAATACTAATACTAATGATTCTACATTACAATGCAGATGGTACGAAAAACAACTGCAAGCACACATGGTCAAATATCACTTGGTAGGAAAACCTTCACAACAATAGGTATAATCTACCACGCAGGAGCCACAACCAACTCAGGGCACTACACTGCATATGTAAAAAAAAAAATGTGGATGGTTTGAATGTAATGATAGTACCGTTACTCTAAAGCAGAGATTACCAGCTAATCTTACAAACGCGTATTTAATGTTCTTAAAACCAAAATTTGATAACTGAACTGTACTTAAACCTTAAGTACACTTGTAGTAAAAAAATATAAACTGTCACAATATTTCAAAACCTATCTAACTGCCCAAAGATTCTAGAACAACTAATCAGATAAATTAATACCACTCAAATAGAGCAAAAAATAGACAGTTAGAATACGCCAATTGGTATCTAACTGTCCCAAAATTTACAAATATGCAAACAGATAAATCAATACCACGAAATTATATCAAAACATAAACAGTTAGAATACGCCTACTGGTATCTAACTGGCCCAAAATTTTACAATATCCAAACAAATACCTAATATGTTACTGCTCACAAAAACTGAAACAATCCTGAAACAATCCAATGCATAAAGCATTAGGCAGAAAGAACAAGTAAACGCGGAAAACAAACAAATAAATAAACAAATAAATAAACTGTAGCATAACAGAAAAAGGGTTTTTTTTTTAATCCAACATGGATTTATTTTCTCCCACAGACCCAATGATTTTAGCAACAAACACAGAAACTTTGCAAATTGCACAGTACTCTGGTTTGTAATCTACTAAATATGAGGGTCAATAAAAAGAAGAAAATGTTGATTGTACAATGTAATAAGTCATTATAAAATACTAATACTAACATGCTATTTTCTTTTATTACAGAAATGAACAAGAAAAACATGGACTCCCGTTACTAAACCAAATAGTACGTATAACAAGATAAATACAACCATCGCACCATATCACACCCATACAAGCTTATAACATTGTTCCTTATAAATTAGTTTTTGACCCAAAGTTAAAAGCCACTATGGGTGTGATATGCTGCGGTGGTTGTGGCCAGGGCATACACTCTTGGGTGCATGGCCAAATGGCCATGCACCCAACATTCTATACCCTGGCCACAACCACCGCAGCATATCACACCCATAGATGCAAGCATTGCAACCATTTTTATGTCCGCGGACAGGGGGAAGGTCCTAGGACACATTCAACTTGCCAGGGGACAATACAAACAGCGTCCTCAGGACACTCCCATTTTCTTTATGTACGAACATTTCAGGACACCGTGATTGTTCTTAAAACATTTTCAAGTTGACACCGAATCCATTCTGTTTATTTATGAACATTCCAGAACAGCCGTGTTGTCCGCAGACAAATCGAACACAACAAAAGCGTCTAGCACATAAATAAAATACAACTTTGAACCTATCTCATACTCCCCCATCCTCCCCAAAGACTTCTACACACCAACACACTCTACTAAATACACATTTTGAACAAACTTTCACCGCGCTGTCTGCGGACGTCCGCAAATGCAAGATGGCGGGCGCGATAGAAAATCTGACGCGCATCACGCACCACACCGCCCAATCAGCGAACACGTCGCATTTCCGTGGACATGACGCAAGCCGCTGGGCCAATCGGGGTGCTGTCCGCGGAGCGAACAGGGATGTCCGTCCGCGAAGTGAACACAGATATCACTAATTTTTTTGCCTTACATTTTGGTCATTTTTTAAAAACTACTGGACAGATTTACACCAAAATTGCAAAAGCACACTTTCGGGACCAGGCCGCCGCTCCTGCCGCAAATTTGGTGTAAATCCGTCCAGCGGTTCGGGCTGTAGCCGTGCGCAAAGTTTTTTCCCATTCAGTCTATGGGGAAAAACAAAGTTTTGGGACCCCCCCTATAACTTTTCCCCCCCTGGACGAATCCTCACCAAACTTTGCAAAACAATTCAGAGTGGGCCATATACAGTGGAAACATTGGTTAGCATGTACTGCATATACTAAAGTCAAGTAAGAAGGAGATTTAAACCTTAGAGTTGCATTCCAGTAGGCCATCACTGCCCCTACTCCACCCCTCTGTAATCATCCAGGTTGCAGTAGCCCTCAAAAGGCAGAGCAACACAACTAGGATGGGAGAACGAAATGCTGTCCCATCCTGTGAGTGTGTCAAACGTCAGGGCAAAGACTGTGCGTGTGCCTCCTACCTTGGAGCACAATCTCACTAATTTGGTGCAAATCTCGCAAGTGGGAGCATGGGACTCCCCTGCGTGTGTGTGGGCTGCAGACCCCGGATCACATGCTCACTTCTTCAGTGTGAAACTCTGGCCAAGGCTCTTTGGGCAAGCATTCAAGATAGGTCTCACACCTATAAACAGTGTGATATATTGAGTGGGCACCTCACTCCTTTGAGCATAGTATACCCGTTGCTGGTAAACTCACAACTGAATGTACAGTTTCACTCTTGGTCATCTGAGTGACCCCATGTATATTAATGGAGTCAGTCTCCCATCTGGGAAGACAATTATATTTCTGTTAAAACACTCTGAATTGTCACTCCAGTTTTCTCGATCTATAGATCCATACCATATTCATTCAATGTGAGTGCAGGGGTGATAACTTGTGTCTGAGAGAGCTCATTCTTTCATTCAGGAGAGATAAAGGGGTAACAACCACCTGTATGTGGGATCAGGCTCATTTTGCCCCACGGCCCCTCCAGAAGGAGTGAGCAGGTTTTAAGACCCTGCTGATTCTGCTATCCGATAGGCTTGAGCCTTCTATCCCTTGCCCCATCACGGCTCCCAACATCCTGAGCGGCAGCTTACAGACAGCAGGCAGCTCCGGACATGCCTGTTGCCAATTGAATGTAGACAGATCTACTATTTAGACACTGGGAGAGAGCCATGAATCCACACTGGTGGTGAAGAAGCACTCAACATACAGAACACAATGGTATAGTGTTGCAGTCCTGCTGAGAAATGAAAATTCTGAGCATGTGAGCAGTAGGCTGGATCAGTGCTGCCCCATAAAATGTGTAGAAGCCTCTGTGAGAAGTGGCAGTACTGTCCCAACGGTGAGAAGTGTAGTATTTTCACATTAAATATGCTTAAGAACTTTGAGTTATTGAATAGTGCGGCTACATTCTGAGTAATTCCATCCCTTTAAATATATGTGCTCTTGTATAACCACGACAGTGTTGAGTTATTCTGATGAAGACATACTTGCTCAATAGTTCTGGTTCTGTATCATTAAATGTACTTCAGATCTTTAGAGTTTCGGAAGGATAGCTCAGGGACAACGTGCTCGCCTTGAAAGCAAGATGACACAGAGCAACACAGGTTCGATCCCTCGCTCCGCGCAACAGAGGTTGACTCTCTCGGTCCGCGCAACACAGGTTCGCTCCCTCGGTTCGCGCAACACAGGTTCGCTCCCTCAGTCCGCACTTAGAAACCTCTGGGTAGTACACGCATTATAAATAACCAATTAAAATAAAAAGAAATACATTTGTTGAGAAGTGCTGGGGCCTTATCAATAAGAGTTTAGCAGCTCAACTGAGAGGTGCTGATGTTGTCCCATCAAAAGTATAGCAGCCCCACTAAGATGAACTAGCATTGCCTCAACAAAAGCAGAGCATTATCGCTGAGAAGATTCAACAATTATAGCAGTCCTGTTATCCCATCAAGAGTATAGCGAGCTAACTGAGGAGTACCAGCATTGCCCCATTTCAAATATGGCAGCTGTACTAGAAAGTGCTGGCTCATACGCCTCCGCTCCCCGCCCATAGCATTCACCCTCACCACGTGCACACTCAGAGACATGCAAACAGTCTCATTTGCCCTCTCCCTGCCCCTGCCCCCTCCCTCGCTTTGCATCTGTACCTCCATTTCTAAAAATCCTTCTGGGTTGGGTGTACCTCTACATCTGTGCACCCCTCTTGCCAAGAGGGGTGCACAGATGTACAAATACACCCAACCCAAAACGATTTTTAGAAATTGAGGGACGGACTTGCTTTGCATCTGTGCCTCCATTTCTAAAAATCCTGCTAGGCGTACCTCTACATCTGTGCACCCCTCTTGCCAACAGGGGTGCAAAGATGTACACATACACCAAACCCAAAACGATTTTTAGAAATTGAGGAACAGACTTGTTTTGCATCTGTGCCTCCATTTCTAAAAATCGTTTTGTGTTGGGTGTACATATGTAGAAGTATACCCAGCCCAAAACGATTTTTAGAAATTGAGGGACAGATGCAAAGCAAGAGACTCTTGCTTTGCATCTGTCCCACAATTTCTAAACATCGTTTTTCCTCGGCTTTTCCCCGGGCCGCCAGAGAGAGACGCAGTATGGATGGAACAAAGGGCCATCCATACTGCATCTCTTCTCTCCGGCGGAGGGGGGGGGCTCAGCCCCGACTTCATTCTGCTGAGTGGTGGGGGCAGGGACATCCTCCATCATAGTAATAGTCCACCCTGTTGTGGCCTGCTTTGTCTCGTCTACCTGGAGCCCCGGGGCCTGGGCCCAGTACACCCGATACACAACACATGGAGACAGAGTGCTTTTCAACCTTCTTTATTGCCCTCTACAGCTTTCTGCCTTCCGGGCTCTACTAGCCCCTCCTCTTCCTCCCTCCTCCCCGTGTCCTTTGGCCTTCCTCTTCTTCCCTTAAGGTGGCCCTCCCCGTAAAGTGGCTGGCCAGTTAAATGTCACAACACACTCGAACGCACTTGAAGCCATGCATCAAGACTATGGTCTACTAAATCTGGGATCTGCTCAGTCAGGTACTACCGGCCCAATACAGCGCTGTAAGGCCAGACAGGTGGAAGATGTGTGGTGGCATAGCTTTATGCCGGTTCAAGAATGCTGGTATGTCTTTGCATCATTGTAAATATGGCATCGCATTCTTGGCTGACCAATGTATTCATTATGTGTGATTTTGGACAGATATGCAACTATGGCTGTACACTACAATCAGACAGAGTGAAATCCCATGTGAGGAACATGGCCATGAGTTTCATGTTGGCATGGTTATAATATGCAACTTGAACATTTAAAGTTCTGCCCTGAATGTTGCTATTGTGATGGCTAAAGCTACACAGAGAGAAAGCAATGCTCACTTCCACCCATGTCCAATGAAACGTAGCATTTCTGGTGACAGCTCTCAGAGAAAAATAACCTCTAGAAACCATGGTGAATGTTCGGAGAACAAAGTGGTGCCACATTATGTACGTGACTATGCAGCCCTGTAATCAAGAGACAGGGTGGCTCCTCTATTTTAGGAAATGGAGGATCGGAAGTCACGCAACTGGCAAGCACCCAGGAAACTATAAAGAAAGCCAAAAGAAAACAGAATTGCATTGCCCTGGATTCCACCCACTTTGACCAACGGGGACTCAGACATTTGGCAGTAGCAGTAAAAATAGGTGGTCTTTGAAATACCACCTGTTTTTACCGTCTGCTATATTATAAGTGGGATACTGCATGCAATGTTACCGCATGCGGAATCGCCTACAGGTCTATGTGCAGTATGTGATCACGGCAGCCAGACCATTCCTAACAAAAGATAACTGCATTACCATAGCCAGAGCAATTGTGGGGTCTAGGCTACATTATTGCAATGCATTCCTGGCTGGCACCTCCGCTAGAAACATTAGGAAACTCCAGACAGTACAGAATAATGCACACAAGCAGCCTAGCATAGCCAAACGTGAACATATATCAGCAACCAGAAAACTTGCCCACTGGCTACCCGTTAGGGAACGTATCCTGTTTAAAGCCCCAGCACTTACACATAAGTGTCTGCACGACACCGCTCCCATGTACCTATCTCAGAGGATTACCAAACCCTCTTCGGATAGACCAACAAGAATGGCCTATGTAAACAGGATCACCATCCCTAAAACACTCAGAGCAAGAGCAGGAGGAACCAGCTTTCCAGTCATTGCAGCCTGCAATTGGAACCTGCTCCCTCCACACATCAGAAACATTCGACCTCATTCCAAGTCCGGCGGTAACCAAGCTGGAAAAACCGGCAGGTTGCTGCCGGACTTAAAAAGGAATTACCGCCTCTGTGATTGCCGGAATCACTGGGGCATTACAACCCTGGTGACCCGGTAATTCCGGAGGCGGAATTACGCAAATCCCCATTCCCATGGAGTCCGATGGGGACAATGGAAACACCGGTTCTGTCTATGACAGAGCTGGTGTTTCCATTTCCGTCTGCAGGTGGGTGGCGTTACTCCCACCAGGTCAGACCTGGCGGGAGTGACACCTCCCGCCTGCAGAACTCGTAATCTGCCGGTCCGGAAACAACGGTGGCGGCGGGTTTACCGCCACCGTTGTTTCCGGACCGGCAGACTCTAAATGAGGCACATTGACACTTAAACAGCATTCAGGAAAGCTATCAAGACACTTCTATTCGTATAACCACTGCATTGTGTGTTTTTAGCTGCCTCAGTACTCTTGAAGCAAGGCCTATGCTCACTGTAACCACGAGACAAGCCTAAATTAACTGTGTAAACCTGCAAACGTTTTGTAAACCTGCATTTCCTGTAACAAAGTCATATTCTTGCAACAGCGCCTCGATGCCCTTGGGCTGTAGTGAGCTATACAAATTCAAATAAATAAAAAATAAAAATAAATCCTAGAGTCCTCACAGAGACCCTACCTAAAGTCTCCTGCCTCATGACCAGGGAAAGGCAGATGCTTCCTGATCGTGACCCTGGGGGTGGTATTAGCCGGCAGGATCACCTGGGAGGAGAAGGGCCCCAATGGGAACAGGTGAAACGCAGTATTTGTCTTCCTCAAGGAAGAAAATATCAGTGATACTGGAATACGAAGTGGCTTGCTGTCAGAGAGAGCCATTCATTTCCCAAGATAAATATCTCAATGTTGCTGAAAACAATCATAACCAGCTATACATTGTAAGGAAGAAAATCCCTTTTTAAAATCATGGACATTTATAGAGAGGAAAGCTCCCATGATTCCCAGAGGAATATTAAAGATGAGTCCTTAAATATGACCACCTTAGACTCTGGGAACCATCATTTCCCTATAAAACTGAACTCTTCATTGAATCCTCATAATACTCCTTTAGGGAATAATAATAAGGAGAGAAATTAACTTGCTTTTGATATGTCCATTAGACAAGCTGACTATGACATTGTGGACTCCAGGTCCCACAATTCCCAAAGTACTGGGACGAAGAAGAGAGCTGAAGAGGCACGAGACTGCAAGTTGCAGCCTATTAGTGGTAATTATGCACACCTGAGGGAGACTGGGAGGCATTAAAGGCCCCCTCAGTTGAAGGCCATCAAGAAGGAGAGCAGCAGCAGGAGGTGGAGTAGTTGTGGCACCTCCACCTGGCAGCAGAAGCAGAACTTAAAGGAGAGCAGAGATGCTGGGACCACTGCCGTGTGGCAGGCGGAAGCTGGTCCTAGGAGAGTCTCTTCTATCCGAGACCTCGATTGCAGAGGTTGCGCAGCTGGAAGTGTTAGGATTGATGGATTTCTTCCTGAAGAGCACAGCTTCAGAGGTTGCTCAGCCGGAATTGCATTGTTTGAAAGGTTTCCACATTCCCCATTGTCAGTCAGGTTCCGATGGCAGGCAGCATCAGAGAGCCGCGGGAGCGAGGAGCGCCCCTTCACCGACTGGTGCAGGCCATGGGAAGCCAAGAAGGAGAGGTTGCCGGGCCGTGCAAGAAAACAGAAGCATAGGACCTGGATGCAGCGATGCGAACAAACGTGCATGCTATACCCAGTGAGTTCATTAGTAGATTGTGATGCCGGAGTGCTCCATAGCCACCCATTGGCCAAATCTGGGTTTCTTAAGCACTGAAAGAATATAAGCAGAGTGAAGTGAAAAAAATATATTTTTTAATACCTAACTGATATAAAGAAGACTAATTATTCTTTTGCCAACCAAGCTGACTCAGAAAGGAGCAGATGGTAGAATAAGAACTTAACCATCACACCAGAACAGTGTGATTGTATGTATTTGGGTTAGATTGGAGGCCAGCAACAAGATAGGGCAATAACCTGAGACACCAATACAAACAACGAGTGCCAAAGCCAAAAGAGAATCATACCCAGGCAAGTTAAAAGGAACAAACATTGCCAAAGCCAGGAGGGGACAATTACGAATACAGGAGTTTGTAAAACATATTGCCCATCTGTAAAGGAGATCATAAAAGGAACTGGCTTAAACCCACATTGCCAAAGTCAAAGAAGTATAAAGAGAGAAACAGTCAGCATTTGGTTAATGCAGAAAGGGGAAACAAGAGTGGCAGGCGGGCTGCCCTTCTGACAGGAGGTAGTCAGGAAGAGTGGAGCATAACCTGCATTGAGTGTGGCAATCACAAGTGTCTAACAAACAGCACCAATGTGTTTTTTGTTTTCCCAAAAGGAATCGTTAAACTTGATGTTGTGAAGCAAAAGATGCTGCTAACTTGTGGGAAGCCAACCTTTACCACAAAAGTACTTGCAGTAGTTCTTCTTTTATTCTGTCCTGGTAGGAGAGTACACCAGGTTAGAGCACCTTGGAGTTGTAGGCCAGGCAGGTGAGTGGACCCAGTGGAAGTCATTGAAGTACTGTGGTGTGGTTAAAAGTCTTGAAGAAGAAGTGTCAGGACCACTGAGATGTTTTTGTGAACTGTTGCTGAATTATCCTGGAAATTAAACAATTGTTAAAACAGGTGTTTTGTGAACTGTTGCCGAACTATCGAAACAAAGACATTTTTATATATTTTTTTATTTTTTATTTTGCATTTGTAGAGCGCGCTACAGCCCACGGGCATAGAGGCGCTGTCAAGGATACTTAAGAAGGCTTGCTTGAGGGTTACAATAAGCGACCCAAAAAGTATATAACGTTGGCTTTGGTTGGTACAGTTACATAACAGTATTATACAGTGTATCATTCAATGCAGGAGCATATGACAGGGATCATACAAAGGGAAGCCCTCTAGACAAAAAGCCTAGTTTTTAGTGCCTTGCAGAAGGCAGCATGGGATTCAATTGATCTGATCTCATTTGGTAGGTTATTCCAGAGAGAGGCTGCCATAGTTGGGAAGCTCGAGCCTCCAGCTCCCACTCTACGCGTGTGAGGAGTCAGGATGCGATTGGCATAGGCGGCTCTGGAGGGTCTGGACGCTGTTTGTTTGTGAATCCTTTGTCCAAGATAGGGAGGAGCGAGTCCATGAAGACATTTATGAGTTAGGGCAAGGGTTTTGAAGCTAACCCTTTCTTTGATGGGTAGCCAGTGTGCCTCTCTCCTGACCAAAGAGATGTGTTCTCTACGTGAAATGCCTTTTGCGGCCCTTAAGGCATTGTTCTGGGCAATCTGGAGTTTGGCCAGGTTTCTTTGGGAGGTACCGACGAAGAGGGCATTGCAATAGTCAAGCCTGGAGCCAATGATAGCTCTGGCTATGGTAATGCAGTTCTGTTGAGTGAGGAATGGCCTAATAGCATTGATCAGTTTGGAATGGTATGCTGCTGAGGAGGCTATAGCATTGACCTGCCTATCCATGGTCATGCTAGGTTCTAGGTATACGCCTAGAGTCTTAATGGTTTGTGATACTGCGATGGGGGTGTTGTCTATATTGAAGGCCTGATACTCTTTGACAAGTTTGCTCAGTGTAACAGGGGACCCGATAAGCAGGAGTTCGGTTTTTTCACTGTTTAGACAGAGCCAGTTATCCGCCATCGAGGATTGAATGGTGGAGTAGATGATGTTGAGGGTATCTGTATCAGTGCGATAGTCTCCCGATAGGGGTATGAGCACCTGGGTGTCATCCGCGTAATTGGTATATGAGATGCCCAGTGAGTCCAGAATACAGAACAGGGGTCTGGTGTAGACGTTATAAAGAGTGGGGGCAATGCAGGAGCCCTGGGGGACTCCACATTTGATCAGACTGGGTGTGGCGTTGGAGGATTCTGAGAAAACCTTCATGACTCTCTCCTGAAGGAACAAATTGATCCATCCACAAGCCTTTGGGGAGAAGTTCGCAGTGGTTGCGAGGTGATGGCATAGGGTTTTGTGCTCCACCAAGTCGAAGGCCGCAGAGAGGTCTAGGAGCAGAAGGAGCGCTGGTTTGCCTGAGTCTCTGATGTCGTCTATTTGATTATTTAGGTCAAGTAACGCAGTTTCAGTGCCATGACGAGGGCGAAATCCAGATTGGCGCAGACCAAGAAGGTGGTTATCCTCAATGAATTTCTGAACTTGCAGATAAGCTGCTTTGTCCAAGATCTTTAAGAGGAAGGGGACCGTAGTAATGGGTCTGTAGTTGCCAGGTATCAGTGGGTCCAGAGATGTTTTTTTTAGTAGAGGTCGGACCCAGGCTTCTTTGAGGGAGCTGGGTACAGTGGAAGATTGGAAGGAGGAGTTAATGAAGACCGTCACAAAGGGGGCGATGACTGGCGCACAATCTTTAATGATGTGGGCTGGGCAGGCGTCTCCCTTACAGTTAGAGGGCTTAACAGACTTAATGAGGGCAATGACTTCCGATTCGCTCATGGGAGCGAAATCAAATTTAGGTGCCTGGTTAAGTGTGTCCAGTGTAGGGTGAGCCGTTTGGGCTGCTAGTAATGAGGAGATGGCCTTTTGGTGGGCTAGGATTTTGGTGTGAAGGGAGTCAAGTTTGTCGAGCATAGCTTTTTGAATTTGGTTACACCAGACCTCGTCTTTGACAATGCTGGGTGGTGGGATAGAGGGGGATTCAAGTTCCCTGAAAATAGCAAAGATTTCTTTAGTCCCGGACTCTGCATTATTAATTCTAGTGTTGTAGGATTCAGCTTTGGCCTGCGTAATAGCAATTTTGTATTCTTTGGAAATGGCCTTGAAGGTGGTTTTGTTAGATTCAGTGGGGTTTCTTTTCCATTTGACAAGTGAGGCCCTTTTTGTGGATCTAAGATCCATGAGCGCTTGGGTGAACCAGGCATTGGAATGCTTAGTTTTCTTGGCTTTTTTGGCTGTCAAAGGAGCAATACTATCTACTGCAGTGGTTATGAGATGGTTGAAGGTGTTGGCTAGTATTACAGGATCATTGGGGAAAGGTGGTTGCATGGCTAGAACCTGTAGGTGTGGGAAGAGGGTATCTTTAGTTAGTTTCTTAGAGCTCCTGGATAGTGTCGCGGGGAGCAGGATAGTGGGTTTCGATGGTTCAGTAGAGATGTCGATGTGAAAGTTAATGCAGGAGTGGTCTGACCAAGGGATAGGGGATATGGAGGGCTGGAGAATGGGGCAGTTATGTTGCGCAACCCAGTCAAGGGTCCGACCTTTAGCATGTGTGGGCTCAATGATGGCTTGGACAAACCCTAAGGTGGTTAGTCCTTTTTGAAGGGCAGTGGCGTTGGTGTCTTCGGGTCATTGAGACCTAGGTTGAAGTCCCCCAGTACTACTACTTTGGTAGTTTTTTTCAGGTTGTGGGACAGAGAATGAATGAGGGTTTCTTGGAATTCGGTGGGAGGGCCTGGTGGGCGATACACGAGGTGAAAGGCAATGGTGGAGTCGGGAGACGTTTTGAGTTTGATGAGGAGGTATTCGTCGTTGTGTCCTAGTTCCCCCTGGATTCTTCTGATGTCAAGGGTGTCCTTGGCTATGATGGCTACCCCTCCCCCCCTTTGGCCTATCCGATCCTGCCTGAATATGGTGTAACCATATGGGATGGCGAGCGAGAGTGCGGGCCCGGAGTTATCTTGTAACCAGGTCTCACAGACAAAAAGAATGTCAAGGTTATCCCTGTTGATGAGATCATGTACATCAAGTGTGTGAGCTGGAATTGAGCGGGCGTTAACCAAGGCGCAAGTCAGGAGTTTGGATGGAGGACTACAGGAGGAGGTAGGGGTAGGTTTATGGTTGTGGGTCGTGGTGGCTACAGTTTTGGTTGTGTGGGGGGCATAGGCCTGCCTGCCATTGGCAGTAAGGGCAGTGGGGGAATCTTTGGCCAGCGGGGCAGTGGGAGCATCAGTATTGCATGAAGTGGCAGTGTGGGCATCAACATTGCATGTAATAGCAGTGGGGGCATCACCATTGCAAGGGATAGCAGTGGGGGCATCAACATTGCATGAAATAGCAGTGGGGGCACCATTGACCAGCAGGGCAGTGGGGGCAACAGCATTGCATATAGTGGCAATGGGGGCACCATTGACCAGCAGGGCAGTGGGGGCAACAGCATTGCATATAGTGGAAGTGGGGGCACCATTGACCAGCAGGGCAGTGGGGGTAACAGCATTGCATATAGTGGCAGTGGGGGCACCATTGACCAGCAGGGCAGTGGGGGCAACAGCATTGCATATAGTGGCCGTGTGGGCACCATTGCGTAACAAAGCGGATTGAGCAGGAGGATCATTTAAGATTGTGCACAATGGACTTACATGTTGAGCTGCAGATAGTGCATCGGTACGCACCTCCAAGTCCTGAGCTCTTAAGACCGCAGGGGGCGGTGTGTCTGAACAGGCTGATGTGCGGGACTTCGCGGTGAGGTAGCTGAGGAGAGCGCTTGCATGGTGGAGTAAGCGGGTTTGTGCCGCGTATCTGGAGTGCATGCAAGCATTCCTCAGTGCGAGACTGGGCTGGTGGGTGGTGGGGTTTCGAGAGCCAGTGCGCAGCGAGAGGTTTCCATTTCTCCATGTAATGTCCGGATGGAAGGCCGTGGTACCGTGGTGCAGCCAATATTGGGTGCAGAGGCATGGATTTCTGCGGCTTGCGGCTTCAAGCAGCGGAGAGCTGCAGAGAGGGATCCAGGCCTTTTCCTATGGCCTTCCCCTAGCGGCTTCGCCTGCCGGTCGTCTCCCCCTCCATTTGTAGCAGGAGGGGAGGGGCTGGCAGGGTGCAGGGGCCAATGAGCGTACTCTGGGAGTATGAGTGATTTCGCGGGCATTCTCCCGCTCGCTGGGTTGTTGTGTCAGGTTGGCATGACAACTGGAGCGGCGGCGGGCGGAAATGTGGATTGGGTCGTCGTTGTTGCAGCAGAAGACTGCTCCAGCAGTGTCCCTCGCAGCGGAGCTGCAGAGAGGGATCCAGGCCTTTTCCTATGGCCTTCCCCTAGCGGCTTTGCCTGCCGGTCGTCTCCCCCTCCATTTGTAGCAGGAGGGGAGGGGCTGGCAGGGTGCAGGGGCCAATGAGCGTACTGATCCTAATGAATTATGGAAGTATTCTTGGTTTATGAGAAGAAGTTGCTTTGAGTTTCTTGCCACAAGTGTGACAAGGAAAACCTTGCTGAACCTTTTTGAACTGTTGTTTGAATTCAAGTTGGAACAAACAGAACTGCATTGGAACTTTGTTACAAGACAGGATTTCCTTATCCTTTTAGAACTGTTGAATAGAATCCTGCTTGAATCTGGGAAATGGGAATTTGCCCAGCTTATAAGGAGAGACAGTTATCAGGTTTTCAACATAACTGTTATATTTGTTATATTTGAACTTCATTGTTGAGTTGTTATATGTACAAGTGTTAGGGACAGAAACCTTTGGGTAGAGTGTTTCCTTTAGTTTATTTTAGGCAGAGAAATCCTCATCAGGTTAGGAGGGATAGTAAGGCATTTATCTAACCTTTTGAGTTCATAAAATGGCATCTTTGGAAAAATCTTCATCAACGTGTCTGCCTTACATTTCTGACCCCCTCATATATGGTATTAGAAGTGGGATGTGCATTGGTTGATACAAACTGGGGATCCAATATGTACATGGCAGATTCTTATCAGACAGAGATCGAGTCAGAAAAAGATTGATATGGCCATACTCCCCCCTCTGCTTAGAACATATTCCTCTTCTATCATCCCTGTTTCTACTACCTCCATCACCAGGGAGGAAATTAATTCTGATCCTCTTTCCATCAGAGGAACCGGGAGAATAAGAGAGAACCCTGATAATCGCTGGCCTCTTCAGATGAATGTTGGTCAAAATTGTTTTAAACTCTCAGAACAAGCTATTACTGCAGTAAGACAACCAGTGGAAGGGAATATATTCCATCTGTTATTTCCCCAGAACTACATAATTCCCAAGAAGGAATAAGCTTTTGGTTTCCCTGTTATAAGAAGTCGAATTTCCTGTGTATACATCTGCCTACATTATGCCTGATCAGGGACCTTGATTTAAAGTGTATAATTTAGTCTCTAGTGGTAAACAACGTAAACTTATAATCATAAATCTATCAATAGGTCCTTGTGAGATACACAGAGAAGATAGAGCAGGAAGGCTAATATATGATGTTGCTTGGGAAACTTGGAACCGGGTTAAATTCAAAACTTGAATCCTCATAATGGGTCAAGACACATTTCTCCTGTTTGTGAAGTTAATGAAGTTAATTGTAGGTTTGTAAAAAAGGACTAAGAAGGGTATATTGTATTGTTTTGAAAAGGACCCAACAGAATTTGAGGAACGTTCTTGCCCCAACCTTGAGTCCATAAATAAAGAGCCATCAGAGACATCTTGTGGATTTCAGAGACTGACAATCGCCCCAAACCAAACCTTGGAACTAACCAATCCCGCTATGCTAAAAAGAACAATAACAAAGATTCTCTGCCATTTAAGCAAAAACATTTTTTTGTAAACTGACTATTACAAATTGTTATCGCCAGGTTCAAATACATCTCAGGAATCTGTAATTGAAAGAAATGTTCCCTATTTGTTTGGCAAAATATTTAACAGGTATCAATTGTATCTGTGCCACTCGAAAAACCCATTCATCAAAATGGGGAATTTCACTACCCAAGAACATTGTGGTAGGAAGATTAGGTATTACTGCCACCAATACCGATACAGGTTTTCCCAGAATGGTAAATCAAGTTTAGTCAAGGATGTCCTTCTCCCTGTCCGTGAACACAGCCTATACCCTTTTCACCTATGGTTTCCCAATTTGATGGAAGAATGCCACCTTGTACCGCAGAACCTCTTTTCCCCATATCTAACTTGGCCCAGATTGTTTTCCCTTGCAGTACTACTGGGACACAATAACTATTCTTTGTATATCAATGACATTTGTGATGTCATCTTTAATGTCCTGGGTGTTAATCCTAGCAGTGCACGGTGGCGTCCCGAGTTATGGTTGCTTAGCTTACCATAACTGGAGAATTTCTGAGGTTTTTCGATTTTACTTGTGACCATAACATCCCTTTAACAAAGTTTTTTCATTGAATTTCATAGGTTTTTATTTGTGCAACTTAGCCATAACGTCCTTTTAACAACGTTTTTGCATTGAATTTCATAGGTTTTTATTCATGCAACTTAACCATAAGGTCCCTTTTACAAAGTTTTTTCATTGAATTTCATAGGTTTTTATTAGTGCAACTTAACCATAATGACCCTTTAACAACATTTTTTCAGTGAATTGTATTGGCTTTTATTGGTGCAAATTAACCATAAAGTCTCTTTAACAAAGTTTTTTTCAGAGAATTTCATGGGTTTTTATTAGTGCAACTTAACCATAATGTCCCTTTAACAACGCTTTTCCATTGAATTTCATAGGTTTCTATTCGTGCAACTTAATCATAATGTCCCTTTAACAAAATGTTTTCATTGAATTTCATGGGTTTTTATTCGTGTAACTTAACCATAATGTCCCTTTTACAAAGTTTTTTCATTGAATTTCATAGGTTTTTATTAGTGCAATTTAACCATACCTTTAACAACGTTTTTTCAGTGAATTGTATTGGCTTTTATTGGTGCAAGTTTTTTTCAGAGAATTTCATGGGTTTTTACCAGTGCATGCTATTTTCCTACAACTTACTAATATCATACTTACCCCAATATAGCAACATTGTTGTCCAATTAAAAAAGTTTCACTTTAAAACTCTGCCATTTCCCACCTTTTAGCATCATTTTCCACTGTTTTTACTTCCGTCGACATACACGAACATCTGACGTCATCGCGGACCTTCCAGACAGTGCCACGTCACCATGCGCTCGTGCACGGCATGATGACGTGTCCATGAATGCGTTTGCACCTCGCGTTCGGGTCCTTGCTTCGAGGACAGTTCGGAACTGCATTTTCTACTGCTCTAGGAACTTTCAAGCTCTAAATGTACACTTGCACTGCGCCTACACCTATTCTTACTTATGATCCATTAACAATCTAGTAAAAATCACTTACTAGGAAGAATAGTAGCAAAACTGCTATTTATCTTAAAAATGGCATCAGCTATTGCCATCCCTCCTCCCCAAGAGCCACCACCACCACCAGCTGGAGGACCCACACAACAAAAAAAGCGCAGTATTTCCAAAGACAATGAAGAGGACCAAGAAGATGAGGTAGAGGAAGTGCCTACCTCTAGCACTCAGAGAGAATCATGCCTGTCTCAGTTCTTTACCACTGTTGGGAGTGTACCAAAGGCTAAAGCTACAAAAGTGAAATGCATTGAGTGCAACTTTGTACTCAGTCGCGGACTACCTGGACATTACTCCTACGGGACCAGCTCCATGCGCCACCACACGAAATCCAACTACCGCAATGCTCTTAGAAAGATTGTTCCTTTCTTAGTAAGTAGTAGGCTGTCTTCCTCCACATCATCTTCCTCAACCAATACTGTAACCACATAGCCTGCTTCTGAGAGACAAAAAATCCCACCAGCTACCTTGCAAGCAATAAAACAGGCTGTTTATTCATATCTTTGGAAGACAACAGTCCTCTGTGTATACTGCAACACACCACTTTGCAGGGGGAAGCAATTTCGATGTGCTTTTGAAACTGTAATCAAGGATCATGAGAAACTCTGGCCACTACCTTAGAAGTAACACACGCGTAACATCTTCCCATGTCCATCTGCCACTCCATGTTAGTGCTTGGTGCCTCTTCCCTCATTTCCCTCCTCACCTTAGGTTCTAACCTCTCCTGCAATTTTTTTTTAAACAACAAAAGAAAGGTTCCTTTAGGAACCACCTTTCACAGTTAATAAATAAAACTAAAAGAAAATCTTATAGACTCCATCTACTTTACATTTCTCAGTAAAGTACGTAGACTCAATAAGTTCTTCCAATATTTTCCATTAGCATTTTGTGTTATGCTAATGGGAGATAACGGCCCAGCAGCCCAAGTTATCGGCCCAAGCGAAGTGTGGCTGTGTGCACCTTCATGTGTGTGGGCTTCGGCGCATTATAAATAACTAAATAAATAAATAACAAGGGCTCCGGACCATTATCCTCCATTGCAGCCCCTGCAAGGAGGGATAAAGGGCATTAGCATCCCTGATTCCCAAAGTGGGAGCCTGGGTTGCTAAAAAATAGATCTTTCTTCCTACAGCTGCTCCTTACACAAATTTGGTGAAAATCCGTCCAACGGTTTGGGCTGTAGGCATGAGCAACATTTTCTTCCATTATGTCTATGGAAAAAAGAAAAAGGGACCCCCCTATAACTCTGCCCCCCCTGCACGAAACCTCACCAAACTTGCCGAGAAAATTCAGAGCGGGCCATATACTTTGTCTGCAAAGTTTGTTGAGGATTCCTCCAGGGGGAGCGAAGTTATAAGCCACAGAAAAACTGGTCTTCCTATGGGTTTAGCAATTTAACCATAACTACACGGCCGCTACCGCAGGCCGTGTAATATATATGTATATACAGTGAAAAAAAGTTATTAAAGGGACGTTATGTTTTAGTTGCCCTACTAAAGCCCTATAAAATTCAGTGAAAACATGTTGTTTAAGGACATTATGGTTTAGTTGCCCTACGACAAAGCTATCAAATTCACTGACAAAACGTTGTTAAAGGGACGTTATGGTTCAGTTGCCCTAAGAGAAACGTATCAAATTCTGTGGAAAACATTTTGTAAAGGGACATTGCAGTTACTCTGTAGTAATACCAACCTATCCATATCATGGTTACACGTAAAACCGGAAATCCATAGAAATGTGCTAGATATGATAAGCTAAGCACCCATAACTCGTGCCACCACTGTGCACTGCTAAGACTAACACCCATGACATGAAAGATGACATCACAAACGTCATTGATGACATCACATGTCTGGCTCCCTCTTTTTTTGTTCATTGACATATCTAGGCCAGGTGATTTTCTTCAGGCGACAGTCAGCAAGTAAACAGTCAAAAGTTACTACATTTGTAGAGCTTACCCTTCTTATATGGTCTTACACTAGTTTCTTTACAGTTTACTTACATCATTTGATACATATACATAGGGGAAGAAGCAAGCCTGAAACACAGCAATTATTTCTGTGCATGAAGATAATCAGGTAGGTTATGACCACTTTCTGGTAATAGTGCTAAATCTTTGCTTTCTTTACTTTCCCTGTGTATGCTCATATTTGTATGCGTTGTGGTCTTTTTATGTTTTGTGTGTAGTAGCACAATTATGTAGTAAGTGAGGCAGTGTTAGCTACTTATTACATGTTTACAGTACGCAAAACTCTGAAATGAAAGCATTCACCATTTTACTATCCAACATCGCAAGATGTTGAATATTGCACCTCTATGGTGCATGCTGCAGACCATGCCTACGTTTGTACATGTGTAGGTTCATGTAATAGAAATAACTCTGTAATGCAATGGTCTTTATAGCAATGCATTGCTTAATGAACTATGTATGCCATGATAGTTGTCCCAATGAACTCTAATAGTTTTCTGCCAACATTATAATGACAATGCCTTGTGGAGGCTTTTCATGACAACTAACTCAAATGTGATGTCATCAGTGATGTCATCAATGACATTTGTGATGTCATCTTTCATGTCATGGGTGTTAGTCTTAGCAGTGCACAGTGGTGGCGCGAGCTATGGTTGCTTAGCTTACCATAACTAGAGAATTTCCGGGATTTTTTCAGTTTTACGTGTAACCATAATATGGATAGGTCGGTATTACTACATAGTAACTGCAATGTCCCTTTACAACATTTTTTGCACAGAATTAGATAGGTTTTTCTTAGGGCAACTGAACCATAACGTCCCTTTAACAACGTTTTGTCAGTGAATTTGATAGCGTTTTTATTAGGGCAGCTAAACCATAATGTCCCTTAAACAACATTTTTTCACTGAATTTGATAGGTCTTTATTAGTGCAACTTAACCACAATGTCCCTTTAACAATGTTTTTTCACTGAATTTCATAGATTTTTACCAGGTTACCCTTAGTTTGTAAGCATGTACCGTACAACATACTGAACCCGCTGGCATCATGTTAATGCGCACAGCAGTCGCAGAGTATGCATCTGGTCATGGACATCGGGTGGCATCCAACCTGCTTAGAAAGGCACAGGCTCCCTGTAGAAATCAGGACAGTAGGCGAAGTGGAGTTTTGTAGACCTTTATTACACAATGTCTGAACCAAGGTAGTTGGACTCCAGGTTGATCCCACAGTTACTTCACTGTGAGTAAAAGGCACCAGGAGTTCCTCTTCTCTTTGAATGTCTCCTACTCTCACGGACCCGGATAGGCCCACCAGTTGCTCTCACTCTCCTCTCCTTCCCCCTGCAAAAAGCAACAAAAACGCCATTAGGCCAGTCCCTTTTATACCTGGGGTTTGGAGGGAAAAAGGGCCAATCGGGGACAACTTCCCTCCCCCCTGTCTGATTGGTGGGGACCCTAGGCACCCACCCTCTATGAATAGTGTTGCCTCCTCCCCACCTCCTCCCTTATTCTGGCTGCCTGGCTCTAGCTTCCCCTCCCTGCTGTCAGCCACACCCTCTCCATTGGCCCCGCCCCCCCAACACTGTGTCTCTCTCGAGGCATGTCTCCCGGAGGCCCGTCCTGCTTGAGGCCCCATGCTGCCGTTCTGGGTCTGCCCTTCATGAGGTAAGGAGGGGGTTCTGGTTGGCTGTCCCCTATGGGTCCTTGCCCAGCTGTCTGGCGCACCTCCGACGCCGAGCGGTCGGCACGAGTCAGGCTCTCTAGTTCCCGAGCCTCGCCGCCGCTCGCCGCCGGAGGCCGCCGAGGTGCGTTGTGCTCGCGGCTCCCCCAGCCGCAGCGCCAGTGAACCCGGTCCTCGTGGGCACACGCGACGCTGCAGCTGTGAACACCCGCGGCGCCGCGGCTGCAACGTCGGCACCGTTGCGGGACGCCGACAAGGCTCTCCCTTTAAGAGGGACGCCTTCCCGGCACCCGCGTACGGCGCCGCACACGCCCGCGGCACAGCGGGCTCTTCTGGCCGTGCGTCCCGCTCTCCCTCTCCGTCCACCCTCACATCCCCACATACCCCCACCACAGATCCAGGCCGGTCGGGCCGGATCGAACTCCTGGACAAGTAATCAGCCACCAGCTGAAAGCCGGCAGGTCTATGCAAGGTAACGAAGTCGAAGGGCTGGAGGGACAGGAACCACCGTACAACACGTTGGTTGGAGTCCTTGTGTCTCGCCAACCACTGCAGGGGTGCATGGTCGGTATATAACGTAAACTTCCTCCCCAGTAGGTAGTATCGCAATGAATCCACCGCCCATTTAATGGCAAGACATTCCTTTTCGATAGTGGAATACGCTAACTCATGCGGAAGGAGCTTCCGACTGACAAAACAGATCGGTCGCAGGAACCCGTCTACCTCTTGCATCAGGACCGCCCCCAAACCCATGCCAGAGGCATCCGTCTGCAGAAAAAAATGCTTTCGGAAGTCCGGGCATACCAACACCGGGTGGGATGATATACTGTGCTTCAGTCTCTCAACGGCCAGTACGGCGGTGTGATTGGTTGACAGGTCTGGGGAACCCCCGCTTTTCAACGCCTTGGTCAGTGGCGCAGCCAGGGAAGAAAAACAGGGAATAAAGCGCCTATAGTACCCTATAAACCCCAAGAAGGCCCTAATTTGTTTTCTGTTAGTTGGTACTGGGATCCCCTGAATAGCCTCGATTTTGGACACCTGTGGCCGAATCACGCCGCCACCGACTATATGTCCGAGGTACTTGGTTTCCTGGGTCCCTAGTACTGATTTTACTGGGTTGATGTGGAGTCCGGCCTGGGTCAGGGTGCCGTCCACCTTGCGTAGATGGGTTAGATGGTCATTCCATGATGCGCTGTATATCACGATGTCCTCCAGGTAGGCTGCAGCGTATTGGTCGTGGGGCTGTAGCAGGACGTCCATCAGCCTCTGGAAGGTGGCCGGAGCCCCATACAACCCGAATGGTAGCACTTTATATTGAAAGAGCCCCTGTGGTGTAGCGAATGCGGTTTTTTCTTTGTCAGATTCCCGTAGTGGGATCTGCCAGTATCCCTTGGTGAGGTCCAGGGTACTGAGGTACCCGGCAGCACCCAACCTTTCCAGCAGTTCATCCATCCTGGCCATGGGATAGGCTTCGTATTGGGATATCAGGTTGAGCTGCCTAAAGTCCATACAAAATCGTACAGCCCCGTCTGGCTTGGGTACGAGCACGATTGGAGAACACCATGCACTGGTTGAGGGTTCAATGATATCCAACCTAATCATTTCTTCGATCTCTTTCTTAATGATCAACCTTCGGGCCTCTGGGATCCTGTAGGGTCTCAGCCGGACTATCTGTCCGCGTAGGGTTTCGATACGATGCTCCATTAGGTCGGTCCTTCCAGGTAAATGGGAGAAGGTGTTGCGGTGTGGTTTGAGCGTCTCCAGGATCTCGTTCTTCATGAGTTCAGTGAGTGTTTCACCCCGCTGCACCGCATCCAATTGGCCGGTTGCGTGTAACAACCCTGTATCCTGGGTGGTCAGAATATCGACCGGTGCAGGCTCGTTCCATTTCTTTAGTAGGTTTATATGGTAAACCTTATATGATGGGCTTCGGTCAGGTTGGTATATCCGGTAATTCACTGGTCCCACCACGTCCTTCACCACATAAGGACCTCTCCATCGAGCCAACATTTTGTTCGTACTGGTGGGTAGTAACACCAGTACCTTATCCCCTGGTTCTAGCTTTCTTAGGCGACAGCCCTTGTTGTATGTCTTCTCCTGTCGGTCTTGGGCTGTACTTAGATGGGATTCCGCTAGTCCCCTTAAAGTAGATAGATGGTTCTTAAGGTCCTCAGCGTACTCGGTGAGGGATGTTTCCTTATTGTTTTCCCAATCCTCTTTAACCAGGTCTAGGATTGTTCTGGGCTGTCTTCCAAACAGTAGCTCGAATGGGGAGAATCCTGTCGAGGACTGGGGGGTGTCCCTTAATACCATAAGGATCAGGGGTATGACTCTATCCCAGTCCTTCCCCTCTGGGCCTGTTACCCTCTTCATCATTTTCTTTATGGTTTGGTTGTATCTTTCCACCAACCCATCTGTTTGGGGGTGGTAGACTGAGGTACGTAGACGTCTGATCTGTAGTCTTTCACAGACTTGTCGCATGACAGCTGACATGAAGTTGGTACCCTGATCGGTGAGGATTTCGGTGGGTAGGCCTACCCGTGCGAAGTAGGGGATGAGCTGGTCACATATTTGGTTAGCCGACGTCCCCTTTAGGGGGAAGGCCTCGGGGTACCGGGTGGC
Source organism: Ambystoma mexicanum (assembly GCF_040938575.1). NCBI lineage: Eukaryota > Metazoa > Chordata > Amphibia > Caudata > Ambystomatidae > Ambystoma > Ambystoma mexicanum. Next base: position 271,446,970 of record NC_090931.1, on the reverse strand, counting down.
ATAATCCACAACGACCAGCAGGTATCGATATCCAGGACTGACTGGCTCGAGCGGGCCTACCAGATCTATACCTATCCTTTGAAAGGGTATAAGGATCAATGGCATCCGCTGCAGAGGCGCTTTGGCTGGCTTTTCCCCACTCGTCAACTGGCAGACTTTGCATTCCTTACAGAATTTCGCCACCTCCCCATAGACCTCCGGCCAATAGAAGCGTTTTAGAATGTTTTGCTGTGTCTTTAGGGAGGTCATGTGGCTGCCACAAGGGTGATTATGTGCCAACTGGAGGACAATGCCCCTGTGTTTTTTTGGTAGGAGTAGTTGTTCCCTCCGTGTACCTCCCTCTTCTTGGTAAACCCGATAGAGTAGACCCTGTCTATATATAAAACCGGCTCCCTTGGTCAGGTCTGGGTCCCCATTAGTGATGGCCCTTTCGCGGGCCAATGTTAAGGTAGGGTCCATCAGGGTTTCTCCCCGGATGGAATCCTCATGGTCCTCCGGGTTCCAGGCTATCCGTTGGGTGGCATACATGGATGCGCACTGAGCAAGGCGAGCTTCCCTTCTTTTCCTGGTGGGTCTCTCTCGTCCCTGGGTGTTCGGGGGGATGGGCTCCCTGGCAAAGGGTGCTTCTTCCCACCATCCCTGGTCTAGGGCCTTGATAGTCTGGTGGAAGTGGGGTAGATCGGTCCCAATCACCACTGGGGCGGGTAAGGAGGGGAGGACGGCAGCTCTCATCTCTGCAATGTTAGGGCCCACCTCTACTGTTATGGATTTCATGGGGTAGGTCCTTACATCCCCATGTATACACCGAATCGGGATACTAACATTCGCGAGGTAAGGAGAATCACTTACGGTTGGTAGTACCGCCGTCTGTCGACTTCCACTGTCGAGTAGGGCCCTGGCTTGGTTCCCGTCTACCTGGACGTCCATCTCGTAGAGACCTTGGCATCTTGGTCCTTGCTCGGTCCTCATAAATCCGATCTCCATCGGCTCGGTGCCTCTCTTCCGGGGACAAAACCGGGCGATATGGCCCCACTCGCCACAGTCATAACATTGTGGTTGTCGGTATCCCGTGGACAACTGGGTGGATCGCGGGTCGGGACCGCTCCTCTTCTCCTCGGATCCAGAAGGGCGTCCTTCCGTTGCTCTCCATTTGGGAAGCCCTCCTCACAGGCTCTTGGTTAGGAGGGGTTCCAATGGTGGCATTGGATTGCGAATGGGAGATCCGACTCCGAAGGGTTTACCTGCTCCCCCTGCCTTTTGGTAGGCCGTCGCTATGTCCACCGCCTCAGATAAGGTGGGCCTGTGATGTTGTCGGACCCATCTTTGCATCGGAGGGGGTAGGGCCTCAATGAACTGCTCGAGGGTGACTTTATCTAAGACATCTTGGAGACCTGTTCCCGGTACTTGTAACCATTTCTCGGTGAGGTCCTTAACTCGGTAGAAGAGTTGTCGGGGGTTCTCACCCGGTTTGAGTTTAGTGTCGCGCAGCCTCATTCTGTAGGCCTCTTCGTCGAGTCCCAACCGGTCCAATACTGCTTTTTTGATTTCCGCGTAAGGCGTGGTTCCGTTTGGGTTGACGGCCTGGTAGGCACCTTGCATGATGCCAGACAAAAGGGGAGCAACATACTGGCCCCAGCGGTCCACCGGCCACTGAGCGTTTCGGGCGATTCTCTCGAATGTGGTGAAAAAGAAAGCCGGGTCTTCACCTTCCTTGAATTTTTGCAACACTGCGGAAGGGACCATGGGCTGGTTTCGGGTGCCGGTGACAGCATCCGTCAGGTGTTTTATCGTCTCTTGGTGTTTGTCTTGAGAAGTGGACTGCAGGGTACCTTGCAATTGTATGGCCTGCTGAAAGGCTTGGCGATCAGCGGCCGCCTGCTGGGCCTGAAGTTGGAAGAGCTGTTGTAACTGTTGTTGCCCTTCTGACAGTGTCTGTATTATTTTCTCCATTGCATTCTCCTTACCCTGCCGACTACGCCACTTGTAGAAATCAGGACAGTAGGCGAAGTGGAGTTTTGTAGACCTTTATTACACAATGTCTGAACCAAGGTAGTTGGACTCCAGGTTGATCCCACAGTTACTTCACTGTGAGTAAAAGGCACCAGGAGTTCCTCTTCTCTTTGAGTGTCTCCTACTCTCACGGACCCGGATAGGCCCACCAGTTGCTCTCACTCTCCTCTCCTTCCCCCTGCAAAAAGCAACAAAAACGCCATTAGGCCAGTCCCTTTTATACCTGGGGTTTGGAGGGAAAAAGGGCCAATCGGGGACAACTTCCCTCCCCCCCTGTCTGATTGGTGGGGACCCTAGGCACCCACCCTCTATGACTAGTGTTGCCTCCTCCCCACCTCCTCCCTTATTCTGGCTGCCTGGCTCTAGCTTCCCCTCCCTGCTGTCAGCCACACCCTCTCCATTGGCCCCGCCCCCCCAACACTGTGTCTCTCTCGAGGCATGTCTCCCGGAGGCCCGTCCTGCTTGAGGCCCCAGGCTGCCGTTCTGGATCTGCCCTTCATGAGGTAAGGAGGGAGTTCTGGTTGGCTGTCCCCTATGGGTCCTTGCCCAGCTGTCTGGCGCACCTCCGACGCCGAGTGGTCGGCACGAGTCGGGCTCTCTAGTTCCCGAGCCTCGCCGCCGCTCGCCGCCGGAGGCCGCCGAGGTGCGTTGTGCTCGCGGCTCCCCCAGCCGCAGCGCCAGTGAACCCGGTCCTCGTGGGCACACGCGGCGCTGCGGCTGTGAACACCCGCGGCGCCGCGGCTGCAACGTCGGCACCGTCGCGGGACGCCGACAAGGCTCTCCCTTTAAGAGGGACGCCTTCCCGGCGCCCGCGTACGGCGCCACACACGCCCGCGGCACAGCGGGCTCTTCTGGCCGTGCGTCCCGCTCTCCCTCTCCGTCCACCCTCACATCCCCACACTCCCGTACATAGTGGTACCATTCAGCCATGTGAATTGCATGGGAAAATAGAGTAGGTCTGCAAACTATGTACTTATGAAAGAAACAGAACAAAGGCATCGGGAGTGCACCATAACGTAAGGCACCAATAAGAGAAGTGACGTCTGCCTTCGACAATCTTACTGCACTGCTGCTTTACATAGTTTACGAACAGCCACAGTAAGAACTGGAAAGTACTAAGACCAGAAAATCACTACAACATAGTAAGCACACTTAAGTTTGTCTGATAATTGCACAGGTGGTGCAGTATACAATGATAGATAAGCATAACGTTTCTTTTTGTACGCAGCAATGGCAAGGACCTTAGAGTGGCTGGAAAAGAATTTCCCTCATGACGAAGCCACTTATGATAGTAACCCCATTGGTACGCACTGCAGTCTGAAATGTGAAATATGTAATATCTATTGCTTCATGTACAGCTAACAGATTTATTTTTTTGTAAGAGAACATATTGGAAAGGAAAGCAATGCAGCATAAGCGGCACCCCTTGCACAACAACATACCGACACAGGAAAGGAAATAAAATCTGTGAATAGTAAACTGGACAGCCTGGAAGCCAAAATGGAACAATTGGTGAACAATTTTGCCGCCTTAAAATATTACTTACAAGGACATATTATGGACAAAATAAAATACCATTGCCCGACCTGCACGTGTAACCCTTCCACATTTCGTAGCCCGTCATCCCCTCAAAATCTGTGTGATCAAAGACTTTAGGATGATACCTCAATCTCTTCCTGCCATCACGACCGACGTGTACAAATCCCCAATTACTCACAATATTGATTCACCTCTGCTACCGCTTTCCTTTTCCTAATAGTATTTATGAACTTGCGCAAATGAAGATTGATATGTAAATTGTTCCTGAGTGTATATGTGGCTTTTCCTTTGTTTTTAAAATCCCTGTATGACTCAATGGCGCACAGTACTGGTGGGAAGGACCACAATTAAGCAAAAGGGAGGTGTCCTAGGGACACCGCACCTGCCCGGCCTATCCGCAATCACAATGGAGGCATCCGTACCACGCTAGTACGAACCGCATGTCCACACCTGTGAACCACCTATAACTAGTTGTGGGAGCGGACATTTGTCCGTTGCACGAGTACGCGCATGCGCATCTCTTCCTCTGTCTCCTGGTAACACTGCCCCTGTCCAGCATATGCAAAGAAACTTGTGACAAACTTTAGGTAGTTTGAAGCGCCCACCCACGTCCTTCGGGTAGCTCTACACATAAACATGCCACCTGCTATACCCTACAAACACCCAGTGTGTCCCAAAATGGTTGGCACACATGTGTCACACTATTAATCAGTCCAGAGATCCCAACGGTGTGCACAGGACACCTATGCACATGCGCACAAATTATTCTGCCCAAAACGCATCCTGTGGACAGCCGTCCCATTGAGAACATTTGTGACATCACCAATCGACTGCAACCACGCTGCGCGTGGGCACTTATGTTGCGGACACAATCCGGACCCTCGGACAGTGGAAAAGTACAATGATCTGCTATCTACGGGGTGTTATTGGGAAATTACAGGCTTACAAACATACCACAATGTGCCATTGCACATGTATGCATTTGGTTCAATGATTTAGGCCTCTTTGCCAGTTGAAAGATCTCCGCAGAAGGTCACACCCCAGAACTGCTCTGCATTCTGTTTCTAGCTTTTCAGAACAGAGTAGCAGCCCACATAGCTTTGAGCTGTAATTGATTTTGGAACAATTTCTGCTATGCTACATTACCATTGCAAGTAATGGCAACCATGTCAGCCCGGCTCAATATGCACACTATTGGATAAAAGTATAAATGCCCCTTCCTGTAAACCACACCCTCAGTACCGATAATCCCCATATTCCCATTTCCATGGCCAGCATGCTGAAAAATGCTAGTATGTGGCGCATGCACTTTCCCAAGTACCGCGAGGGCCATGACCCCAGTAAAGCAGAACAGTCCTTCTTCCCTTTCTACTATCTTCTTTGCAGCACCTCCTCATTCGGTACTAGTAAATAGTCACACATGCATCCACCAATCACAGTAAAGATGCCCCACATGTAACACTATCAGTTCTGTACAACATTCCTCTGCATGGACACAATACCCAGAAATGTTATTGCGCAATCCCTTAGCCTCCACAGTCCTATTTTCATGCCCGCCATCCTCAAATAAATTGCAAACAGGGTAGGGGATTTCGTCTTCAGTGGTGGCTCTGAAAAGAGCCTTTTTTCAGATGCTTCTAGAGAAACACCTTTATTTTCGGTTTCTATAGGGTTTTGTGTTTTCTTCTCCTACTCACATACTTTTCAACGCCTCCTGTAAATGGGCAAACAAAAGAGCATCACCAATGCTAGACAAAGAAATGCCATTTGCATTTAAAAGCACTAATGCTGTCATTGTTGCAGAAGAACATCCCACGAGTGGAAAAAAAAATCACACATGATTCTGTTAATGAGACCCCTTCCAGCCTCTGGCTGGGAACAACATACATTAGGATAGTCCCATACTCTTCTTGGTCGTATGGTTGAGAAAACCACCTCGGCAGTGGGAAAAAGCCTCTTCACTGCATTCATCAACCTCTTCAGGTGATGGAACAAACGTGAACAAGCCATGTAACCCAAATCCATGCTGCCATAATGCACAACGACAACCTGCACTGTAGCGAAACTGGCCACTTGTCTGCAAAGTTCAAGCATAACGCCAAAACTGCAGACATGGACAGCGCACCACAATGCGTCCACTCCTTCCAAACCGAAATCGCCATCAAAGTGTCTTTCCTGGGCATACTTGTGCAGATCTACCACAAAGCCATCACCCAAAATCAACACAACGCGTTTCTCCATGTCAGCCATCATCACTATGCAGAGTAATGAAAAATAATATTGCCGCCCCTTCCTGTGAACCACACTGTCAGTACCTGATTGGATAATCCCCACAGTCCGATTTCCATTGGCCAGCATGATGTGAAGCGCAGACTGTGGCACATGTGCTTCCCCAAGCACTGCGAGGGCCGCGCCACAGTAAAGTCCATTTCCATTGGCCAGCATGATGAGAAGCGCAGACTGTGGCACATGTGCTTCCCCAAGCACTGCGAGGGCTGCGCCACAGTAAAGCAGGAGCAGTCCTTCTTCCCTTTCCACTATTTTTTGTTCAGCACTAACTCATTGGGTACTGCTAAATTTACTGTTAAATAGTCACACACCCATCCACCAATCACAGGCAAGACGTCAGCATCTAACACTGTTGGTTCTGTACAACACTTCATATGTACCGTTACACATTCAGACTGCAAGTGTCATGTGAATCGAAAGCACTTCCAGTACAAAGTTCAGTAAAACTATCCAAGACTTCTGCATCCAAATTAATCCACATCGCTCGGAGTGGGGGAATACATTTCAACCATGGTAGGGGATCTCGTCTGTAGAGGTAGATCTGAAAAGAGCTTTTTTTTTAAAAAAAAAATGTATGTGCTTGCACAGAACCTTGTTCGTTTTTACTCTTTATTTCAGTTTCTGTTTCATTTTCCTCCTTATATTTTTACCGGATTCTCTTCAACGCTCTTGCACAGTGTAAAACAACACATCATTGCCAATGGCAGTCAAAGAAATGCCATTTGCATGGAACCAGTGCAAGTTTTGCTCATTAATGATGTCATAGTTGGTGGAGAACATCCCAGCAGTGCACATAAACTGACACATTCTTCTGTTTATAAGACACCTTCCGACCTCTGGCTGAGGACAAATTACACTGTCATGGTCCCATGCTCCTCTTTGGGGTATGCTTGAGAAAACCACATTGGCAGTGGGAAAAATCTGCATCACTGTTTTCATCAACTTCTTTAGGTGACCGAGCAAACGTCGACAGGACATGTACCCCAAATGTTGACCTCCAAAATGCACCACAACAACATCAGCAGTACCGGCAGAGGCCACAAATCTGCAAAGGTCAACCATACCACCGAAACTGCACTCATAGAGAGTGCCCCACTCCTTCCAATGCAAAATTAACAGCAATGCCTCTTTGCCTGGCATACCTGTGCAGATCTTGCACAAAGGTATCACCCACAATCAGCACTCTGCATCTCTCTTTCTCTGCCAACCTCACTACAGAGTATTGGGGAAATATAGTACCACCCTTTCCTGTGAAGCACACCCCCTACACCTGATTGGATAATCCCCACAGTTCCATTTCCATGCCCACCATGCTGAGAAGGGCAGAATGTGGCATGTGCGCTTTCCCAGCTACAGCGAGGGCCACACCCCAGTAAAGCAGGGACAGTCCTTCATCCCTTTCAAGTATTGTTTTTGCACCTCTCCCTCATTAGGTACTATCAAATAGTCGCACAGGCATGCAGCAATCACATCCAAGACCTCTGCATCAAACACTATAATTTCTGTACAGCACTCCATATGCACCGTTACACATTCAGAGTACACATCTTGTGTGATTTCAAAACACCTCCAGTTAAATGTTTGCCAAAAGTATCTACGCTTTCAGCCTCCAGATTCACCCAGACTGGCACCCATCACCACTAAGTACAGGTAGCAATATTTTATTTCCTCCCAGCACTCCAGTAAGGGCAAAGAACCAATACTTCAAGTAAGTGCAAAGAACCAATACTTCAAAGTGCAGTGCAGTAATCTGTTCAATGCACACTACCCAAGCACATAAAATATCCAGTTCAACCCTCTCCACTTCCCTACACACAGTATTTCAACACAGCACTCAGAGGACACACTGCAGGAGTGCTCATGCCATAAGCTCCAGCCATGGACTAAAAACTGCAGGATGTGCTAACAATCACCACACCCATGGAACCAACAATGTATGCAATGCTCACAAACCACACACAGAATGCAACAATGGCAAACCTACTTGCAAGCAGGCCACATAGTTGTCGGTACAAGGGCTCCAGCTATGCACCCAAGACACTAGGGCCTCACCACACAAAACACACTGTAGTACACCCTATGCTTAAATGCTCATGTCATGTGCAATGCACTCCCCAGCTGCAATTGAGCCTGCCAAATTTCACCCTGGTCACATGTTTGCATGCATGGCTGCAGGACGTTGCATTGGGTTTGGTGAACGGTATATGGGTGGCTGTGTACATTGTTCATATTTGAAATGTATCATGCTGAGGACTTCCTTTCATGGCGCAATATCTTAAAGCACTTACTACAGCAAGGCTCTTATAAGGCCCACACCATAGCAAACGCAAATGCTCACATGTGGCTCCCTAATGTGCAACACGTGCATTGACCTACACCATTTGGTAATGTACGCCTAGCACCTCACTTCGGGTGTTCTACCAAGTCTAAAATGTCCTCCACAACCATTCTTTAAAGGTCACCACCATCAGAGAGATGCAGAGTTAAACCTGCACGGCTGCATTATTTTGTGGTGGCTATCGTCAATGCCTAGGCTCTTGGGTGCATGGCCTATGGCCTACGGCCTTTGGCCATGCACCCAAGAGTGTAGGCCTTGCCCACACCCACCACAACATAATAGAGCCATGATTACGAACATGTGACCACATACCACAATCCACAAACGTACCATAGGAAGGATGTTATAAAGGGCAAACCATAGCAAACGCAAATGGTCACATGTGGCTCCCTAATGTGCAAGACATGCAATAACCTACACCATATGGTAATGTGCGCATACCAGTTCACTTCTGCTGTTCTACCATGTCTAAAATGTCCTCCACAACCATTCTGTGGAGGTCACCACCCTCGGAGAGTTGCAGAGTTAAAACTGCATGGCTGTATTATGTTGTGGTGGCTCTGGTGAAGTCCTAGGCTCTTGGGTGCATGGCGTATGGCCTTTTGCCATGCACCTAACAGGTTAGACCTTGTCCACACCCAACACAACATAACAGAGCCATGCAGGCAAACATGTGGCCAGGTACTACAATTCACAACAGTAACACACTTCTACCCAACCACCGCACCATAATACAGCGATGTATGCACACATGTAACAGTTAGCAGAATCCACAAACATACCACAGAGTCCGGCACCCCTACCCACTTCTATTCACATAGCATTGTATTACTGCCAACCCAACCACAAAATCTCCACAACAGTGGCCCCGCTCTCAGCACTCTATCAGGTGCACAAAACCAATACTTCATGGTTCAGTACAGTAGTCAGCACTCCGCGCAATGGACAGTACCTAAACTGATAAAATATGCAGTTCAACCGTATCCACTTCTAAGCACACAGTACTTCAACACTGCACCCAATGGACACACTGCAGGACTGTTCACTCCATCAGGTCAAGCCATGGACTACACACTGTAGGATGTGCTTACAATCCCCACACCCATGGAACCAACAGTGTATGCAATGTTGACAAACCACACACACAAGGCAACAATGTGAAACCTACTTTCAACCATGGCACATAGTTGTCGGTGAAAGGCCTCCACCCATGCATCGAAGGGCTTACGGCCTTACTGCACGCAACACACCATAGTACACTGTATGTTAAAATGTTCATCTCATGTGCAATGCCCTCCCCTTCTGCCATTGATCTGGCATCAGTCACCACGGGAAGAGGTCGCTGCACCAGCTATCGTGCCGTAACGCAGGCTGCCTGCATTCACCGCACAAGGTAGTTGCCTGTGGAGGTACCCGCAAATTGGTGCAATACGCACGGATACTGCAGGCACACCACTGTCTTCTTCCACCTAATGAGATATATCAGATGAACCACTTGTCACTCCCCCACCCTTTCCATCCCTTCTTCCCACCACCACATAGCGTAAAGTATGTTTTCCAGGCCCTTCCGTTGCTGCACTGTCCTCCAATACACCATGGCAGCGTTTCCCAAAAATGTTGACGCATAGCACGCTTCCCTCTAGCCAACCACCGGCCGCGTCCAATGTTTGCCAACATTGCAGCGTACTGCAAGCCAATGAGACTTTTGTCCGCGGAGCAAACAGGGAAATGGGTCATCGGCGCGGAGCCAGATATCACACATTTTTTGAGACGTACATTTCAGTCTTTGCAACAAAAGTACTGGTTGGATTTTAACCAAACATACAAACTAAGCCCCCACTCCTGCTGCGAATTTGGTAGAAAATCCATCCAGCCGTTCGGCCTGTAGGCGTGTGCAAAGTTTTTGCCCATTCAGTCTATGAAAAAAAAAAATTGGGACACCCTATAACTTTGCCCCCCTACACAAAACCTCACTCAACATATACTTTTTTGGCAAAGTTCAATCCAAATGTGTCCACGGGGAGCAAAGTTATAAGCCACCCATGGGGTTTAGCAACTTGACCATAACTACACGCCCGCTACCGCAGGCCGTGCAATGTATATATATTTATACCTCCATCCGAGAGGAGGGGACAGATTGCGAACTTTGAGACAAATGGAATCAAGATACATAGTTGATTTTAACACCAAACACCCGGGAGGTCACAACCGTGACGAAGAATTATATGCATTCCTGGGGTCTTAAATTTGTGTTTGTCATGATTGCCATACTATGTTGTGCGTGCATTTTCTCCTATTTTTGACCAAGCCCTTTTAAATGTGATAATTTCCTGACCTAAAATTTCCCGATCATCTTCTTGCTCTTTGTATATATTGTGCAACAATATGAAAGGTGAAGTTGCTTAGTACACTAGGTACGATTTGGACGCCTACTCAGCAGAAAGCAGTTTTCTGCATCTATATCTTATTGACTTTTCCGATAAGTATATTTTTATCAGAGTTATATATATGCACTTTTTTTGCGGAAAATAGGAGAGAAGGGTAAGCAGTTATAGACATGGTGCCCTGCTGTAAATAGTGCATAGTTTGTATTAGTGTTAAATATAGGTGATCTCTATGGGAAACAATTTTTAAGAATACAATTATATAGTAAAGAGCCCTCCACAATGACCAATGAGACTAAATAAAGGGACAATGTGATAAACAATCTCGATGCCTAAACACTGACATTTCAATGCTTTAAACATACAGATTTTATAATTGTACTATTTAACATCTTGTATCATAATCTGTAACCCCAGTTGTTTTTAATCATCTACCAAATTTATTTGTAAAACTGTGGGCTATTCATTTTAATATGTTTGTGGCTTCATTATGAAATATCATTCTCTTATAAATAGTATTATGCAGTCGAATATACCAGATATGGCACTTCAATATTAGGAGAGGGTAACACATGGTCACAGTACCTATTACGGTTGCCCCTCTTCCTTTTCATTATGGTTGTCCATTTTACTTTAAACTATAAGTGTGATTTTATGTCAGTGTTTGATCAGAGCCAGACACCTGCATGGACAACAAACTGTATACGTTCAGTTTGTGGCAAAATATCTTAATTCTCCACTTGTTCCTTCTCTTTTGTTGTATTTAGAAAGTTGTATTAGGTGGGCTAATTTATATGGTAGAGGCACCCGCAAGGGCAACATACAGCCTCCATTGTTCTAACAAAACTACTTAGGTCTTAGTAATAGCCCAAGTTTCCGATTATGGCACAATATTACCAATTTCCCTGCCACTGTTCAAAAGTGCTTACTTAGGCAGGTTAATCTTTACTGTAGAGGCACCCGTGAGGGCAACATACAGCCTCCATAGAGCCATGAGAATCGTCTGGGCCCTAAGATTCTCAAAAATCTTTTAAATATCTTTTAGTATTCTGAATATTTTTAAGCCCACACAATACACACTTAGACCATAGAGGCACCCGCAAGGGCAACACACAGCCTCCCAGATCTATGTACGAATAACGTATATATTTTTCTAACATGCACTGTGATAGCACATAGCACTTTATTACTGAATAGTCCACCCAGGTTTACATAGCACACAACACTTTAGCATTGAACAGTTCATCTGTGTTTACATAGCACGCAGCACTTTAATATGTATTGAGGTATATCAATACACATGAATCGCCTGCAGTTTTACAACATGTATGTTGACAAGTATCCATTATCTTGATGTATTATGCAGCACTCAGTTATAAAATTACCCACAAACAATAATCAAAATCACAATATTAAATAATTAAATAATTTTAACAAACAGTGGAATAATTATTTAAACATCATCAAGCTCAAACTCACTTGGGATAATTATATTCTGGGTTGATTCTATGCACAGTCATAATAGTGAACTGCTATTATTCTACACAAACACAGACATTAACAAAGAACAGAAGCAATGTTCACTTTGTTTTAATATGGCTGCCTGTTTGTTTATTTATTTACTGAGTGCTTTTCAGTCAACTCACTTAAGTGTAAAACACTGAAGATGGACTTACACATGATTGTCTATAACACTGCAGTCCTCTCTCCATGTCACATACCAGACGAAGCCCGAGCAGGGTGAAACGCGTCGTTCTCTTTTTTGTTTTAAACTGCTGCTGCCTTCTTTTGTCCATGTAATTTTATTAATAAAGGACGCTTTTGGCTGCACTGAAAAACATTGATTGGTGTCGGATTTATGAAGAAGAGTGATGTTTTTCCTCATGAGCATAGCCTGAGTGCCGTTTCTCCCAGGATTGGATTCCAGTCCCTTTCTTTTTTCAAATATATATATATATATATATATATATATATATATATATATATATATATATATATATATATGTGTGGTTATGCTGCAGATGTATTTGTCCTCTATTTAAATCTGTTAAAAAATTAGTATTAAAATTGCTACATGGAATGTCAAGGGGCTAAATCATCCTGTGAAGAGGCAAATAGTACTGAGTCTCTTAGGGAAAGGTGAAGTGGATATCGCCTGTATTCAGGAAACCCACCTAGACTCAACTGATGAAAACAATAAGTTACGTAGATTATGGGTTAGTCATGCCTTTTTTGCACCAGCTGTAGGGAGAAAATGGTGGTGTTAGTTTACTTGTTAACAAAAGAACCTCCTTTCAATTAATTAATCAATAACATTATACATTAGGTCACTGGCTACTTATTAAAGCTACTATTAAAAAACTACCAGTCACTATTGTCAATATTTATGGACACAATACTCCTGACCCTCAATGTTTGATTAATCTAAAAGTTAAAATGATCAAACAAGATTATGTACAACTTATCATCTGCAGTGATTTGAACCAAATTTGGGATTTCACTCTTGACCAAAAATCTGACACCAAATTCATTAATTCTAAATCACATAAACAATGTATTAACTTCAAAGATAATCAGAACATTATTGATACCTATCGTTTTTGTCAACCTGATCTCAAAGAATTCACTTTTTACTCATCCCCACACAAATCCCTCTCTAGACTCGATCATATTTTTGTTAATGCACCACTTATCTCCAATAGTCTCCACTCAGAAATTAGCCCAATAGTAAAATCTGAACATGTTCCAGTGTTTACTGTCCTTCATTGGGATTTTCAAGTAAATTTTTCTTTTTGATGGAGATTAAATTGTTCTTAAAAGATACCTTATTTATTCAATAAGTCAAAGACTGCTGTATTGACTGTTTAATAATAACAGATCTCTACACCCCTATTCATAACAATCAAGATGTTTTTAAAGCAACTAGCGGTTTTATTATATAAAATGCTACCTTTAAAAAGAAAGAATGAACAAATGTCAAAAGACCTACTTCAATTAATCAAATCACTTTAATCCTCCTACTTTAATCATCCCTCTGAGGACATATTTAAATATCTTTTAGCCAAACGTATTGAATTTAACAAACTGAACACTAACAAATACTGTTCATCTTTGTTAAGAACAAAGGCCATGTTTTATGGAGGATCTAATAAATCTGGTAAGTTTTTAGCTCTACACCTTAAAAAAAGAAGGGAAAAAATAAGATTACATCTATCATTAATCAACAAGGCTTGAGAGTCACCAGTACTAATCAAACTAACGATTCCTTTTTTAAATTGTATTCTTTATACTTCTGATCGTATCATCCACAATGATATCAGTAATGAAATACAAGAACATAAAAATAAATGGTTGTAAACACACCTGATTTATCCTCCTTGGATTCTCCCATTACTTTACAAGAAGTTCAAAAAGCTATCTTCGACCTTAAGGTTGGTAAGGCACCAGACTAGATGGTTATCCTCTTGACTTTTATTGTTCCTTTTTGGACTTGCTCTCTTCTAAACCTCTTGAGTTATTATAATACTTTTTCTCTCAAGGCCATAGTGTAGGCACTTTTGGAGAGGCATTGTTAATATTTCTTAAATCAGACAAAGACCCTCCATCTGTAAAAAACTATCGTCCCATTTCCCTTATTAATTCTGAGTAAAAAATGTTTGCCAAAATAATTGACAATAGATTGGAAAAGGTAATGCCTAAACTTGGTAATGTTGATCAATCAGGCTTCATTAAAGTTAGACTTGCTTCTTCCAAAACTAGATTTCTTTTTAATGTCTTTTCTCATGGTCAAAATTCATCTGATTCTCTTATTCTCCTTACTCTTGATGCTGAGAAACTTTTGATCGGGCTTCTTGGCTTTTTATGTTTGAATCTTTAAAATGTCATGGTTTCAGCCATATGCTTTCAAAATGTATGAAACTCCTCTATTCCTCACCCTCTACTAGACTTTTAATCAACAATGCTTTCTCCCAATCATTCCCTATCATGCCTGGTCCTAGACAAGGATGCCCACTTTCCCTATTACCTTTTATCTTAGCCTTAGAACCTCTTCTACAAAATATGAACTTTAATGATAACTTTAAATGTTTCACCATAAAAGATATTCCAATCAAATACTCTGCATTTGCTGATATTCTTATTCATATATATCAGACCCTGCATCGTCCATACTTGCGTTGATGAGCAATATTGATGAATTTCCAAAAGCTTCTGTTTATAAATTAAACTTTGGCAAATCAAATAGATATTACCATTGACTAATTCATGCAGACTTTGACTTTCCTTTATAGAGAATTAAATTGCATACTTTGTCTATTAAAAATGTAGGCATCTTGATTTCTAAGGACATTTCTTCCACATTAACTCTTAATAAAAATATAATTATAGATAAAATAAATTCACTAATTAATCAATGGTTGCCATTATTTCTATCCTGGTGGGATCGTTTGGACGATATTAAAATGACACTAAGCTCTATTATTTTATATTATCTCACAATGATTCCAAATTCTATATCTAATGTGTTTTTTAAAGAAATCAACAAATTATCAACTATTCTTCAGAATAGTAAGACCCCTAAAATTGCTTTAAATAAACTTAAAGCTTGTTAAGATGATGGTGGTGTAAAATATCCTGATTTTCCTAAATTCCAGAAATCTTTCATATTACGACAAAATATTTTATTTCAGTTAAATGAATTACAATTGATGAATGCTCCTACTTAGATTAAAATAGAAGCTAAATTGATTGCCCCATTCACGTTGCACCATTTTCTTCAGACTTGCTGCTGGACAGGTTTCAAGAAATGTCCTCTTTTGCATTTCTTCAGAAACACTTGGAATCATTTATTGGATTGCTCCTTCATTGTTTAGGACTTTACCAATACCTTTTTATGGTTCAATAAACTTTTTCCTTTTAAACCTGAGCATACGCTGCTTCAAAGATGGTATTCTGCCCTGTTGTTTTTAACATGCATCAGTCTTGCTTGGCTTTGAGTTTAGTGTTTTTGCTATACTTAAATTTCAGTTACCTTACTAAATTGACTCAAAAGGAGCACACCACACCCCTTGATACTCCCCTTCCCACACCAAGATGGTTCCTATACTAGCAGCATTACATGGCCTGGAGGACCTGATAGCAGCGCAGCTGCAACAACAACAGGCAGCACAGAGGAGACGCAGGAGGAGGAGGAGGGCAAGACAGGCACAGCAAGCACCACCACAGCACCTAATCATAGCACAGAGGCACTCACCAATTCCCAGGATCAGAGCCAGTCCATTTAACCTAACACCTGAGCAGATACACACCCTGTACCGTCTAGACCGGGATACCATCACCAGCATCGTGGACATGATACACCACGACATTGTGAGCCTCATAGACATCAGAACTGCCATCTCCCCTCTACTGAAGGTGGTGACTGTGCTCCACTTCCTGGCCACAGGCACCTACCAGCATACAGTGGGGCAGATGCATGGCATCTCCCAACCAGTATTCTCACGCACACTGAACCAGGTACTCGATGCCCTCCTGAAGCATGCACCCGAACACATATACATGCCACGGACTGGCCAGGAGATTGCAAACACCAAAGTTGGTTTCTATTCACTGGCAGGCATCCCAAGTTGCATCGGGGCCATCGACTGTACACATGTGGAATTGGTCATCCCACATCACAATGAAGTAGTGTACCAAAACAGGAAGCAATTCCACTCCATGAATGTCCAAATGGTATGTGTCGCCAACAAGATAATCACACATTGCTGTGCCCGATTTCCCAGATCTACCCATGATTCCATGGTCCTGTGGAACTCAACTATGCCACACTACATGGAGCGACAAATGGGACAGCGTTCGTGGCTACTTGGTGAGTAGCAGGCCAAGCACATGGCAGTGTGCATGGGGGGATAGATACTCCAACTGGGTGTGCGTGGGGGAGAGATAGATACTCCAACTGGGTGTGCATGGGGGGAGAGATGGATACTCCAACTGGGTGTGCGTGGGGGTGAGAGATAGATACTACAACTGGGTGTGCATGGGGGGGAGATAGATACTCCAACTGGGTGTGCGTGGGGGGAGAGATAGATACTCCAACTGGGTGTAGCCTGTTGTCCATCGTCCAAATGCACATACAGATGTAAGCCAATGAAATGAACAGGCCACACTTGAGGTGAACAGTAACAGGACCCCATTCCTTCCCCCATATAGGTGACGCCGGTTATCCCCTGAAGAGGTGGCTCCTCACACCTCTACGGAACCCACAGAACAGGCACAAAGAGGAATACAATCATGCACATACCCGTACCCGCATTGTGATTGAGCAGACTTTTGGCCTATTGAAGTCACGGTTTAGGTGCATTAGCAGGTCTGGTGGCGCTCTCCTGTATGGCCATGAGAAGGTGGCCAAGATAACCATGGCATGTGTCATGCTGCACAATATGTGTATCAGATGAATGTGCCACTGCCCCCTGAGGTTGAAATAGAATCACCTGAGGAGGATGATGATGGTGATGAGGATGGAGGTGAAGGGGATGCAGGTCAGGCAAGAGGGGATGGCCAGGAGGGATGTGCTGTGAGGCAGCATCTGATCAACCAAATATTCTGAGTAACAAGTTCTCGTACTGTCACCTGGATATGGCTAGTGGTGCACTGGTGTCTGTTTGTTAGCTCACAATGGACCCTGGCGTCAATAAATTAAACATACACAATGAAGAATTCCAGGCCTGTGTTTTGCTCTAACACCAGTGTATTTATGAACTCAAACAGGAAAATGTGCATGTACCCACACATCCCACCACCCTACCCCCACCCCCTACAACTGTCCTATCACACCCTACCCCCCACCCCCCACAACTGTCCCATCACACCCTACCCCCACCCCCCACAAATGTCCCATCACACCCTACCCCCCACAACTGTCCCATCACACCCTACCCCACACCCCCCACAACTGTACCATCTGCCCAACCCCCCACCCCCCACAACTGCCCCTCATGTGTCTACCACAATTTTTGCGTCCAGGCATGCACGCAGAAGCATGGATATTCACTCCCTATTGGTCATTGCCTAATCCAGCATTTGGAGGCTGCCTGGAGGTGCGCCTGGTGGTGCGTGCGGAGCGTCGGAGTGGGCTTGTCTGCCGCGAACTGGCGGACAAAGAAGTGGCAGACTGTCCTGGTGCTGGTGATGGTGGGAATTGATGGTCCATTGCATCCGCAATGCGTGTGAGGACCTCACGAACTCTGATGAGCTCCCCACACAGCCTGTCTGTGCAGGTCTCCATACTCTCCCTGGAGTGCCTGGATGTCTCCCCAATCTCCGCCCTGAGACTGGCAGCCTCCGCCACATGCTGACCAACCAGCACAGTGAGACCCTGTTGCCGCTGGATGATGCTGGCCAGGTCAAGGGCAGTGTCGGCCTCTGGTGTTGTGGCTGCTGTGCATTGTGATGCTGCATGTGTACAGATGGAGGCACCGGGGGGCTACTGAAGGATCCCATGGTCTTGTCACCAGTGATGTTGGAGCCAGGTGTGTGATGGGGTGATGGCTCGGGGTTTCCATGGGGGCTTGGGGTGTGCATGCCCAGCTCAAATTCAGTTGTGTCCTCCACATCAGTTAATGGTGCGGTGGCTGCCGCCTCTCCTGCCGAACTAGCAGTAGCTGAGGGTGGTCCCTGGGTGGCTGTGAGTGGTGGTGGCGAGTGAACCTCCTGAGGTGGGGCAGTTGGGTTTGGTGTGGCCTTGGCAGTGGCACTCGAACGATGTTTGGAACTCTGCAAATGGAGCCTTGCGCCTTTTCCCCTTGATGTCGTGGGGGTGTCCTCGGTGGGCTGTGGCCTTTTCTTCTTCTGCGCAGGGGGTGCCTGGGATACATCCTCACTGTCTGTATGTGACCCTGTCAGGGACAAGAAGGGGGATGGCATTGGTTAGGGTTCGATGTACTTAATGCAGGATACATCATCAATGCAGTTGTGGGCATTTGCAATTCATTGTGAAGGGTGCAGGTGATGTGCGAGTTCAGTGGCTCATCCAAGCAGTGTTGTGTGTGGCACTTGGCTCTGTTGATGTGTGCATGTGTGTGTGTTTGGGTCTGGCACTGACATGGGCAGGGTGGGATGCATGTGTGGATGTTTGGCCATCCATGAGGTGAGCCTGGGCTGACATTTGTGGGGACCTGTAGATACACATTGCATGCTTTCATCAGTACACTTACCTCCATCCGACGTGTCTGCCACGCCATGCTCCATCCTCCCGACTCCCTCGATACATTTGACTCCGATCAGGTTGGCGCATGTCTCCTCCCATTCCTTTAGCTTGATTGGCGACCCAGATCCGCCAGTGGTGGCAGTGTTATGATTCTCTGCCAGGATCATTCTGACCCGGAGTCTCAGGTCATCCCATCTTTTCCTGCACTCACATACATTGCGGGTGCTGGTGCCCACGGCACTTACTTTCATTGCCACTTCGGCCCATATAGCCTTTTTCTTAAGGAGGGTCTCCTGCCGCATGTCGTTAGCGAAGACCACTGCAGCATTTTCTGCTAAGGTTTGGGTCAGCATGAGTAACTCCTCATTAGAAAATATTTCTTTCCGCTGGCGGTCAGTTGTTTTTTCGGTGCCTTGGGCATGGTAAGGGTATTCCAGTAAATCTCAGACAGCAAAGTACCACAAACAGGTCCAGGGGGCAGAGGATGGCAATGGATTGTGTTTTTAAAGATGGCCACCATGCTCTTTCCCGTTCCTGTGCAATGACGCTATTTCCGGTTCCGCAATTTAACGGTCATCGCTAATAGCGGTGACCGCTATTTGCATGCAGCGTGAGGGCGGAGGTGCTATCTGCACTTTTATCGAGGGCGGTAAGTGACTTTTTGGGGTCTTTAGCGGCATGGCGGTTGGGTCATTACCGGCATGGCGCTATGCTCATGTCTGCGTACTCGTAATGGTGCGCTATTAGCGCCCTCTTGCGAGGGCAGACACGTTAAGAGCGACATGCCGGTAATTGTGGATTTTTACCGCACAACGTGTAATGAGGCCCCTAGTCTTTTCATGTGTGAAGAAGTACACAGCAATTTGTCGTCCTTCTTATGGCCTTTTTTAATTGGCCTGATTTTATTTCTTTTTATCAATGAATCTGTTAGGCTTCTCTGTAGATGATGCTTAAGGTGATTTCTAATACATAGTGCAGTTGGTTAGGGAATATTTTAACATCAACATAAAGTGACAAAACATTTGTGAAATATATTTGTGAAAGAACATTGAACCTAAATCTGAGAGCCATAGCAAATATTGATACAATCTGTATCAATAGGACTAACTGCCACTCAGACCTAGACTAGACCAGTTTTACTCACTCATTCTCCCCACCATTGTCCCCTGGATGAACTTTTATAAAAAAGATGGATCTCCAATGGTGTCATCATGACTCACAGCAATCCACCATTTTAGGAATCACCTGACCATGCCTGACCTATCACAAAATGGTGGATGACCCTATTTCTGGTCATATTTTGATACCTGTCCATTTCAAGTCTAGTTTTTTAGTAAAGTATACTTAAAATATACTACTTAACAAACCTTCTATCATTCAAGACATTCTGACCTCATAACATGGATCATCCTTTAAAGCGCTTCTCTGTAAAGCACTACATTTCTAATTTCTATAACATTTATAGTCAGTGATCAACCCAATAGTTTATCATCATTTTGGCTTGAGGTGGAGGGGGTCTATCTCTACTACATTCAGTTTGAGGGGGGGCTATAACCACTTCTATACACTCCATCCTCTATATAGTATTCAGTCATCTATTCAATGCATACAACTACACCCATGTCCACCCTCCTTAATTTTCAATGTACCTACACATTTCTGACCTAATCACCCTCTTCTATAATCCATTTTACTTCAATCTGAGTGGTATACTAACACATTTCTACAACGTCACTACTAACACATTATACTCTCCTAGTCTAAACATGTATGTGTCCCTAAAAACTACTTTTATTTACTTTTATTTGAGCCCTACCCCCATTCCCCAATTTACTTTAAACTAACTATATGCCTCCGATAATTTGACAGCCACTATGAGACTCAAGAGATTAGTCAAGCTTTGAGGTAACCCATCAGCCCATTGTCTGCACACATTTTGTCCATATCGTTGCTCATATTCCACATCCTTTCCACAACTCCGACCCCACAACATTTTCTTCCTTGCTCCCTTTATATTGCCTATGCATATTTTCAGTAAAAATGTATTTTTCTTCTCATCAATACATCTTCCACTTGCACGTCTTCCACCCGACTCATCTCGGTTGAGCATCCACGGATCATCTTTGTCCTGTTGATTTTGTCCTCTTTTTGGGCTGCCTTGCAGCAAGTCCTTAGGCCCTTTAATCCAAAGGCTGATACTTTCTCGCATTTGAGTGTCTCTTTTTTCCATAGAGCATTCGTATTCATAGTTTGAATTTTTGGTTGAAAAGTCCACAAGAGGGGGCATTTTGTAGCAAGGGAACACAAGGATGGGGAGTATTTTGCAGAAACATTCGGAACAATGGTTACTCTAAAAGGGCTTTTAGTTGGGTTCGTCTGTGACTTCTCGCTCCTCACGTGGTTCGATGCTTTCAATCTCCTGACACATATAGGTCCCTCGTTATCCATCTGTAATATAAAACTGAATGAGTTTCCTTTGACAAATAAGTATGTCTCTATTATCAATGCATTTTTTCTCAACAAACCGCTTAAACCCCTTTTTGTATGTTGTCACCTTCTGAACAAACTTAATTTTAGACAATATATTTTTTTGAGCATCCCTGCCTCCTAGAAAAACTATATTTAAAATGTTTCTGGACATCCCTACCTCCTAGACAAAACTATCAGACAATTTAGTTCTGTGTATAAAAAGCGACTAATTCTCTCCCCTTTTTTATACATGTTCACATTTGTTCCCACTGTATATGGTCAGCCTGCTGGAACCTGATTTGTTTACAATAAACATATATTTTTAGGCAATAAATACATTTGCCTGTCAATTTTTCTGCCTGTCTTCTGGGCTTTCACTTTTTTTTTTCCATTTACAAGAATAGTATAACCTTTCAGGGGAAATATTTATCCTTTTCTTACATTGACATTTTCAAATGTAGAGACACTTAAAATAATACATTTTATACATAAATAAAAAAGTCATGTCGTTGTCTTCTCCATCTCCTAGGTGCATCCGTAGCAGACGAGGATATCTTTTGTTAGGGATCCCTGTTCCCTGTTAAGAATCAAAATAGAGACAAAAGTCATTCGGGTACTGGCAAGGATGTCAAGTTACTTCCTAACCTAGATTCTGTCTCCTTGCTGCTAACAAAAAAATATTTTCTGGATTCGCTCCTATCTTTCTTTTAGCCCTTTTAACTCACAGGCTTTCCCTAATTCGTTGGTGCACAAAATCGCGTTGGACCATGGTCTTTTTCATCTGTGCTTTGTCTTTATCCTGTTGAGACAAACTAAAACATTTTGCTGCACATTATCTCCTCTTTACCCCACAACGCTTAATCTAGTCTACCCCTGTTTGTCTAGACTATGGCACCAATTCTTACTATGTGCCTTCATATTATATCATAAAACAACATTGTTTGCCTATTCTAAACATTTTTCTATATGTATATGTTTAAACTCTGCCCTTGTTGGCATTCTGCCAACTACTGAAATTTATAAAAGGTTACCCACCTGTCATCCGACGTCTTCTATGTCCTGCGTTTCTCTGAAGTGGCCATGCTTGCAGCTATATGCTACTCTATTCACCTGATTGCACCTATCTTGGGAAAAAATTGCTACATAATTGAAGACATTGGGCCTCATTACAACCCTGGCGGTAGCCGTGCCTGTAAAACAGGCACGGCTGCTGCCGGAGTTGCACTTTTTCCGGCCCCTGGCAATGGGGACGTACAGGGCCATTCCGACCTTGGCGGACCCTGTATGTCCCCATTGCCAGGGGCCGGAATCCATTACTCCCCATTCCCATTTGAGCCACATAGGGCTCAATGGGAAAGGGGAGTTTGGATGCACCGGCACCGTTTATAACGGTACCAGTGCATCCGACATGCTGAGCTTGCGGGTGCCGCTTTGCCCGCCAGGTCTGACCTGGTGGGCAGAAAGGCACCTGCGAGCACAACTCATAGTTTGCTGGTCCGGGAACTACGGTACCAGCAAGCTTATCGGAACCGTAGTTCTCGGGCCGGCAAACTCGTAATGAGGCCTATTGTGTCTCTATCTGCCTCTATTTCTATTACTTACCTGGGTCCTCTTACTTTTAATAATGATCAACAGTGTGTCCACACCCTGTGGTGTGAACCATTACTTACCTGTGTCATGATATACTGACTCTTCTCCTATTTAAGGCCATGCAGACATTCCTCTTATGTTCACGCAAGATGCATGATTTTCATCTGTACCATAAACCAATATCATTACATAAACTGAAAAAATTATAGTTTAGTTACACTTGCATTTTCTCCTTGAATTGGCTCTTGTACAAAATTCTCCTTGTCTGGTTAACTCAATTTTGGTCAACCATACCCCTTTTCTGGTTCTCCGTTAACCCCTAATGCTTTTTTATTGCACTGCGCAATTGTTTTCAATGCTGGCCTGTAACCCTCATTGATGCTGTTTTTTGTAAAACCTTTGAGTTTTGCTTATTTTATGGTGGGTTTAGTTCCCTATCCATTCATTCATTCATCCAATCATTTTTTCATTCATTTCTTTCTTTCATTCATTTTTTATTAATTAATTAATTTATTTTCATTTCATCCAAATGACATACATTTTTTAAACTGAGCTCTTTATTCCTATACCGCTTAAGGTAAGTTATTTATTTTCATTTTCTCCTACTTCATTTTTTTGGACCCATGCCAAAAGGCCCAAAGTCCACCTATCGGTTTTTGACACTCTCTGCAATTTTCATTAATTTATACTGGATGTTGCTACAGTATCACCATATATACTAAAATGTTTCCTTTCCTTTCTTTTTAATGTGTGATGTCCTTGAAGAAAGCACAACTTCATACTTTCATGAAGCCTTATCTAGATATATCGCCATTTTTTACGTTACTTAACCTAAACCTTTCTATGAGAACCATTACTGTCCTTGATCCATTTTTATTATTCAATCCTTGATCATTTGCCATGTTTCCTTACTCTATGGCTGTTTCTAATTTTATGGAGGTCATCTGTCCCCCCTCTTTGTTCATAAATATCTGTGGTCTGGTGTACAATAATAAAAACCTTTGGTCTCTACTAGAAATGTCTCATCAGGCTCTTGCCCTTTAAATGCCACTATAGATGCACCCCCATTCAAGTGGTGCATTTCCCAAAACAAAACACTCTATCCCTAATTCCCTGCAAAAAATCATCATAATAACAATTTAGCATTTATATAGCGCTACAAACCCTCAGGTATCTGGGCACTGCTTATTACTACCCATGGTGTGTGTGCTGTACATTTATCGACCTCAGAAGGATGAAAGGCTGAGTTTGCCCCTGCCAAGATTCAAACCTGCATCATCAGGCTCTGCACAGATGTCAAGGCGAGCACTCTGCTCGCTGTGCTATCAGACCGGCTAGGCACATGTTTAGTTTTTGCCATCCAATCCTTTACGAAATTACTGGCAGGTGCCTGTTACAAATAAATCAAAAATTCATCATAATACACTCTCCTCCAAAGACTGCTAATTTTCACTGAACAAAAACTACATTTATTGTCTTCAAAAACATCCTAAACCTTCTAATATTCATTCACCACCTTTCTGTCTTTGCTGCAAGGACATAAAGTCCCAATGTCTACCACTAGAATAACAATTGTCCTCCCTTTGTTATATTAATCCTCAACACCTTTTGGGGCCTAGTGCCACTAACAATTCTGAATGCATCAAGTCACCCTATGAGGCTGTCCAACTGTGTATGCATGTATTCCTTTGTTTTTATAAAACCATTTCTCCCTGTTAAACTCAACACTTTCACTCCTTGCATGTCCCTGTTTATTTTGTGTTTGCACATTGCCGAGCCTGCATGTGGGCTCACTTACTTGCCCTCTGCAGTAAATCTGTTTTGCATCTTTCCTAAGCTGCTGTACCTGCTGCACTCCCAGCGCTTATGTCTGATACAATGACTGATCCTGGGCGAAACCCTTCCTTGACTAGTGAGCTATACACTAGGGGGTGTGCTGGTCCCTCCTTTTAAGGATTGCCGATTCTGCACGAATCCTTGGCTTCTACACATGCGTACAAAGTGCTCTGACATACCGCATGTTCAATATACAGGAGGTCTCCTACCTTGGCCCTCCTGCCTGCTTTGACTATTCTTCTGCATGCTTTGAACCCCACCTGGTTACTCTGGAAATTTCCCTGATTATTTTGCCAATTCCCTTGATTTTTCTGAAAGTGTCTTCCTTGAAATACTCCACTTCCTCATGGTTCAAATCCATTATTTCCTTGATCAATACTGCCTTTAGTTATTCACCTGCAATTTGCTGGGAGCATGACCCTTCCCCACTTAGTCAACCTCGCCCCTTCTATGGCATATGTTGACAATTCTTTCTACTTTTAATTCACTTCTTCACTTTCCTAGTATAATTTTTCTCTCAATTCCTCTCTTGCAGTAGTATGCAATAAGTTGTGATAGTCAGCTGTTTCTCTGACCATGACTCTGCTTCCAGGCCCATTAATTTCCTAAGCCGTTTCTGCACGGTTTCTGACAGCTTTTGGTATTTTGATAGCTCTCTCATCTGATGTGTCCTAATACAGCACTCTAAGCGCTTTCCAGACTGCCTCCCTACAATTGTTTAAACAGCGCTCCGTCATGAGCGGTAATACTCAAATATCTTGCCTTTGACCAAATGTCATCAGCTCTCTCTTCAAGGATGACAATCAGGAGACCCTTAACGTCCCCTATAGCCAATGTATTTCCTTCTGTCATCTTTTCTAATTCATGTATCCATTTCCCACACCAGAAGTCAAAATTCGGGAGTTTGCACCCATCTGGGGTCAAGGTACATACTATGGTTTGCCCCCCCTTTCTCTAGCAAGGGAAACTGTGAAACCCCAAACTCATTCTTTCTCCCATTGTCTGTTTTTCCAAGGTAGTAACAATAGTTCCACACTGTCTTTTACCTGGCAGTGACCTTAATCTGCTCACATAAGGTGGCAACTCCCCCCTCTCATCATGAGGATACTCTTTAGGTCCGAGATATGGGTAGGCTTAGACCTGACCATCTTACTTCCTTATCCATTGAAAAACACCCTTCAAGGCTATATTGTCATCTTCTTTTTCTCCACGGAAGGTTGCTCTGTCCTAGTCTGAAATATCCTGTCCCCAACTAATGTCGCTCTTATCATTCTAGTCCTTATTTTTAAAATCAACTTGCCACAGACAAGGCTCTATGCCTGTGTACACTGTGTGCTCTGTCATCTTTGCATAGGTGCAAGTTGTTGATTCTAAAGCCTGCCAGCGATGCACTCACTTGTTTGCGATTTCTAACGTTCCCCATTACTCCTGAATATATTTTGTTTAATCAGTTTTGACCTTCACAAGCTGTTGTGTACAAAAGCCTGCTTAATTATTTTCCCACAATGCACGAGTGCCACATTCCTAACTCTCTTTATCATGAGCCAATTTTTACTTTTTGGCAGACTTTTCCTTACTGCCGCCCAGTGCTACATTTTTTCCTGCCCATTTTCAACACTACTCCCCATTTTCCCAACCTGTTTTCTTATCTATTTAAATAGTCTTTGCCTACGACCGTAGTAAAGTATGATTGCTGCCCTCCATTCTTGCTTGCGTACTGCAAAAATCTCAATATTTCTAAATATGAATATGCAAATATCTGCCCTTCCTAGGTTTTCCAAAAGGGGCCAACTATTGTGTATGCCAGCTACCAATTTAACTGAAAAATAAAAAACATTCTGTGTACTCATTAGTGTATACTTGTAAATGTGCGTGTGCCTTCTTAAATACATTGTCCATGGTACACATATTAATTACACCTTCATTAATCACTTGTCCCTTTATATTTGCATCTGCATGTGTGTGCATGTGTGTTCTTTTTTTCCTGTCAGTGCATCTGCATAAATGCCTCCCACTTGTATGCATCTGTATGTAGACCTTCTCATGTGCATACTTCTGCATGCTTTCTTTCAATAGTCACTGCATCTCTTGTGTTAAAATATAAAAATGTAATTTCTGCCTATATTTATTATACTTTGTCAACTAACAAAATTGCCTATTAATCCATTTATCCTTTTCCTCTCCAATAGATATTTGCTGTGCCTACCCCAATGACCTTCACTAACATTTTGGCCTGTTTTCTTTGCTGTATTCTGCACACAAAAACACAATTTGAATCTCAGCTACACCTGGGTTCTAGGACACATTTTTCCCAATATATTACCAAATATCCTCAAAGCTAGCAGACATAATATATATCAATGGAAACATTTCTCCCTCACTTGACACCTATCTTCTGTGCAAATTCATTTAGTGCACAACATTTCTAAACTCACATGCATGCTACTATTGTAGTGCAATATTTCTCTGTTCTCAACTCCTAGCCATGGCGCAGAAGAAAACCCATTTCACTTAGACAAAATAAAATGTCCCCTTCGCTTCTATTTTTGCAAACATTATTTGCAACACATAAAACCCAAATATCCTATGGGCATTTATCAGAAATGCACCCAATCAAAAGGACATTCATTTGCCAGCTAGTTTTAACATGACCACCACACTGCTCTCCCAATGAGACACAGTTTATGCAACAAGTATTCAAACAATATGAGATTTCCATCATTGTGTCACCGCATAATTTAGTCAACCTCTTATACTTTAAGAACAGCTTTTGTAATTGTTTAAACACTGTCTCAGCGTGGCTCTCAACTTCAACTAGCCACTTTTCCTTAATTTTCAAAAGCATCAATTCTTTCACATATGTAATCATTAAAGAGCTATCTTGCTCTGTTCTCAAAAAGAGGCTTGCATCTCTCTCATCTGTTAACCATTACTTACTGTCATGTCTTCGCACCCACAGTTCTGAACCACATTCCATTTAAAAGACGGTTTGTTGCGAACATAGTTTATCTCATCTAACTGTGTAGGTTGTGAAACAAACACTATTCATTTCTTCAGCAGTGCATGGCTATCTTGGCACTATGCCAACTACGCACTTCTAAAATGAATCTCGTTTCTTTGCCCAAGAGTCCTGTAAATCCAGTGTGGTTCTGTACCGTACAAGGTTTGTTAGCTTCTTAAAGGTGTTGACCCCATAAATACAAGAGATTAACCTTCTGTCTTCTTGCGTTTTTCTACTGCAGAGCTTTTCCAATGTGGCTATGCATTTTTGGAAAGCACAAATCATTCTTAAAAAAGTATACTTTCGCTGTCCTTCGTTTCTGACAAGCCAAATCCGAAACCTTATTGTGTAAAGTTATTTGGACAGCTCTGCTGGTCTATTTTTGGCAAATACAAGAAATAACGCCATAGTTACTGGATTTTGGTTTCTATAGGGTTTGAAAGTTAACTCTTTTTTCAACCTTTTCTTCATTTTTTAATTTTATATTGTATTTATCAAACTATTAAAGAACGCGCCCCTTTATATTATAGTCCATAGTTCATATTCATGTAACATTTTCTCCATAATTGAACATTTATGTTTTCTAGCTTGGTACCAATTTTTTCTTAAAACTCAATTAAAATGCATTTTTATTCAATAAAATGCATTCTCTGAAATACTTCAGTATGTATACAAGGGGTGAGGAGCTAGGTGTTGGGACAGAGAGGTCCCCTGCGCAACTCGTCGTCTATTTGAAAGGTTAGGCCTGCAGCCTAGAACATGGTTTTGTCAGGGAACCAGACTCCATGGTTCCCAGGAAGTTTGAGGAGAATTGGGTGGGTTGACAAAACCTAGTTGGTTGGTGGCGCTGGTGATATGGTTGGTACCTCAGTAATGTCACTAGTTATTCGACAATTCAGTCCAGAGTTTTGTTTGTGCAGGAATATTTATTATTTCAAGTGTAACATAACCCCTGGGGCACAATATACCAGGTTGGTGAACCATAAAAGAAAAAACAGCCGACGCGCGTTTCAACCGAAGTCTTTCTCAAGGCATTGAATTAGGGGTGGGGGCTCCCATCGGAACAAGAAGAGAATTGCCCTGAGTAGGGTGCTGGGTAGATGCTGGTTAGCGGATCTGAAGCGGTAGTCTGTGTGCGTCCGGGTTGCTGCCGGTAATGGAAGGTGCCTTTGTATTGTCCTATATGGAAGGGCATGCCGCTTAATGGTCAGTACCTTTGGTTAATCGGGATGACGCCATCCTGTACAATTTTGGGGGCTTCCAGCAAGAACTAGATAAATTGTTCACACACAGGTCACAGGGGCAGGCTTTAGATGGAGAATGTTAGACCTCCGGCAAGGGTCTCAAAACCTCTTAGTGTATATTACCACCTTCAACAGGCTGGTGGCCAAAACAAACTGGCCAGAAGAGAAAAGAACAACTTTATTCTATTGAGGCCTTCGAAGTGAACTTAAGGACGTCCTGGTGCAAGTAGTCAATCCGCCCGAACGTTGTGCAGAATATGTTGACTTTGTGGTACAATTAGATCATAGGCTGCAGGAAAGGAAGTCAGATCGAAGCCGCTCTGGAGGGTGTCCTGTGTACATGCTCCCGTGTGAAGTGTCTACCCGTACCATGGAAAACCCACCGGAGCCCATGAAGTTGGGCAGTGTGCGAGGACCCTGGCCAAGGAAAAAAGGGAAAGAGGCCGACATCAACAACTTTGTATTGTGGCAAGGCTGGCCACTTCTTGAGGGACTGCCCCAGTCCCACGGTCTGAAAACCTTTGGGAAGGACTGATGCAGGCTTGGAGACCGAGCCAACGGCAAATTCCCCGACCCGGCAAGAGTAGAGATCGGCTTGTCGGGAAGGGAAAGGATATCAATGGTCTCGCACCTCACAACACCGGTAATCCTACTGTGTCCCAAACAACCTCAACTCATGCATGCTTTAGAAGGTACATTGATTGTGGAGCAGTAGGAAATTACATAGACATCACTGTAGCCCAGAGGATCACTGCGTCCACACTCAGAAGGGAAAAGGTAGATAACGTAGCATCTGTGGACAGAACGCAACTGTCATCAGGACCAGTGACCCGGAGCACAGAAGAGGTCGAGCTGTTATGTCCTTGTATAATATGTAGTTTCTGGAACTTCCCATTGCTTTTTGTGGGTGTTATCTACAAGTAGCAACATCTTGTCCTAGGCCTCGTTTCATGAAAAGCCATCAGCCATATTTCTTAAGAATGTCAAACTCGATACAGTGAATTGTGTGGTTTAGCCAGAAACATTTTGAACACTATGAGGGAGAAGAGAGGACAGGGCACCACCCCCACTGAATGCATCTTTGTCAAGCCTTTATGATAATCTCCACAAGATCTTTTCCAACAATGTGTCAGTCTCTTCCATGGAACACCGAGCACGCCTTCACAACGAAAGACAACCGTATCCCATAAGGGCACGGCCCACTCACCTGCATACCCCTGAATAAACACTATTCGATTACACATAACCTAAGCACGTATCACCTAATACAATAGAATACAGCGGTGACCCATGCAAAATTCAGAACATTCATTCACATCATCTGACCCTTCTGACTATCCCTCTCTCCTGACAATTTGTCACGACACTCAACATAACATAACATAACATAACATAACATAACATAACATAACTTAACATAACATAACTAGGATACCATTAGGGGGTCATTCTAAGGTTGGAGGTAAGGTAAAAACGATGACTGTAATAGATTACCGGCATCGCTTACCGCT
The DNA here is from genome assembly GCF_040938575.1 of Ambystoma mexicanum. Taxonomy (NCBI): domain Eukaryota; kingdom Metazoa; phylum Chordata; class Amphibia; order Caudata; family Ambystomatidae; genus Ambystoma; species Ambystoma mexicanum. Next base: position 271,416,556 of record NC_090931.1, on the reverse strand, counting down.
AGGGGCTATTCTGACCAACCAGACCGCTATTTAAGGCATCGTAAATTACGATGCTGTAAATAGCGGTACAGGCGTGCGCGCGACACACAACATGCTGGCATTACCGGCATGCCGTAAACCGGAACTGATCACAAGCCATGCGGACATGCAAATAACGGCCTACTGAAGCCGGCATGGAGTAAATACCGCCATCTCCGAGAAGGTATTAAGAACCCTGAGCAGTGTTACCAAGAGCCACAGGTGCACACAATCAGCACAGGTGGAGTCAATGGAGTCTGGCACAGCACAAAGGGAGCACACACACACACCACACCCCCTCCCACACCAAGATGATACCAATAGTAGTAGCATTACTGGAGCTGGAGGCCCTGCTTGCAAGTCAGCATCAACAACAACAACCACAACAACAACAACAACAACAACCACAGCCGCCACCACAGAGGAGACACAGGAGGAGAAGGAGGGTGAGACAGGCCCAGCATGCCCCACCAGTGCAGCCACCGTTACCACGCCGGCAGCCACCAATCCCTCGCATCAGAGCCACCCCCTTCAACCTAACACCAGAGCAGATCCACACCCTGTACCGGCTTGACCGTGACACCATCACCACCATAGTGGACCTGATACATGACGACATAGTGAGCCTCATTGAAATACGCACCGCCATCCCCCCTCTACTGAAGGTAGCGTCTGTGCTCCACTTCCTTGCCACAGGCACCTACCAGCACACAGTGGGGCACATGCATGGCATATCACAACCCTTATTTTCCCGGATACTGAACCAAGTGCTGGATGCCCTCCTCAAGCACACAAGGGACTACATATCCCTAGCACGGACTCCCCAAGAGATATTCGATACAAAAGTTGCCTTCCATGCACTGGCAGGCATGCCAAATTGTATAAGTGCCCTCGACTGCACCCACGTGGAGTTGGCGGTCCTGCATGCCATGGAGGTGGCATATCGCAACCGCAAGCAATACCACTCCATGAACATGCAGATGGTATGCAACGCCAGCAAGATCGTCACACATTGCTGTGCCCGATATCCAGGATCAACTCATGACTCTTTGGTCATGCGGAACTCCATGCTCCCACGCTATATGGAGCGACATGCTGGACGACGTGCCTGTCTGCTTGATGAGTTGCCTGACTGGGCCATGGCAGTGCATCTGGGTTGTGAGTTGGGTGGCTGCATACCCCACCTGTCTGGGAAGGGGGGGAGATGCATACTCTACCTGGGTGTGGGAATGGGGGGGGGAGATGCATACTCCACCTGGGTGGAAATGTTGACGCCAGTGCACGATGTGCACCTCACCGAACACTGTGCCCCAAAGCAAGTGAAACGGCACATGACTACCAAATCCCACAGTGATGAAGTAAGGCTGACACCCAACACTACATGAATAACAGGTAACCAGGCAATGTCCTACAACACATGCACCACTCTTCGGCGGCCCTCATACACCGTAAGGGCATCCTGCACTATGCACTGCATATGCACTATGTTGCTGCCTCCAGCATTTCACCACACAGGACAGTCATCCCTGGGAGTGCATTGAAGTGAGCCTAACAGGGATACCACAGCGTGTCACTGGTTCTTCACACCCATAGGAGTGCTGCAAGTCACCATTTTACTGATCAGTGCAGAATGACGAATATGCTACTGACTACAGCCAACACTCCCTACTACCAAATCTCACAAAACACAACACATCAATGATTTTACTACAACACTGCTGCATGCATATACGATGCACGTGCAACAAGCTGTGAGTGCACACCATAAACCATCTTGAAGATGCTACCCCCTCCATTATTCCATTGCACAGGACACATAGCGGGGCCAGAAATGGGGTCAATGCACCCAGGGACATGTGCGTATGGGCAGAAATCACCTGCTGCCATGTAAGACCAGTACAGTTGTCCCCCATGAATGTACGAACACTTGCCTTCATTCCCCTCTCATGCAGGTGATGGTGGCAATCCCTTGAAGCCATGGCTCATGACCCCTGTCCGAAACCCACAGAATAGGCACGAGGAGGACTACAATCGTTCCCATTCCCGTACACGTGTGGTGACTGAGCAGACCTTTGGCCTGTTGAAGGCACGATTTTGTTGCCTCAGCCGGTCGGGTGTGGCACTCATCTACAGCCATGAGAAGGTGGCCAAGATCATCCTGGCATGTGTAATGCTGCACACTATGTGCATCCGTCGGAACGTGCCCCTGCCCCCTGACATGGAACTGCTACCACCAGATGATGGAGAAGGGGAGGAGGAGGAAGAAGTGGCAGGACAGCATCACATTGCCGATGCACAGGAGGGATGTGCCGTGCGGCTATCATTGATTGGACAATATTTCTGACACACAAGTCAGCAGAGGGTGTGAGGATGTCTGGACATCGGGCACTGGGTGTGGGGATGCATGTACACTATACACTGTGCAACATTAAATGACACATGTGCAATGATGAATGTCCACTCTGTTTTTTTTAGATGAACAACCGGTGTATTTAAAGTGAAGATTTCAACGTGATAAACAAACCCTCCACGACCCTCACTCCCCTCCCACCAAAACTCCCAAACACACCTTCACCTCCCTCCCCCTCCCACCAAAACTCCCAAACACACCCTCACCCCCCTCCCCCTCCCACCAAAACTCCCAAACACACTCTGACCCCTCTCCCCCTCCCACCACAACAACCCCACACTAGTCCCATAGGGTCCACATAGCCCACATGTGGATGGCAGTATTGTCACTGTGCGCTCCCAGAGCCAGGGGAAGGCATGTCCTGGTGGCGCATCGTACGGAGCGACCGACGGATTGGGCTGGTCTGGGTTGAGTTGCTAGTTGAGGGGGTGTCCTCATGCTGGGGCTGTTGTGAAGGATGTGCAGCCTCCAGAGCATCTGCTATCCGGCCAAGGACCTCACAGAGCCGGTTGATGCTGTCCGTTATGACCTGGCCCAGTGCCCTCAGTTCATCCCGCCACTCCTCCCTGGCCTGCCGATTGTCCTGCATGAAGTCAGTGATCAGGCCTGTGAGCTGCTCAGCTCGCTGTGCATCAATGGCTGATGTTGTGGCCTGCTGGGGATCGGGCTCACATGTGTTTCCGGCTCTTCCTCTAGGGAACTGGCCACAGGACTGGCATGTCCCTGTGTAGCTCCTTGGCCAGATAGCTCAGGTGTGTCGATCTCACCCGAGTCACTATAGGAGACCTGGGGGTTGGAGTGGGCATCAGGGGTGTGGACGACTTCAAATGTGTCCTCCTCAGTCGCTCCACAGATGGAATTGGGGCTGTTGGCAACATAGAGGGGTGCCGTGGCTGCTACCTCCCCAGCCAGACTCGACTCCTCAGACCGTGGCGTAGGGCATGTGTCTGCCGCCAGTGCAGGGTGGGGTGGGGGTGGCGCACCCTCCACAGGCCTTGCTGGAGCCAGTGGTGTGCCTCCAGGTGTTCTCTTCCTCGCAGGGAGACGACGGCCCCTGCCTTGGCCCCTAGGGGTGCTGGGCCGGTTGCTCTCCTGCTCCTCACTGTCATGCTCACTGCCTGTGGGTGTGGAAGAAAGGGACGGCATGAGTGATGATTTGAGAGCCAGCATTTGTACATGGCTACAATAGCATATTCTGATATTTGTGGGTTCTAGGCATTTGGGTGGGGAACGGCACAGGATTCAATACTAGGGTGGTAAATGCATGCATATGTCTGTGTCACTCATGGTGGCCGGGTACTGTGCTGGCTCACATGCACACTGTTTACATCAACTGCCCTGTGTGCCTCATGGAATGGGCCACTTTGTGTGGTATGTGTCATATAGGTACGGCCTCGCACCTGGTACTAGGTGGGTCTCACTTGCTTCGGCATGATTTACAGGGTGGGGGGGTGTGGCTGACCATGCTGTGAATCCTTGGCCAGACCTTAGCAGTGACTTTCATAACATTTGCATTGGCAGTATTGACTTTGGACACTCACCTCCATCAGCGGATTACGTTGCCCCGCACTCCATTTCTCCAACCCCTTTGATGGATTCGGGGCCTATCATGGCCGCACATGTCTCCTCCCACGGCATCAGTTTAATGGGCGAACCTGGGCCTCCTACAGTCTCCGAGGTCTGGCTTCTATTGGCAGAGAGGATGCTCTGCACCCTCAGCGGCAGGTCGTCCCACCTTTTTCTGCAATCCTTTGTGGTGCGGGGGGTGTTGCCCACAGCGCTCACCTTCTGCGCCACTAGAGCCCAGATGTCTTTTTTTTTTTATCACCGTCACCCTCCGCATGTGGTTGCTGAAAACAGTGTTAGCATGCTCATAGAGGGTATCACTAGCATTTGGAGTTCGTCAGGGCTGAACCGCTCCTTTCGCAGGCGGGCAGCTCCCTTTTTTGGCACTTTGGGCATTCCTCGTTGATATTGGTATCTTTCCGGTACGTCGAAAGTGTGCCAGGAGTCCTGTCTGGTGAGAATGGCAATGGATTTTGTTTTTAAAGATGGCTGCCGTGCTCCTTCCAGTTCCTGTGCGATGAAGCTGTTTCCGGTTCCATATTTGAACGGTGACCGTAAATAACGGTGACCGCTATTTACAGTCACCGCTAATGCCACTTTGCTCTAAGGCGGGAGTGTTCGCTATGGTGCGGTTCAGGCCGGTAGGGGGTTTTTCTGCCATTTTTGCGGCATGCCGCTAGGTCCATTACCGGCATGGCACAAAGCTTGTGCCCGCAAACTCGTAATGGTGCGCTTTTAGCGGTCTATTGCCAGCTCGGACACGCTATTTGCGCCATGCCGGTAATGGATGGTACTTGCCTCCAATCTCGGAATGAGAGTCCATTACATAAGAATATGTGTTCGTTATAGCTGGTGGTAATTCTTGGCATCAGGTCATGGTAATGCCTAGATGAGTGGGTTTATAAGCCCCTCTGCCAAACTGGTTGGGAAAAGTGGAGTATTGGTCCACCAACCCCAGACATTACCACGTAGAAGATGGAAATGCATGCACTGACAGAGAGCTGCCACCCGGGAAGCGGAGCCTGTGGCTCCCCAGGGCTCCAGCACACATGGCGGGTTAGTGTTGCTTCCATGATGAGAGGGAGCACCGTGCAGAGAGCCATGCTATCTATCTGCACGGCGAGCCCGGGGGAATGTCGAGGCCTTCCCTCATTGCCTAATGTCCAGGCTCGTATAGCCCGGACATAGGCCAATGGGGGAGTGCCATGTCACTCCCCTGGGACATAATGCAGATTATGCTTTTGGAACCGGTGGTAGAGGGGGTGTGTCAGGTTATTTTATGCAGGCCCTCACGGTCAGTTACCCCCTGCACTACTGAACTGAGGCTCAGGCTAGCAGACTTTTCACTCCGGCACCAGTCGCTGCCTGGTTACTCTAATTAATGCTACAAGCATAGCCTACCGCTGGCCATTGCTTTATCTCCTTCACTTCACAGGGCCCTAGATCGCTTGGTGTTTGGGCCACAGTTTTAGTTATGGACAGTGGGATCGGGATGTGGGGCAGGCACAGTTGTAGTTCCATTTGTCCTACAGGACAGTGTTAAGCCAGCAGTGTTTTGCTTAACTCTAATATGGCTGCCACTTAGGGAACACCCATGAGCAGCTTTGGATGCCCAGTCCAGTGTAGATGAGCAGCCTTGGATGCCAGGTCCAGTGTACACGAGCTTTATTGAATCAATTGACTGGGAAAGCCATACTTTTATGTCTCTACAGTGAAGTCCAACCTAGCATGGTTATTGCAAGCCATTGCATTCTGCAGAGGTAGATGACCTACAGGGAAGTTGGGAGAATTACTAACATGAATAGAAGAGAGGGCTGGGGAAGTGTCAGTCATATGTGGCTGAGGAGGCTGTATGCAGTGCTGTAAGCTTGATTCATTTCCATGAGGTTGATGGATGATACATATACCAGGAGGTCTGTGGGGGTGTTAAAGGGCACTGGGATGTTAATTTATCTCAAGCCCTCGAGGGAAACTCTTGCTTGAGATATAAAATGCAAAATACACATCATTATAGCTGATGCTAGAGAGGTAAATATTCTTAAACACACAAAAGAGCTACAGTCAAATCTTTCACATGGTGGCAACCGGCATTTCTGCCTTGAGACATTGTGTTAAATCATTATGCCTATGAGCCTACGACAGGGCATCACCTGCTGTCTGAAAAGCGACCTGAACAGAGCGTGGGGAAGAAACACGTTCTGAAATCCAGACTAAAAACTATATAGACCATGTGTCATCTTGATCTATTTCTTAATCGAAGCTTCGAGTCTCACGTACAATGCCATCCTTGCATAATCTAGATGTATGGGGTGGCGTATCCAGGCAGACTGGTCTGGCAGGAATTAGGGAAATTTCACAAGAGGGTGGTGCCTCTGAAAAAGTCAGTAAAGCAGGAGTAGAGTCATGTGTACTTCCGCTGAGTCTGACACGTCACTGATTCAGTTCAATACTCATCAACGTTTCAGACACATCTTCCTGTTGGAAACGGTCCCAGTTTTGTTGAAGCAAAGACTGTGCATTTGGTATAACCAGCCTGAGCCTAGCTCATTTTAATCGTGACTGCATGTAATTCCTATCTTGAGTCTGTTGAATGGATCATTGTATGGATCATGTGGAAGGAGTTAGTGAACTCCTCAACCTTTCAAAGTTGTATCCACCATTAAAAGGTAGGTCCAACTTGACCGTTCCAATGCAATGCCTTGGACAGAAGGAGGATTTTTGAGGGGGCTCATCAGTAGAATGGTTGTTGTTTTGACCACAAATGAGTGTAAAATGTTGGCCATACCCTCCATGAGAGCATCACTGACGAGCTAAAAAGTTGGCAGCCTCTGGGCAGTTTCCAGTGAGTTGACATCTCTGATGCCAATTTTCTTAAATGGCATCCATGTCATTACATAGGTGCCCAGATTGCCGCTGCCCGTGGTCTTTGCATCGGTACTGACATAGCAACGGATTTCCAAAGAAAAATTGGGGAACATCCGTACCGCCCGTTGTTGTTTTTCTTTTGACATCTACCCTTCCAATCTGTATTGTTTTTCAAAATAAATTGCATTACCGCTGAGGCAAACACATTCCAGCGGTCTTCCACTGATGGAAACACATGTCAAGAATCCCAGTGGCAGTGAAAGTGACGTGGCCCCATGTCACTGGGCACATCTTGCTTCCAGTCCTGGGCTTTGCTTTACTGTACTTTTAACTATGTCCATTGTATTCATTTGAGGTGACCCAAGACTACAACTCCCAAAATGCAAATGGCAGGGCAGTGAAACCCAAGGACTGTGAAATAGTGCCCCTGATGACATAGAATCTTCTGGTACCCTTACATTACCAGACCTTGCACACCCTGATGAGACCGCAAGAATGGACATCACACAGCGTTTGATTCCAACAAAATCACAGCAAGCGGATACAAAGTATACAAAGAAGTTTACAGCAGGAGGATGCACCAGAAACCTAGATCCATGAGGCTTGGGCAGAGTCAGTGGCGTGTCAGAGTCAGCAGATGCGCTCCTGCTTTACGGACCATTTATAGGCACCAACCTTATAGGCAGGGTTCAAGTTCTAAAACAAAAAGTGGGGGGACTCATTAACATGCCAATTGAATGTGGTGTCACCAGAAATTAGCATATCAAGGTGCCCTCTGAAAAAGGTAGGGTCACTCCGTAAAAAAGTGGGGGGACTTTGTCCATCTGCGTGTACTCTCGACTTGAGCCCTGCTTATAGGAAATCTACTAATGTCCATCCAGAGTGGTCTACCCCTGGATGATCCACCCTGTTCCTCTCAGTATATATGAGGAAGAAGTCCTGCAAGACATACCTGGCTTTGATAAAGACATGGATTAATGCTTGCTCATAGTCTGTGACTGTTCTCCCAGGGATTTCATAAAATGTGTCTATGCATTTTCCTGCAGCATAATTGCAAAAAGAATGAATGCCTTAATGATTTCGCAGCAGTAAAGGAAAGCAGACATTTCAGGGAAAGGATGTAGCATTGGGATTGCAGGGTCAGTTGCAGGTGCAAGAGAATGCAAAGACGTCCAATTCTGAAAGCTGAGAGATCCACGAGCAAGCAGACTGCCAAGACAATGATAGGGGCTGGGAGTTGTTGAGATTTCTGTCCTTGTGGACCACTTAATCAATGCCTCCTGTACTTACATGACTGGCAGGCTTTCCGGATGGGATTAAATACGGGTTGATGGTTAAAGCCGATTGGTGCAGATCTTGTGAGCCACAGGACTCCCTTCAATGGCGGCCCAGAGTTATGTATCCATGTCATGAATCCATGCATGCATGCATGTGTGTTTGCGAAGAAGGAACATCAAGACTTAAGAGTCCAATGCAGAATGCTGCTGCACGCCTCATTTTCTGCCTTTGTAAACGGGTACTGATCTCTCCCTTCCCCGTTAAACTCTGACTGACTATTGCACAATTAAACAATTAAATCTATGTGTGTCACTCATCATTATTCATATTCACGCAGGCCTCTATTTCCTATGAAATGATTTTCTGAGTATTGCCCTTCCCATAATCTTCGTTCTTCAGACCGTCTTCTTCTCAACCTTCCACGCTTCCGTCCCTGCTGGAAAGGTACTTGCTCTTTCTCAATTAGTGCTGCCTCAGCTTAGAACAAGCTCCTGGGCTCTCTAAGCCAGTGGTAGAGCAAGCTCCTAGCCTCTCCAAGCCAGTGGTAGAACAAGCTCCTGGGCTCTCCAAGCCAGTGGCAGAACAAGCTCCTAGCCTCTCCAAGCCAGTGGTAGAACAAGCTCCTGGCCTCTCCAAGCCAGTGGCAGAACAAGCTCCTGTGCTCTCCAAGCCAGTGGCATAACAAGCTCCTGGGCTCTCTAAACCAGTGGTAGAACAAGCTCCTAGCCTCTCCAAGCCAGTGGTAGAACAAGCTCCTGGCCTCTCCAAGCCAGTGGTAGAACAAGCTCCTGGCCTCTCCAAGCCAGTGGCAGAACACGCTCATGTGATGTCCAAGCCAGTGGAAGAACAAGCTCCTGGGCTCTCTAAGCCAGTGGTAGAACAAGCTCCTAGCCTCTCCAAGCCAGTGGTAGAACAAGCTCCTGGCCTCTCCAAGCCAGTGGCAGAACAAGCTCCTGGCCTATCCAAACCAGTTGTAGAACAAGCTCCTGTGCTCTCCAAGCCAGTGGTGCACAACGTGTGCCCGGCGGGCTGGATGTGGTCCTTCAGGGCATTAATTATGGCCCTCCAAATACCTTAATTTCATGATGACATGTTGCCTGGCATAAAGTAAGCCTGCCACTAATTCTGTAATATCAGATGTATGAAGCCTGTGTCAAAGTAAAAAATAAATAAAAATGACACCTTAAAAACCACCTTCTCATTCCCATGGATAGTTCGGCCCACTGTATGTGCGTGGTGTTGTATTTTCTGCCCTCCAGCAAAACAAGTGGTACATCCCTGCTCCAAGCTCTATCTTGTGCCACCACTCCTTATACCATCATCTCCAATCCTGGCTCTTCTTCCAGCTCATATGCCCCCCTTTCACGTATGTTGCCCTGCAGACACTTAGCACTAAGAAACCACCTCAGTGATGTACGAGTGCTATGCAAGTGACCCTAACAAAACATAACATAACATAACATGTTATGTTTTGGTATCTCGCGGAAAACAATGAAAATGCACAGTCAATATTCTTTGAAAATCTGAAGCAACTTTACGTCAAATTGCTCCCATAGTAACCAATGGAAATGACATCTTTCTTCTCATGAGGGGGCCAGAGCTTAATTTCCCCTTCAGTACTTCAAACACATGCCAAGGGCCAATCTGGGTGGGCCTTCTGAGCAGAAGCCGGGTGGAAACAACCGTGCAGGAAGCCACACAGGCTACGCTTGCAGGTGCCTGAAGTATGGCCATTCTCCTCATGTATGGAGAGCAGACCCCCAAGATAGTGCCCACAAGCCCCATATGGTGGAATCGTTGGCAATCAGAGCTTGTGGGAGGTGGGTTCAGGGGTGCAAATGCGCACCCTGTGGTGGATTTCCTTTGCAATGGTCAGGAAATGGGAGGGAGAATTCATTCTATGGCCTGCAATGCAAAGGCAGTGGGTGGGAGGATCTTGTACAGGGGCATGGGGCAGAGGGATTTCCCTAAAATGCTTGGTGGGAGTTCCTCTTCTCAGACTTGTGGGGACTGGTTCTTGTACATGATCTGTTGGGAGTCCTCTACATTGGCTAGGGAAGGGGACTTATGCTCAAGAAAATTGCCCAACCGAGTTGGGGAGTCCCTTTACTTTTAGGGCTGTGCCCATTCTACAATAAGGAAATTCTAGCAGGCCTGTCTCCAGTAGTATTTATCTGGGAGGGCCCGGTTCATGATCTGGGGGGCCCAACGTCCTATGTGTGTGAGTTTAGGAGTACCCTAAAAATGTGCTGCCGTGAAGCCAGATTTCTAAAATCAGTGGTCCCACAAAAAATGTCTTCCTGGATCTGGAAAAATCCATTTGCACCCGTATTTTGATTTAGTCTGTTAGACTGATTTATAAGGTGCAGAAGCCTGAATACAAACCCAGGTTGTTAGGACCAGAGTTAACGGATATACATGCAGCACTACTTGAATGTCTGAAAAAGATGCTTGTTTGGATTGCACTCCATGGCAGATTTAAGGCAAAGGATTCTTGGGCAAGGCTGACAGATGGGCTTGGTTAGGTGGGGCATGGGTGTGGAGCTTATGGCAGGAGTAGTTCCTGGCTGTCACCAGTGCAACAGACGTGACATGTTTTTTAAGTTGTCTTTTTATACTATTGGTGATGTGTGTTTAGGGGTCTGATTCTGGCTGTAAACAGCCTATTCACCTGACCAGGTTTTGTTGACATAAAGTGATTGGCCCAAGTTCACTCAATTTGTTGAAATGGGAAATCTGCTCTCGCCTTCCACCTGCTCATCCCTTTCAAAATCACAGGCTCTCTACTATCCCCTCCAAAGTCTTTTGCTCTCCTCTTCAATTTGCTCCTTTGTTTCCTTCTCCCTCACTACTTTTAACTTCCATGTGTTACTCACTTCCTCTTCCATATGCTTCCCCATCTCCACAAGGAAAACTACTGCCAAACCATGAAAAATGCAAGTTACGTACCACAGAACCGTTAAGAAGAGTATGAGAGATGAATCCCAGTTAATCATGCCCAAAGACAAATGTTTTGTACCTTTTTACAACATAATGCTATAATTGAGCTATAAAAAAAACAAAACGAGCAAAAGACAAGCAGAAAGAATAGTGTGGCAATATCAATCTACCTGTCTTCCCTTCCCACCTGCTCTCCCCTTTCCATCCTATCGCTCCTCCTTCCCCTTTCACCCCCTGTCATCTTCCATCAGATCCCTCTGACCACCATTCCATTTACAACCACTCCCACCTACCTCACCCCACCAGCACCATGTCTTCTTAGCCTGACTGAGGAGGATCGAGTATGATGCAACATCCTCCTCTGCAGGGACTGAACAACAAGGGTCCCACTCCTTATTCCCTCTTACACAGTGTACGCTCAACAATACCTTCCTGAATACAGTGGCTACTCCCAGCCATTTTGTTGTGAAAAACAGCCCCCTCCTCCACGATAAATATTGAAACAAGGAATAGGATATTTTGTTTCATACAAAATGACATTTTTGAAACACATTTTTTTTGTTGATGCAATTTTACAGCACATTTTTATTGAGTTCAGGGTGTGTGGGAGTGCTAGCATGCAGGAGAAAGTGGGATCAGGAGATAAACAGTGCAGGTTGTGGGGTTTCTGGCCTCCTGGTATCGCGTCTTACTGGACGTGGCAGGCCGGAGGAGCTGCTGTTCCCCTGCCAATCCCCTATAAATCATTGTCTGATACATACTGTTAATATGTAATTGTCATGACTTCTTCTTTGACATGTTTACTTTGCTTTGCTATTGAATGTCACAATTTCCTTCAATAAATGTGGCCTTACATTTTCCAAAGAAAGATGTGTGCATGTCTCCTTGGTTGGCCCTGACCCCTACACTGCCCATCCATTAAGCCATGAGTGGGGCTTTTTTAAATAGCTCATACTGCAAACTGAACCACTTGTAGGGACACCTTATTTTGGCAGGAAACACACAGTGACATTAAAAGATTTGCCCAGGATTACACACTTTGGTTAAGTGGTAAAGCCATAATTTGAACCTAACCTGAAATGTAGGTACTTGACCACACATCTTCCTAGCTCAAGTTGGTACAAATATGTATTGAAGTGTGGTTTAAAATACTTAAAATAATACAATTTCAGAGCCTTTGCACACAAGATACTTTTTGTACTGAATTTTAAATGGTACTTATATCCCGGGGACCAAAGCTGCTGCTCTATATATAAAAGACATTTTAAGTGATAGGAATGATTACTAGGAAACAAAATGTTATTGTTATGATTTGTATACTTTTATGCCTATGACTGTAAGCCATGACAATGAAATGTTGTTTATTATTGTGAGTTTCTGTATTCGATTTTTCTCTTTAGTTTATTTCCATTTCTTTTGTTTCTTTTTGTTACTTCGCTAACTTCTTTTGCAAAGGTTTGTAATAAACCCTAAACAATAAAAAAATGCTACATTTTATACAGATTACTTTAAAAATGCACAAGTTACATGATAAAACAACCCGACAATGTGTACAACATTGTAGAAAAGGGTAGATGAAAAAGAGTTTTGGGGTAATTTTGTTTTGAATCCCAAATTGCATGGAGGCACCACACCTGTTTGCACTTCTTTGCAAATGGACTCCTAGATTTAATTTGAATTGTTTCCGCCAAGTACTGTAAAAGTAAATAGCAAAACGTAGGCAAAATAGCCTTTTCTCTACACTTTTACACTACGTTTCTGGAAAAGTGTAAATCGCTCCCATAATTAACGATTTGGAATCCGTTTGCTTTTACTAATAAAGCTACAATCATAGGTGGTCATTTTCCAAGTCCTGTAGAGTACGAAAATTGGCCGTAAAATGATTTAGTTGTAGCTTTATTTTCCCTATCCTGAATGGAAGCCTACAAGCTCCAGAATGAAAATTAATGAAAAGTTGCAAACAATCTCATGCAGACACTAAGTGAAATGAAATGCATAACTAAGCCATTGTTTCACACAGCTTGTTCTGTATCCCATATTTTCTAATCACACTTAAATAGCTTATTTAAAGCTTATATAACTTTAAGAAAAAAGTGGCAGTTAATTCTACCCATCACTAATCACTTCTTGTTTTAAATAATCTGCTGCCGAGACATGTTAAAAAGAAAAGACCTCACTGATAGGGCATGTGCAGCCCCGTTTGACTTTGAGAGGAGAAAGGCAGAGAAAGGGTGCCTCGTGGGCTTTTGTCCCTTGTCTGACTGTTAAATCCACCTCTGATTGCAATCTGCAGGACATATTTCAGTACCTTTTTTTAGGTTTAACAGATGTGCACTTTGGCAGCAACATAACAGGAAAGGCTGTTTTCTTGTGTTATTTTTAATGTTTCATGATTAATCTACCTAAATACCCAGCAGATATATCATGCTTTTCAACCAAGATCCGCAACACACATGATCTATTCTGTTTTGCCTACAAACATTGTCAATGGTTACTCCAACAGTATGATGTTATCAAGTCATCTGTCCATTTCTTGAGAAGTTCTGGCCAGGCAGGCTAGACTTCCACACAGACAAAGATGCATACTATTTAGGTCAGAACCCCACTGGTAAGTGCGCCTGAGAAGATCTGATGCTGGTCCATCCTTGCCATCCTAGCCTTGGCCTTGTTGGACCAACTCAGTGAGGTGCAGTTTGAATCCCTAGGCGTAGCAAGCAAGACACCCACAACTGGGCACATACACTCTCACCTAGGGAGACAAACTAAAATGAACACTTATTGGTAAAGCCAACAGTTTGGGCTTTTGAGTACACATGGGACAGGCATTTGTCAGGCACTGCCATAAGGGTACCACTTGTCATGGCCACAGGCCCCAGAACACAAAAACAACACCATCTAGTGATGGGGGCAATGGGTCACTTGACTCACGTATGTCCCTTTGGGACCCATAAACACAGGGGCCCTGGATGGACTCAGTCCTGGCACCTTTGGCGCCAGGCTCATATAGAGATGTGAGCAGGAACACTTTATTTCAGTGCAGGAGTGCTTTTACTTTATTTTACTTTATTTCAGTGCAGGAGTGCTTTTATTACAAGAACTTTCCAGGAGCTGAAAGCCTTTATTCCAGAGAACATCCTCATGTGCTGACTCATCGGGTGTGGCTCCCTAGGCCTGGTCTTCATGTGCTGACTCATCAGGTGTGGCAGGGTGTGGCAGGCAGGCTGAACCTGGTGGGCGTGGCTTCAGAAGCACAGCTATTTAAGCGCTCCATCCTTAAGGGGGGTGCTTCATGTTACTGTGCACTTGTGTGCAACGTGACGCTCACCGCCGCTTGGACCAGTTTACTTAACTTTGAAAACAGGCATTCTCCTGCACACTCACCTCCAGGAACCCGGTGCTTCATAGCTTCATCTGCAGACTCATCTCCTGACATCCAGTGATCTTGATCCCGACGCCGCAGCACCGCGCTCCGCATCCACGAACTCGGACCCTGTGAAGAAGAAGGAAGACAACGTTAGAACATCTGTTCTAGGGCCTCGCCCCATTTGAACCCTGCGCGCCCCCTAGTTAACAACTTACCAGCTACTGTACAGCTTCGTTCTTCATTGCCTCCGGCTGCTGCCTCAAGCTCCACAGCTTCTGCTGGGCCGGCAACATCACCTGCAAGGGAAGTAAGCAAAACAGCAAACATCAAAAGTGGAACGGACAGCAATACAAGACAACAAACTTTACAATACAACAAAAACAGATGAGGAAAGACAAAGGCAAACAGGAACACTTACCTGAAGTGTAGTGGCTTAGTCGCAGCAGGACTGGACTACCATGTGCAAGGAACCAGTGAAGGAACTCGGTCCTGATCATACAAGCGCCCCTGCCAGAAGCAGCAGGACAGAGTGCTCACCAAAACTAATCAACGGGAGCAGTTCCGAGTAGCAACACCTATTACCACCAGTCACCACATAAGCGCAGAGGGTGAAGTCAGACCCGAGCGACCTCACCCCCGCGAGGGCTGCAACCATGCCCCAATGCATCCGCAGAGACCAGGTGCGCGTAACACACTTGGCAATAAGGTGGGAACATCTGGAAATGGTGCGAGTACCTAGACATATGATGTCATCTGGCAAATGCCTCTGTATACCTATACAAAAGTGAAAATGGGATTCCAGTGCAAGGAACAGAAGCGAGGAGACGCATATTGCTTTTAAATCTACTGGCTGAAAACACACATTGTTACAAGATTTATTATTACAACAGGAGCTCATGTTCAGAGGGAAAGTAAGTCATTAAACACTCAAAAGAATGCTTAGATATAACACATGAAGACCCAATACAGCACAAACGTTGATGTTACTTTGTGACAGAGCTAGCTCAAAGATTACCCAAGAGGGTATGTTTCAGCAGGGAGGGGGAAGGAAGTTGTTGGGGATACCATAGGGATTAACAAGGCAATGTATTAATAAGCAACCAAAAGCATCCATAGAATGTGTGTCCCTCCTAACATCCTGTCTCCATCGTATCTGTGGTCCAATGCAATCGTTCTGGCTTACACTTAATGGCCTAATTCACAGACTTACATCAAATAATGTTTTGATTTTACTACACTCTCCCCTCCGGAATTACATTTTTCCTACAACCAACCTTATTGTTTCACTCATACTCAAGTAATTCATGCAGCAGAATGTATATTATTTATACAATTTGTAAGAACCCTCAGTCTGATGGTTGTAAGTCTCTCAATCAGTCATAACTAGTGGCATTGCTTTGGTCAGGCTTCCATACCATAGTTTGCAAGTCAGCCTTGGCTTCCCTGCCACTAATATGAGCAGCCATGCCCAAACTGCTGAACCACAAGGCCTAAAAATGTTCATGGTGGATTGTGTTCCAGTGAAGGTAATTCTCAGCCGTTTATGCACCTGCTGCAGAAATCTCTGTCCAAGCATCATCACCTGCCATTTATTGTTGCTACAGTTAACCATCTTATTAAGCATGATGGGAACAAAGGTTATATTCCCACAAACAAAAACTACTTTCAATTACAGAAATCAACTTGATAGGTGCTGGGATGGAGCTAGTCCTATCCCACCCCCCTGACCCTGTCAATGAGAATAAAACGTCATTGAAGCAAAGGGGGGAGAAGGACCACCTCCATCGTATGGATACGAGCCCTATAACATAACAAAGCAGGCGAATAACGTACCCTATGCCCGAGTATTAGGACTCCATTTTGTACCAAGCTCAGACGCCATCTTTTACCAGGCCTGAAAATCACAACTCTGTGAGGCTGCGGCACTCGCACCCACAGCCTCTCTCGCAGAGGGACCCAGCCCATCTGTTCACTGTTCTTTCAATGTTGCAAATACCTAGTATCGTTTCTCAAAGAATTTGCTCTGCGAAGAGCGTGAGACAGGAACAGGCCCCAGCCCAAAGTGTCCATCCATCTCTACTAAACTGTCCGTGTTTCCTCGACCACCACTCCGCCAAGCCATGGCCCACTAGTCCTGACCCCCCCAATCCCTTTCATGCTGATAAAACATCTAACTCCCTCGCCTTGACCATTCCAGAACACCCATCATAGACATAATCCTGGGCAGCAGTATGTTCTCTCAATAACAACATAAGTCTGTTCGTTTTATGAGGCACCAGGGAAGGTAGGCAGTAGATCCAGCCCCCATGACAGTTGGGTGCAAAGATTGCGGTATCATTTAAGCTTTGAATATGGAGGTCGGCATGCCAATATATTATCCCCTCTTCTCAAAGGACCCCCTTACATGTATCTTTCAGGTATCTGTCATTCTGTATAATTTACCAGTTCCCGTTGTTTAGCTTAGATAGGAATGTTTCACTCTCTTGAACTGACCTTCACCGCGGAGATGAGCCCAGCTGACCCACGTGCACCAAGATCGACTGGGAAGCAGCAGACAATTAGGGCCTGGCATCCCATATAGAGCAGGCCATTATATACGTCTCCTGCCCACCAGAAATGCCACATCTTTCTTAGCCTAAATCGTCATCAGTGATGCGTTTCTATTTTATAATGTGCTGCCCGTGTAATTTTTGGTAGAGCGCTCTCAGGCAGCAGAGTTCTTCGCTGGCATTTCTCTATACAAACTTTGTTATCCTTGCAAAACTTTCTCTTTGTCTCATTCCTCCAGGGCAGGAGCCCTGCAACATCCAGCAGCACTGTGCTGCCGACAGAGATCGTGTGCTGCAGGGGCAGCTGGACTTCAGCCCAGCTGCTCTGCTCATACGCTCCAGCACACGGAGCTTTGATCCGGTGATCTGCCCCTTGTGGCATGATCCTTTGGTGCTGCCTTCACCCTGCACCAGAGGCCAGCGCTGCATGAAGCGCCCATCCACCACGAGGAGACGGAGATCATAAGATGGCCGCCGCCCCGATCCAGCAATAGTTGTTTACCCTGGTTGCCTAGCAACCGCTGTGCGAGGAGCTCTAAGCCCGCACGGCGAGCCGGAGGTGGAAGCCGGCCCACGCAGACAAAGGCCCACAAGGAACAAGGCCATTTCCTATCTGCACCTGTCCGCACCGGCAGTGCGGCGCGGGACACTTCGCCTCATATCCTTCCTGCTGCTGTATTGTAACGGAACCATTGCAGGCATCTACCATGCCTCACCGCAACCCTTGAACTACCATAAACCTCGAAATAGCAATACAACCAAGCAGCTGCTGATTGGTGGCACTCGGCCATACCCCCCCACCCCACCTCTCCACCGGTAGGCGAAAGCCAGCACTCGTGTCGAAGGCACCGAGGAGCCTGTCGTGAGCTGTCTGAGCCGGGGCCAAGTATGCTGTCCAGTGCCCTGTGGACCATCTCAGATGTGTATCGAGTTAACAGTGTCTTAACACGTGAGTCGTTGTATCTAGCCTAACGTGCATGCATCAGAGTCCACCTCCAGCCTATTGTACCCTTTACATGAGCTGTGTATCTAGCTTAATCTGCCCCACGTGAGTCTCGTACCTAGACCACTGCGCACTCATCTTAGCTATGCATCCAGTACATTGTACCCTAACATCTGAGCTACGCCTATAGCCTATTATGCTTTAACATTTGAAATACGCATTTAACCTGTTGCTCTCTAATATTTGATTTCTGTTTACAACCTACTGTGCCGAATATCAGTGACATGTATACTCAATATATGTGACCTACACCTCATATCTATTTCTAGCCGAGCCACAACCTGCGCTATAGCATATGATTCAGACATTTAGCATGTACTTTTCCACTGCGCCTCAGTTTGGAATGTGCCTATTTGCTAGCCACTGTGCCTTAGTCTGTTGACCACTGTGCCTCACCTTTGAATGTGCCTATTTGCTAGCCACCGTGCCTTAGTCTGTTGACCACTGTGAATGTGCCTATCTGCTAGCCTCTGTGCCTGGTCTATTGACCACTGTGCCTGCCCATTGTACCTATTCTGATCTTGACTACTTGCCTTCCTGCCTATCCCGACCCAGTCGGCTCCCGCTTCACCTCAAACTACTCTGTTACCATCTAGTCAACCTCACCCAACTACATCCTGGTCTTACTCTGACCACCCATGGCAAACCTCTACTTAGCCACGCTCACCTTAACGGCTACATTCGCCCTACTCCACCACAACAACACCACCCACCACAAACCCCGTCCGCAAACACTCCCAACCCAACATCCCTCATATACCTCGACTATGGGTTTTTTGGAGGCCCAACATATTGACCAGCCTGACGCCCTCACTCCCATAGAATGGATCCGCCGATTTGCTGCTCCGCCCACTCCTTGGAATCCATGCACATTGAAAGACAGAAACCTGAGACTCGGCTCTAGGTTCATAACCCCCAAGACACTCGCCAAAAGACACTCCTCTCATCCCACACACATTCAAGCGAACACCGCTCAAATTTTGAACATCACCCAAACAGCCCCCTTGAGCACATCTGAACAGCCACTAATCAAGGGCGCCATCGTCAATGCCCGCTCCCTGGTCGCCCATGCGCTAGATATCGCAGACTTCATCTCTGTCAACAACCTACACTTCCAGGCTATCACGGAAACCTGGCTGCATCAAGCAGCAGGCCCAGCCCTATCCCTCGCCATCCCAGAAGGTTATTCAATACTAAGGAAAGACCGGGACATAGGTAAAGGAGGAGGAGTAGCCTTCATCACTAAAACATCCCTTGGACTTAGATTAACCCCTCCGCCCAGCTTCCGATCTGCAGAACTTCTGTCAGCCAAGCTCCAACTCACTGCTACACAAACCATACTATTACACCTCCTTTACAGACCCCCAGGCCCCATCACCACATTTGAGGAAGAGATATCTGACCTCTTGACCACCAACACCAAAACAGGATCTCAAATTATCCTACTTGGTGACCTCAACCTCGGTCTCGGCGACCCAAACGATACCAATGCGCTCTCCCTGGAAAGCACCATCTCCCAACTAGATTTCAAGCTCAGAATCACAGACCCTACCCACAACAAAGGCAGAACCCTGGACTGGCTAGCGGATCTCAACTGCTCTACGGCCATCACAAAAAACGAGCAAACTGCATGGTCTGACCACCACGCCATCTCCTTCTCCGTCCAAGGGAAATCACAACCAAACACACCAACCCCTACCATCCCCCAAACCATCACCAGAAATAACCGCAACATTACCTTACAAAACCTCTGCCCACTTATAGACAATATCTGTACCCCTACAAAATACACCAACCTAGATGCGGAGAAACTTGCTGACCTCTACAACAAAATGATAGAATCAGCAGTAGACACCATCGCTCCACTCAAACCCACCAAAGCCAAACCGTCAGCCCACATGAACAAATGGTTCACACCAGAGCTAAAAATCCTCTGAAACTCCAAACGAGCCGCAGAAGCCACCTGGAGAAAAACGCCCAACCTCTCCAACAAAACTCAACTCTCGATAGCAGCCACCACCTACAAAACTGCTATCCTCAAGGCCAAAAAAGAGACATATGATAACAGAATTGAGAGCGCCAAATCCAAAACAAAAGAGCTTTTCAATATCCTCAGGGAACTCGAATCCCCCCCTACACTGGCTGAAACCTGCGTGAAAGATGCAGATTGGTGTGAGAGGATTCAAAAAGCCCTAGCAGACAAAATCACCATGTTACAATCCAAAATCGAACAGAAAAAGCTCAGCCTAGCCAAAAAAACAAACCATCCACCGTCAACCACCCCCAAAACACCCACTTGCCCCCCCTTCTCCTTCTCACCAGTTTCCACTAAAGAAGTAGAAAGCATCATTAAGGGCCTCAAGCCCTCTAGATGCCAAGGGGACTCATGCCCAGCTCCCATCATCCAAGAAGGCGCCAACACTCTGGCCCCCTTCATAACAGCCCTCATCAACGCATCCTTCAAATCAAGCTCAGTGCCTAGCAGCCTCAAGGAGGCCTGGGTCATGCCACTTCTAAAAAAACCTAATCTAGACCCCAATAACCCAACTAATTACAGGCCAATCACCACCGTTCCCTACATCCTAAAGATCTTAGGCAGAGTGGCCTACCTGCAAATAAAGAAGCACCTGGAAGACAACAACCTCCTGGGTCTCAGACAATCCGGCTTCAGGCCAAGGCATGGAACAGAGTCAGCCCTACTGCACCTAAAAATCCAGATGGACGAGGCAAAGGACAAGGGTAATCTAGCCATTCTCCTACTGCTAGATCTATCAGCTGCCTTCGACCTCGTCGACCATCAGATCCTCACGGAACATCTGATGACCTCAGCGGCCTTCTCTAACCAGGCGACTGCCTGGATCCAGTCCTTCCTAGCCAACCGAACTACCCGGGTCTTCTCCCCGGGGCATCAGCACTCCCTGTCCCCATCACCTGCAGCGTTCCTCAAGGCTCGTGCGTCTCGCCGACCCTATACAATATCTTCACTAAGCTATTGTTTGACCGCCTAGATAACCTGGGTGTCACATACACAAACTATGCTGACGATACCCAGGTTCTCATCACCCTATCAGGGTGCTACGATGAGGACTCCACCAGAATCAACAACCTTTATTTGGAGATCCAAGCCTGGATGGCAGAGCACGGTCTATGCCTCAACGACGAGAAAACTGAGCTCCTTCTTGTCGGCTCCCAACCACGGCTAAACAAACTAGACCCCCGTTACGCGTCCATCAACATAGACGGTAACCTAATCACAGTAGCCAAAGAAATTAAAACCCTTGGGGTTTATCTAGAGTCTACTCACTCGTTCAAAAGACAGGTGAACGCCACAGCCTCATCCACAGCTTACACCAATAAGCTCATCAACGCCTGCAAACCTTTCCTATCACCTTCCAGCTGCATTACACTAGCCAGAGCGTTAGTGCTCTCAAAAATTGACTACTGCAATACCCTCTTTCTCGGCTCATCAGAACGCAACCTGAACAAACTACAGGTGCTTCAAAATAATGCCATCAGAGCCGCCCTCAGTATCCCACGAAACGCCCACATCTCCAGCATCAGACAAGATGCTCACTGGCTCCCGGTACGAGACAGAATCACTCTCAGATCCCTCGTCATCGTCCATAAATGCCGCTCCAATGACGCACCCAAATACCTGGCAGACAAGTTCCACAATCACACCTCAACTAGACCAACTAGAACGCCATACTCACATTGCCTTTCCGTTCCCAAATTCTCCCTAAAAAAAGCAGGTGGCGCCAGCTTCCCGGTCCTAGCTGCCAAACTATGGAACGCTATGCCACCAAACCTTAGAGCAGAACCCTCATTTTGGACTTTTAGAGCCAAAACAAAAACATGGCTTTCCAACAAAAACGCTGCTTAATGTACTTCCTCTCCGCATGTCTCTGTTGACCACCTTGTAACCCGGTCTGCTACACCTATTGTTGTTTTATCACAGTCTGTATTGTATATTTTTGCCATGTTGTAACTGTCTCTAAGTCTCCGGCGCCCAGTTACCCCAGGGTTCGGCGCGCGGTACAACTAAATAAACTAAACTAAACTAAACTAATTCCCTGGCAGGGTGCATGTCTATTATTATTAGTATTGTAATTATTTGAGAATGTGCGAATAAGGGATGTACCCTCATTTGTTTGAAAAAATAGCTACCTTGTAAATGAGAGGATTGAAATGTAAGTAAGTTGAACAGTGCAGAAAAAAAGCAACACATGATCTTGCTAGATAGTTGTAGGCTGCCTGCTTGGGCAAGTGTGCTACCTTACCTAGAGGTGTGAATTGCCCTCCATTTCCCTAGTCATTTCTATTTTTATGGTTGTGGGGCCTAAATCATTGTCCACAGCAAGCAAACAAATCCTGGTTGGGCCTCCTGCAGTGTAGCCCCTCAGAACGCTAATTGCTATATCCCCCTGCCTGCAGCCCCCCTAGATCTCCCCACCCCCGTGTCCCTATGGTGGATAACACAACTAACAAGGCCTCCTTTCATGGGGGGGCAGAGAGTGGCCTTGGGAGGGGGTGGGGGCAGGAATCCCTGGCTCCCCTGCTGGAGCCAGGCCTGAATGCTAGCCTGCTGATAAGGGCACCACCAGAAGAAGGGCACAGAGACTGCGCCACACTGACCCTAAACATCCAAATCTGTCCCCATTGCAAGGAAGGGGATGCCAAAATGCCTATTCATGTGCAGTGACTTAAATCTGTGCCCCGGGCCCTCTATCAGGTGGTTCACCTTGTCGAGGAAGGAGCCAGGGTCAGACACTTGCCACTTTACTGTCTTCCCTGATGAGGGTGTTCTTGCACCGCTAGGCCTGAATGAACTTGATCTAAATGTTGCAAACTATTGTGACTCAATGGCAATTGACAGATATAACCCACAAGACTTAAGACATGAGAAAGATGCTGAAAGAGTACACCGTCCTTTCATCGTGGGATGAAAGGACGCGGGGTTTTTCTCTGTTGTCATTTCAACGTGATAACTCATCGAATTTTGTAGGGGGTTAAAAAAATATATAGATGGGGTGTGGGTGTTCGGGAATAGTTAAATAATTAAAGGGGATGGTAGTTGGGGGGTCCCACCCAAAAATAAAAATAAATAAAAAAACGATTCGTTTTTGCGTTGAAATATCAACAGAGAAAAAACCCATTGTTATTTCATCCCGCAATGAAATGACATGGAAACGCTGAAAGGTGTCCCAAAAACAACAGCAATAAACCAAGTTATAGCCCAGAGCGAGAATTGCGTGGAAAAAGTAGGTGTTCATCAGCAAATCCGCTACCAGGAGAACTGGTTCCCACAGAAAGGAACAGCAATATTCATGGCAATTAAAACCCTCATAAAATGTTTCTAATCACATGGGCAAAGTGAGCTCTCCACCTGACACACCTGAGCAGTCGTGCCAAGGGGGTGGAGACCTTGTGAGAATGTTTGTTCTGCCGCAGTGAATGTTGGGTCCCAGGGACCTCAAGCTGGTGCTTTCCAGGACACTTTATTCACATGATTAATTCACCCACATGCTTAGAGATTCAATTTTCATAGCAGGGCCATCCCCCATTGCCCACCCCACCCCCCTTTCGGGGCATAAGACATCATGCAATGGTTACACATACCTTAGAATAACAAGGACAAATGGTGTATATTTGGAAACACAAGATCACGTTTATTGGAGTCATACAACATTTTGGGGGGCGGTCCCAACCCTAAGTAAAGTCACATCTCTTTAGACTTCTAAGGTAGCACATTGGTTTGCAGGACTTGTCATTATCTTATAGTTCCCGGGGACACTTGTCACTTCCGGTTTGCAGAGTAGCATGCGTCTCCGCTTCTGATTATAAACTGCTAAGCAGTGATTCTTCGGCACCATTGAATCTCATTGATGAGCAGTCTCAACTGTCCAAAAAGGACTCAGTGCATGACGTCTGACTTTGGCTCTAGTGCGCCCATCGGGAAATCACCTATGGCCAAAACTGCAGTGTCAAACTCCCTCCTCCCCGGCTAGGACCGCCCTGTAACTCTGCCATGGTTTGGGGGTGGCCCCCCCACGATCCCCAATGCCCCCCAAAATTTACCAACCTTATCTACCTGTATTTACATTCCTCAACTCTCATTAACACATCCTGCCAATTTTGGAGATGTGAACACAACCCCA
The DNA here is from genome assembly GCF_040938575.1 of Ambystoma mexicanum. NCBI lineage: Eukaryota > Metazoa > Chordata > Amphibia > Caudata > Ambystomatidae > Ambystoma > Ambystoma mexicanum. The sequence continues at coordinate 271,392,405 of NC_090931.1, read as the reverse complement.
GAGAAACATTTGCCAACTGCCAGGTCGGTCATCCCCATAACCTTTGTATGGATCACTCATGTGGCTGTTCTTTGTTCTTGTGCAATGCCTGAAAACAATGATTTGGTCATTACAAGTGTATGCTTTCGTTCTGTGTACCTTCCAGACTTGTGTTGTGTTATTTTAATATTCTTATGACTGGACTCAAAGTACTTCATCCAGGCTTCACTTGACCTACGGTATTTCATACTTCTAATTCTAAGCCTGTATCTGCCATATTCGGATTACCATCCAACCTTACCGCTGAGCCTGTAACCCGTGGGAGTCTCCCACACCTTACCAAACTTCTGGGCCCTTCTGCAGTGCCCATGCCCATACCCTAGAGACACGCCGGAGGCGGTCCTCGTCGTCCTCAGATATCTCCAATCCTATGACAGCACAAAAACATAAACCGAACTGAAACTGAAAACCACAAGTATGCAGGACAATAAAAAAACATTTAAACAGTAACTCCCACTCTTTTGTCAATGGAATACAACTTTTAAAAGTTCTTGCTGCACTTTTTTTTCCTACACGATAGGGTCCTTTCCCCCACTGATCTATTGAGCCCCTTTGTGTTGACCTCTGCCCCTTCCCTCGGAATTGAAGCATCTTGCAACTGGTGACTCCCCCCACACTTTGAGCAATGGTGTGTAAATCGGCACTGTGCGCCCCAACTGTATGACCCCTTGTTAAATGATCTGTATGCCTGTCCAGAACCAAAGCCCTTGTGTGTCTGATCCTTTTGCCTCGGTGCTGGGGTGCCTTGGTGAAAGAATCGCCAGTCAGATTCCTGGTTGGGCTCATCCATACCATACCACGGCTTCTGCGTCTCCTTAGACACATCAATTGCCTTACTGCCCTGCCCTTACCACCCATAAATGAAACCCAGCCCTCCATGTCCAACTGGTCCCATGGCATATCTGGCACCATTGACATCTTGGATCTAAAATCCCTGTCGTCATCTATCCATCCAGCGGAGCCACACTAGCTTTGCGCATTCACAATAGTATCCCTGTGCTTACATATAGCTGGCCCCTGCTCTTGGTATTTCTCCATCACTACGGCTGCCAACAAAGAGAATGCCTTTTTCCAGTGTCCTATGTTCTCCTCAGGCCTTGTTCTTTTTTTCTCTTATTGTCCTCCTCTTTGCTAACTGTAATAGCCGGCCCTGCCGTCTCTACCGCTAATAATGAAAATATGTTGATATATTCCCTTTCACAAATCCTCTTTCACATGCCTGGAAATATGCCATGCTAAGGTGGACCTGCCAGTTAATAAAGGAGCGATGGTTACTAAGGCGGCGCCAACCACCTCCGGTGCCCGTCCCCTACACCCAGGTTGCTGCGGTGTGGGTACCTCCAAAGACAATGTTGGAGCTGCTACCCCTTTTTCATCTTGTCTCTGCACAATCCTGTCCCCCAGACCTGTAATCCCCTGCTGGTATGCCGGTGCTGCAAACCCTGGTGTGACAACCACTCCTCCTGAACCAAGAGTGGTCTGTACCCCCAAAACCCCCACGATTGCAGCAGGTGCTGAGGAGCCCTTCTCTTGTCGTTTTTCACCAACCTAAGATGATGGGAACAAAAAAGTAAATAGTTATGATGTGTATCACCTGCCTCAACCCAACATCCCCTCAGTGTCCCTCACTGATAAGATAGGATATATGTCATTCATAAAGCACCTGTACCCAGGAGTTTCTAGGCGCGACCATGCAAAGGGAGGAGAGAGGGGGAACAAGACAAAAGATCTCCCCAGGCCTATGTGCTAGTAAGTTTGTGCAAGTGCTGCAGCTCGCGAAATGCTGGGGGACGCTGGGGAGGGAATAGTACTTTTGTATTATACACGCTCAGGAGACACTTCCTATACCTTGCGTGTCCAGCGCATCCTATCTCTCTTAACCTGCCTTATACCAGGCCAACATGACTACTAATTGCCAGCTCTTCCTTTGTACCATGACCAGCATGCCAAATTATCCTGCCCCCTCCGTATAGTATCGTTGAACCTGTGTTTGGCACAAAAGACAATCCGTTATCCAACAAAGTCACGTAATAAAGCATTCCTATCACCCCACTTGGGACTCCTAACGGTTGCCCTGCGTCCCTTCCCATCTAATGTAAATCCTTTGAAAGATTGCGGTGATAAAAAAATTAAAATATCCAAACGGGCTGCTGGGACGCTGAACTTACTGTATTGCTTGCTCACTATTATGCATACCTCTTTGCCACACATACCTTAACTTAAATTGTGGCACTTAAATCCAGCCCCTAAATACCTAAATGTGTGCCATTCACTGCTTATGCCGTAACGACATGGGAAGCTGATCACTAATTACTACATTACAAGGCTCCGAACCTGCGACATGGTTGGGCAGGGGGCGGGAGGGTGCAGCCAGTACGGCACGGTTTTGTCCAGCCATATTTCACGAAAACCTTGCAATGTGAAATCAGGTTCAGTTATCACCATTTAACACGTTTGCTGGCACTTAGTTTGCTGACACTACCTAGTCCACCTATATCAACAAAATTGCATACTGCGATCGCCAGCGTTCAACCCGCTGAGGTGACTAAGTAGCAATAGGTGCCTTCTAAATACACAATAAACCCCCGACAATATGCACATCAAGTGAACGGGTTGTCCTCCACCTTGTGTACAGGCGCATTATAAATACCCATTAAACTATCATTCAAACCTGTAGCCTTCATGAAAGAGGTGCCTAATATAATTGCCAGCCGGTGTGACATCAACATAGTAAATTAAAAAGCTCATCAAAGGCTCATGCTCCCAAGCCTCCATTGCCCCTTCACAAACTTTGTAATGAATCCTTGGTTGCTACATAACTTTGTAATGAGCCCAACTTTGTAATGAGCCCTTGGTTGCTACATAACTTTGTAATGAGCCCTTGCTTGCTACATAACTTTATAATGAGCCCTTGGTTGCTACATAACTTTGCAATGAGCCCTTGGTTGCTACATAACTTTGCAATGAGCCCTTGGTTGCTACATAACTTTGCAATGAGCCCTTGGTTGCTACATAACTTTGCAATGAGCCCTTGCTTGCTACATAACTTTGCAATGAGCCCTTGTTTGCTACATAACTTTGCAATGAGCCCTTGGTTTCTACATAACTTTGCTATGAGCCCTTGGTTGCTACATAACTTTGCAATGAGCCCTTGGTTTCTACATAACTTTGCTATGAGCCCTTGCTTGCTACATAACTTTGCAATGAGCCCTTGCTTGCTAAATAACTTTGCAATGAGCCCTTGGTTGCTACATAACTTTGCTATGAGCCCTTGGTTTCTACATAACTTTGCTATGAGCCCTTGCTTGCTAAATAACTTTGTAATGAGCCCTTGCTTGCTAAATAACTTTGTAATGAGCCTTTGGTTGCTACATAACTTTGTAATGAGCCCTTGGTTGCTACATAACTTTGTAATGAGCCCTTGCTTGCTACATAACTTTGTAATGAGCCCTTGGTTGCTACATAACTTTGTAATGAGCCCTTGATTTCTACATAACTTTGTTATGAGCCCTTGGTTTCTACATAACTTTGTTATGAGCCCTTGCTTGCTACATAACTTTGTAATGAGCCCTTGGTTTCTACATAACTTTGTTATGAGCCCTTGGTTTCTACATAACTTTGTTATGAGCCCTTGCTTGCTACATAACTTTGTAATGAGCCCTTGCTTGCTAAATAACTTTGTTATGAGCCCTTGGTTGCTGCATAACGAATACCACTGTGCAACAAAAGCTTTTGCCGATTGTGCCATTTATGCTTTATATAACCAAACGTTGGCAGTCAATCATTACATCAGGTTCATCGCACCCCACAAATGAAACCGCACGTGTGCTTACTTAATACGTGTAAATTAAACATTTAATAAAAATGGCACTGTGGGAACAGTGGGATAACAATCATGTTGCCCGTCCACGGAAAGGCACACAGCAGAACTATTACTGTCTTAGCCCCAAGACGTTTTCGCGGAGCGCCGCTCTGTACCCCAAACTGTCCCAGATCCTGCTCACACACAGTGCACTCGGCTGCATTCTCGCACTTATTCCAAAACGTGTAAACCGCACGCACTAATAAACGGACCCTGCATACATCAATTCTCGACAAAGTATTTCCATGGCCTCGTGCTCCCTCCTAATCTCTTCACCGCCCTCAAAAATAAGTTTCCTTTCCATTGCACCGGCTCCAGGGTGGCTGGCCGTCTAGCGACAATGAATGCCCCTGCATTTAAACAACAGTACTATTAAATGCAGTAACCAAGCATATTTCATTTTACATAATGGAAAACATTCCCACTTTCAGGTGGTTATTCATCTCTGAACAAGCGCCTGCGAATTTACGAGAAGGGGATTTTGACTGGAGGGCTGAAAGTACCCTACATGATGCCTATAGTGGGCCGAAAAGTAAATGTGGGTGGGGCGGTAGGCGCAGTGGCGCGTGGCGTGGCAGGAGGCTTTTCAACCCGCCCTTTTCATTAAACACATGGAAAAAGAATACGTTTTTGAGGTGTTACAGTGTTTGTCTGTATTTCAAACTTACATCTTGTACTACGCATTTTCCATTGTTATAATTTATTTCTATTTATTATTGCATATCGTCTGATTAATTAAAGTACATATATTTTATTGACCCTTGATTGAACATTCCGTTATTTTGGACTGCTATACTTTGCTGTTTGGGTTGGCCAAGAGGAGTATGGCCTTCATTGAGTCAGGTTTCCACAAAAAGCAAAGGATGAACATCCCCTAACTGTGCCTGTTTTAGCTTTATTATTGGGTTCACTCTTGGAGTGCAACACTATGCCCCATGGCTCCCACTCCCAACCAAACACTATGCCCCATGGCTCCCTTACCCCCAACAACCAAACACTATGCCCCATGGCTCCCACCCCCAACCAAACACTATGCCCCATGGCTCCCACACCCCAACCAAACACTATGCCCCATGGCTCCCACCCCCAACCAAACACTATGCCCCATGGCTCCCACACCCCAACCAAACACTATGCCCCATGGCTCCCACCCCCAACCAAACACTATGCCCCATGGCCCCCTCACCACCTCCAACCAAACACTATGCCCCATGGCCACCAACCAAACACTATGCCCCATGGCCCCCACTCCCCAACCAAACACTATGCCCCATGGCTCCTACCCCTCAACCAAACACTATGCCCCATGACCCCCACTCCCCAACCAAACACTATGCCCCATGGGCCCCACACCCCAACCCAAGACTATGCCCCATGGCCTCCAACCAAACACTGTGTCCCATGGCCCCAACCAAACACTATGCTCCATGGCTCCCAACCCTCAACCAAACACTATGCCCCATGGTCCCCACCCCCCAACCAAACGCTATGCCCCATGGGCCCCACACCCCAACCAAAGACTATGCCCCATGGCCCCCAACAAAACACTATGCCCCATGGCCGCCAACCAAACACTATGCCTCATGGCCCCCACTCTCAACCAAACACTGTGCCCCATGGCCCCCAACCAAATACTATGCCCCGTGGCTCCCAACCCTCAACCAAACACTATGCCCCATGGCCTCCACTCCCCAACCAAACACCATGCCCCATGGCTCCTACTCCCCAACCAAAGACTATGCCCCATGGCCCCCACTTCCCAACCAAATACTATGCCCCAAGGCCCCCACCCCCAACCAAACACTATGCCTCATGGCCCCCACCCCTCAACCAACAAACACTATGCCCCATGGCCCCGAACCAAACACAATGCCCATGGCCCCCACTCCCCAACCAAACACAATGCACCATGGCCCCAACGCCCAACCAAACACTATGCCCCATGGCCCCCACCCACAACCAAATACTAGGCCCCATGGCCCCCACCCCCAACCAAACACTATGCCCCATGGCCCCCACTCCCCAACCAAACACTATGCCCCATGGCCCCCACTCCCCAACCAAACACTATGCCCCGCACACCTCCAAACAGAGTTACCAGTAGACTGCATCAGACTGTTCAGGGTGCAGTGGATGACAAGCAATAGATGTTTTCTGTTTGGTGATTGGGAGAGCCTGGTCAGGGTGCGGTGGAGAACCAGCAATAGATGTTTTGTGTTTGGTGATGGGGAGGGCCCAGCCAGGACACAGAGAATCACTGGCAATATATGCTGTTTTTCATTGAGAAGAACATTAAGGAAAGCAAGGCCATGCAGTGTCAAATAGACACAAGGATTTCAATAGGTTTTGCGCTGGTGGCACGGCGTGGAGAAAGAAATTAAAAGGAAATGTGTGTGCCTCTATCTCGAGAGCCATTTTCCCATAGCTGCACGCCATGTAGCTGGGAGCAGTCATCAGGGCTCCTGTGTCTGCAGTTTCGTCTGAGATAACCCCTCAATGGTTTCTCAGGTAGGATGCATGGGCCATTTATAGAGTTGTTCGTTTTATTGAGAAACATGATTGTTAAAACATTACATCACTGGGTTTTGCACCAGATTAAGTAATTGCTGCCGTGGGTAAATGATGTATTGGTACCCAGGGGAGAGAGGCACTGACCAATCAGGAGGCCAGGAATGTGGGCTTGAGTCCACGATCACCGTCTGTGCTGCCTCTGGGTACCTCACCAGCAGGTCTACTTTGTATTCCACTGGGCGGCACACACCTAGACCTCTTCCCCTCTGGATCCCGAACACACAATCTCGCCCTCTACCCCTACAGACCTGCACCCCCCCACTCCAGCATAAAGACTAAAAAGCATACACCATGCATACATACCCATACAGGCCAGAAACCCCCACCCCAGCACAAAGACTAACAAGCATGCACCAAGCATACATACCCATACAGGCCTAAACCCCCCCACCCCAGCATACAGACTAACAAGCATACACCATGCAAACATACCCATACAGACCCGAAACCCCCCACCATACAGACTACCAAGCATACACCATGCATACATACCCATACATACCTGAACTCCCCCACCCCCAACTCAGCATACTGGCTAACATGCATGCACCATGCATACATACCTGAGAAGGATTCCAATCGGGCGTCACACACTGGTCCAGGACCTTTGCCCTTAGCCTTAGATATAGCGCACGATAAGAATGCTTTTTCTTTATTTTCTGCGAATTCGAATTGAGCGGATACCCGACCCGTCTCACACCCCCTTTTACAAATACCCCAGGTCACAATGAACCATGAACCAGGCCGGTGGGTGGTAACACATTTTTTATTTATTTTTAATTCAAACAGAATCACACACATTTTATATTGAGCAGAAATCACCCATGGGCTGATAATTACAATGAAATCCCCTGAAATACACTTGGGTAATCTTCTACAAGAACATATCGAAAGCACAAATGATTAGGAGCACTTATTCAGTTAGCATAGACAGCACCCAAGTTAAGGTTTCCCCCTGCAATGTTCCCTCAACCCACAATTAATCAGATTCTGAGAGGATATAAAGAAGCAGCAAGGAGTCAGGAATATGAGACAGCAAACAGAATCAATATCTGACCTTCCCTCACAAAATAAGACCCTTTGCAATGGCCCAAAATGACACTCAGATTTTGACAAATAATGAATTATATGTGTGTTTAAATAATGATGTACATATGTTTGATCACAATCTCAGGGATGTTATATCACTAGCAACTATAAGGTAAGATATCACTAAAGGTATACAGTTCAAAAAGCAACTTGAAATGAAAACACAGTGCAGCCAAATTCACATGTTGAAAAGTTGCAATTTTCTCTTTTTCAGTTTAGAATGTCAAAAAGAAAACACACAGAATCAGAATGCGTTTTTTAGATTGGGTGGTAGATGCACATCACGAGGACACTATGGAAGTGAAAGAGTGGCTATAGCTGACGAATTGGATAAGATTTTCAAGGTGAAATGAGGTTCGGTTTAGGTAAAATAAAGCAGTTAAGAAAAGAAAATCGGTTTTAAAAAGGAAAGGCAAGATTTACTTAAACAAAATTATCTAGACTATATGGTTAAAAAAAGACGTTGTACTTTCCAAGATTGATTTGTCACATCAACCTTTTCACCCTGCGTTCAACTTTATGTGGGAATTAATTTGATTATTCCAAATATGACTAAGGACTTATGTTCTATGCAAGACAGAGATGAATAGAAAAGTGGTGCTAACGCTTGGAGACTAATGACAAGATGCACAGAGAATTCTAACAGTTTTAACAAGGAATCAGGGTATGGATAGGATTACTTAAAAAGTGGAACCAAAGACAAAGTATCAAGATGGGGTAGGCTATGTTTGGCTATGGGATGGGGGAATACTCACAATCCGCACTTGAGTTTGGGGATTTGGACAGTCAACCGGTTCTGGACTCCAAAGCTCTGGTCACAGGATAGCGGCAGATCCTAACAGCAAGCAGCTGGGCAAGTCTGGTCACTGGATGGCAAGGGTACAGCGGGCATGCAGATAGTGAGCAAAAGGCCGGTCTGGTCACAGGATGCGCCCCAAGGGTACCACAGCTTTCCCCCTTTGCTATTGGGTTTTTTGTGGGGTTTTCTGGATAATTGGCCCTGCTTGTATAGGGTCAGTTATGCTTTGGCCTAGCAGTGGAGTCTGGAATCTTGCAAAGGTGGATCTGGAATGTCTGGATACGCAGGCGCTGGAAATTCAGGAGAGAGTGTCTGTCCCTGTGAGCTCCGACCCTTTATATAAAAGCGGGTGACATCACCGGGTTTATTGATGGGCAGAACTGAGCTAGACCTACCCCCAAGAACCGGATAGGCCAGCCAATGATGGTTGTCTCCTCTAGGAGGGGACTCAATTTATGGGGTTGTGTTTTTATGAGCTGCAAAGCCTACCCACAGTCCTTTTTGCCAAAAATCGATCAACATAAATTACACATTTGTACAGTTGTGGCACTTTAACAAATTACATAGGCAGATTACATATTTCACGCAGAGCATGGCAGTCCAATTCTCACTTTTGTAGGACTTTGTTTCATCCGTCTAATAATTTTTCGTACTTTTCAGTGAGAAATGTCATACCTAAAATTCTATAACTTTATACTGAGTACATATTATCATAAGGCATGTTAATCTTGAATTTTAAAGTGGCACCATATACACTTTCCTCAGAATATCCAATTCTCTGCCATTTCTGTCCCTTATATGCCACTGAAGGCTACCACGTCTTGTTTGAAAGCCACACAAATTACATTTAAGTTGTTAACTTTCTACATTCCTGCAATGTCCTGTTACAGAGATAAAAGTCTTAAAAGTGTATTAATAAAACAGTCTTTTCAACCAAATGAGGCTGTCCTTTGTTCTTCTGGGCCCATTTGTTCCATGCTACCACCAAAGGTCAGTTCAACCCAGAGCTGTCATGGCGGTTTCCCTGTTTGATTGAAGGTTTATTGTCACCTCCCCAATTAACATTTAGGTCCCAGATCTATTGTCTCAAGCTGAAGCCCAGACAGAAGTCTGACGAGCGTGTGATTTTTCTTTCTCTTGGTCCATTCAAAGTTTTCAAGGTCGACAGTTAACAGGTAGGTGTCCCAGATCCCCCTTGTGGCTTCTCTTTTGAATCAGGAGCAAGCATGTTGAAATAAAACCTCCCATATATATTTCCCAGCAAAACCCCCTTTACATTACTAGGCCAAGACAGGGCCTTCTTTCAACATTATACTTTCAAAACAGGCATGTTTCCTTATTTGCAAAAGCACATTTTAACACATGGTTAATGCTGCTGGGATTTCCCTTTCAAATTCGGTTTTTCTCTCTCATCTGGATTCCAAACATTGTTTTGCAGCGTTAGTTAGTTTCACTCATACAGCAATTTGTTTAAGACACAGGTCCACTGAAATTGACATATGCCCTGAGAGCTAGGGTTTCTTTTGAAGCAGTGATTTTTGACATTTTGTAGCCAAAAAGTCAAGCGTTTTCCTGTGTGGTTGAAAGTAAAGCTTCTGTTGATTTCCCAGACTTGGTCTGACACAGCCTGCCATTCAGGAATGAGGCTCTCTTCTGCTGGAGCACAATCTGAATATGGATGGGCATGGCAGGGCCTCACTGATAAAAGCGGAGTAATGTAGAACAGGTGAAAACAGCATCAAAGCACCAACATTTTAAACACCAAATATTTCCTTTTTCAAGGGGAAATGTTGAGCTAGCAGCAAAGCAGTGCTGCCTTTACATTTTCTTCTTGGGTGCATGTAAGAAACACACTGGCTGCATTTCTCAGTGTGCTCCCTGTCGCATCTTGCCCAATAGGTGCTTGGCAAGACAAGGCAGCCATCATTTGTAGCTGCAAATTGCAGTTTTGATGCGAGGCAGTGGTGCTCAAAGGAGCCAGCGCAGGCATTTTGCTGTTAACTGCTGAAATGCAGCTTGGTTATGGATGGGAATTCTGCTGAGTGGGTCAATGTATCCCATATACCCATACAGACCCGAAACTCCCCACCCTAGCATACAGACTAACAAGCATGCACCATGCATACATACCCATACAGACCCGAACCCCCCCACAACAGCATACAGACTAACAAGTATACACCATGCATACATACCCATACAGACCCAAACCCCCACCATACAGACTACCAAGCATGCACCATGCATACATACCCATACAGACCTGAACCCCCACACCCCAGCATACAGACTAACAAGCATGCACCATGCATACATACCCATACAGACCTGAACCCCCCACCCCACAACAGCATACAGACTACCAAGCATGCACCATGCATACATACCCATACAGACCTGAACACCCCCACCCCAGCATACAGAATACCAAGCATGCACCAGGCATACCCATTCAGACCCGAACACCCACCATACAGATTACCAAGCATGCACCAGGCATACATACCCATACAGACCTGAACCCCCCACACCCATCTCAGCATACAGACTACCAAGCATGCACCATGCATACATACCCATACAGACCCGAACGACCCCACCCCAGCATACAGACTAACAAGCATACAGCAGGCATACATACCCATACAGACCCAAACCCCCACCATACAGACTACCAAGCATGCACCATGCATACATACCCATACAGACCCATACAGACCCATACAGACCCGAACCCCCACCATACAGACTACCAAGCATGCACCATACATACATACCCATACAGACCCAAACCCCCCAACCCCCATCACAACATACAGACCACCAAGCATGCACCATGCATACATACGCATACAGACCCATACAGACCCGAAACCCCCAACCATACAGCCTAACAAGCATACACCATGCATACATACCCATTCAGACCCAAACCCCCCACCCCAGCATACATGCTAACAAGCATACACCATGCATACATACCCATACAGACCCAACCCCCCCACCCCAGCATACAGGCTAACAAGCATACACCATGCATACATACCCATAAAGATCCGAACCCCCACCATACAGACTACCAAGCATACACCATGCATACATACCCATACAGACCCGAACCCCCCCTACCCCCACCCCAGCACACAGACTAACAAGCATACACCATCCATACATACCCATACAGATACGAACTCCCCAACCCCACCCCAGCATACAGACTAACACGCATACACCATGCATACATACTCGAACCCCCATCATACAGACTACCAAGCATGCACCATGCATACATACCCATACAGACCCAAACCCCCCACCCCATCTCCGGATACAGATTACCAAGCATGCACCATGCATACGTACCCATACACACCCATACAAACCCAAACCCCCATCATACAGACTACCAAAAATACACCATGCATACATACCCATACAGACCCAAACCCCCACCATACAGACTACCAAGCATGCATACATACCCATACAGATCCAAATCACCCCCACGCCCCCCAACGCCACCGCATCTCAACATACACACAAAAACACGAAAACAAAGATACAGGCAGGCAGACCCGATACCCCCCTACCACCGCATCTCAACATACACACAAAAACAAACATACAGGGACGCACTCCATTAGGAATGTCTTATTGTTGCTGGCTTATTTGTGCTAGTATGCAGCACTGCAGCAATTACCTAGACCCAAACAGTGCTGTAAAAATGTCAATCCTGCAATCCTAATAATCCTTCAAACACTGCGCGCGCAATGTCCTGACCAAATTCTTTCAACACTAAATACTCCTTTGCAGTTGACTGCATCACACATCAAGTGCAATCTGGAGCAACGATTAAAGCAAAGGTGTAGCTTGAGAGCTGCCGCGCGGCGAAGCAGGGACAACATCAGATTAAAAAGCGAAACATAAGGACATGAAAGAACATATGAATTTAAAGCAATGCCATAGCCCAGCCCGCCCCCACGCAAGCAGCGAAATCAATCTGCCTTACATTTATTTATTTTTAAAACACGGCTTTAGGATTCTAAACAAAACACGTCAAATGCAGTTCAGAGGTAGAGGGGCTGTCTAGTCCCCCGAAGAGGCGCCGGCCATGGTAAAACATGGCGCAGCAACATAGAATCATGCATATTTAAAATGTTATGTTATGTTATGTTAATTGAACTTGGTAAAGCGCACGTACACCCAAAGGCATCTTGGCGCTGGCTACTGCAGGGGAATCAAAACCAGTGCGGTAATAACACCAAGGAGAGAAGCGGCTAAAACAGGGTAGTTTTAAGCAGCCGACGAAAAGTGAAGTGGTCTTCAGTAGCGCGCAGGGCCAAAGACAGCTCATTCCAAGCTCTAGCAGCCACCACCGAGAAAGCACGGCCTCCCATACGAGACAAACGATAGCGGGGGGCACTGAGAAGGCACGCAGATTGGGAGCGCAGCAGACGAGCAGGTGTATAGTGAGTAAACTTTGCTTGGAGATACTCAGCGCCCAAGCCATAGAAGGCACGATGCACCAGGCACATCGATTTAAACAAAATCCGACTGGCTACAGGAAGCCAGTGTAGCTTCTTGAGCAACGGGGAGATGTGGGATCCAAAGAGGGGGCGGAGTACAGATCGGGCGGCAGCATTTTGTAGCAATTGAAGCCTTTGGATCAGGTAGCACGGCTGGGCCAGATTGAGAGAGTTACAATAATCAAGGGTGCTGAGAACCAGGGCCGCCACTACCGGAGCCTGGCATTCAGCAAGAATAAAGGGCAAGACTTTCCGCAAAATGCAAAGTTTAAAATGACCAGCACTACATACAGAAGCAACCTGATTGTCGAGAGACAGAGAGGCAGAGCTTTTAACACCTAGATTGCGGACCGATTGAATCGGAAGCGGGAGAGGGCCCAGGCTTGATGGCCAGAAATGCGAGGTCCAAAAAAGAAGGGGGGAAGAAGAACCCACCACCAGGACCTCGGTCTTACTGCCATTCAGTTTTAGCCAGTTAGTCATCATCCAATGGCCTAGGTCCTCCAAACAGTTCCTGAGATGGGCGGTGGGCTCAGCTTGAGTAAGATCAAGGCGAATGAGGATCTGTGTGTCGTCCGCGTAAGAATAATAGCGGAAACCATGTGAGTGAATAAGAAGCAGAAGAGATCTAATATTAACATTAAAAAGAATAGGAGAGAGTGCTGAGCCCTGAGGGACACCACAGACAAGTGTAGCCAGCTTAGATCGAAAAGGGGGAAGAGAAATAGACTGAGAGCGGTCAGACAAGAACGAAGTGAACCAATCAAGGACCTGGCCAGAAAGACCGGCGTTGGAAAGATGAGAGAGTAAGATGGAGTGGTCAACGGTGTCAAAAGCAGCCGACAGATCCAAAAGTAGGACTGCTCCGACACCACCCTTGTCCACCAAACATACCAGGTCATCAAGTACCGAGTTCAAGATGGATTCCGTACCCCTCCCCGGGAGAAAACCAGACTGAAAGGGGTCGAAGAAATTAGAAGACTCAAGAAAGTTAGAAAGAAGAGGAGACACCAAAGCCTCCATCAATTTCATAAGAAAAGGGAGCAGTGAAATAGGACGATAGTTGGACAGTAAATCAGGATCGAGGGATGGCTTCTTAAGAAGAGGGACAACCAGGGCGTGTTTAAGGGAGGGAGGAATAAACCCTGTGGAGAAGGAGATATTAACAGCAGTGGTGATATGCTCAATGATGTTAGCAGATATCTCCTTTAAAAGAATAAGAGGTATGGCATCGTTAGGAGATGCAGACTTTAATCTAGAGATGGCTGACGATACATCAGAATTACAGAACTGTGGGAATGAAGACCAGGAGGCAGTAGGAGAAGGGGAAGGAATAGCCTTTTTAGGAGCTGAAAGTGACAGCAGACCATCCTTTATGTGGTCACGGATAGTAGAGATTTTTTCGAGAAAGAAATCGGAAAGAGAGTCACACAGACCGTGTGAGGGAGGAACCGAGGACTTACCATTCTCAGGCGAGGAAAGGGATTTGACAAGATCAAAGAGAGCTTTAGGTTTATTGAAAACACAAACCTTGCGCCACAGCGACCGCCCAATATCATCTTCGCAAAGCACATAACAAAAATTGAAAGTTAACTTGGCTGCATGGCGACCACCCCTAACATTTTAGGCATCCCACAACCAACTTTCCTCAGTTAAATCCAAAGCTGGCAGCATGGCGACCACCCCGGACAACTAGATTACCACACAAGGAAAGCATCTATGGTGCAAAAAACCCGCCATTCTGAAAAGACACGTATCTGTCAGAAATAAACCACAACATAAAATCCATAAAGTAAAAACTTTGCACAACAGCACCCCGCCCCCCCCCCCCCCCCCCCAACACCTTGCTGGCACAGGCACCGCCTGACTCATACTAAAAACGGAACAGCACACGTGCCTCCTGTTTACAATTAATTCTTTGTGCTCGTAAATTAAATGTGCACTCAACCCAACAATCGCACTCTGAAAAACAGCCTCTCCAGATAGTATGCACCAAAACATGCTGTAAAAAGCCAAATTAGTTCATTTTTTGAGTGTGTAGATTACATGAACACCCTATCAGGCAGCCTTCCCATCAGACAAGAGGCGCTATCCCCAAATGTACTTTCCCTGGCTGGACCAAAAACACACTGCATGGTGCCCGAGCAGGCAAGATGACAGAGTAAGAGCTTGCCATAACTACCTCGGAGGCAAAAATCAACTTGGGCAGATGCTGCCGGCGAACTGGAACTGCGGCTTCAGGCGGGTGGCTCCAAAAAGAGGATGGGCTGAGCAGCCCCCATGCCTTATAACTGCTCCCCGGAGCCCAGCCGGGACCCCGGATGCCCCTTCCTCCCACGAAGGAGGCGAGGTGTGAGTACCCCGTGGATGGTGGCCAGAAGGGTGGCCCGCTATGCAGGCTGTCTCTCTAGCATCCATTGTGGGGGCTGCAGAGCCCCTGAGTCTGCTGTTTATAAAACCTACTCACTCACCCACCCATAAACAATAACTCACTCGATCATTCACCTCCTCACTCACAAAACTGCTAATAGAGTTCCATTCTGCAGTTTCAGAATGAGGCGATTGCGTCTACAAAATGATACACATAGAATGTGACATGTGGCACTTGCCACAGTCTGCCACAGCATGTCACCAATCTATGGACTGGCTGATGCAAAATGTACTGTTTGAATAACGTGAATGACATTAAACAAGTGAAAAACACCCTCTGAATCATTGTGGGCTATTATAAATTATTATCACTGGTGTGGGTTTGGATAGGGTGGATCTTTCTGCAACTCGTAATCAGTGTGTTGAGGTGTAACTGTGCTCATAAATGAGTGGCCCATTGCATTGTGTGTGGGCTTGAGTAGATCCACCACTCTCTTTACAAAGTAAATTAAATTGCCATCACACAGTTTGCACCAGGATATTATGAATGAAATTAAAAAAATACAAATTCAGACACTGCACCCAAACTCCAAACCTCATGCTTTGAAGCCCTATACTCTACCACTGGACTAACTATCTGCATGGTAACTGACACTGATCCAGGTCTTATAACCTTTTCAGACAGAAGCTTTTGCTAGTCCCTTTTTACTGTCAATGTATTTCATATCGTGTCACGCCACCTACATTTCTCTTCATATCACCTTGGAATCGGTCTTCTCTTTGCTTCAAATAGCTGGGCTCAATCCTCTAAGCCTCCTGTCTTATATTAAATAACTATCAGCAATTGCATGGTTTAAAACACTTATAACATCACCAATCTCCAGACTGGCTGATGTAAAATGTAGTGTTTAAATGACTTCAAAGACATAAAACAAATGAAAAATACCCTCTCCATCATTGTGGGATATTATAAATGAAATTTGGAATAAAAAGAAAATTCAGACCCTGCACTTAAACTCCAAACCCCATCTATTGGAGACCTAGACTCTGCCAGTGTACTAACTGTCTGAATGTTAAGTGACATTGAGCCAGTTATTATCACCTTTTCAGACAGACATTTTTGATAGTTCCTTTTCACTGTCAATATATTCTATACTGTATCATGCCACCTACATTTCTCTTCATATCACCTTATAATAGTACTGCAGGCCTTTCTCCTCTTAGCCTCTTGTCTTATATTAAATAACTTTCAGCAATTGCATGGTTTAACCCCTTAAGGGTGGAGGACGAGGTCTCCAAATGGGAGACAGCCACCCAAGGCCGGGGACATCACCCCCAACCATCCTGGACCTCTGGCTGGGCTGCCTTAAAGCTATTGCCACCAGGGAGGGATGTGGACCTTGCTGGGGCTCCCTGGGACCACCGCTGGGCTTGTGGATGGTCAGTCCACATGGGAGCCAGGCACCAAAGGCCAGGGGCAGCACCCCCATCCGTCCTGGCTGGCTGGGATCAGTTAGAGCTTTTCCCTCCAGTAATGGATGTGGACCCTGCCGGGTCTCCTTGGGACTGCTGCTGGGCTTGGAGAAAGTATACCCTTTTTCTTTTCCACCGAGGTAAGCGCACATACACAGGTGAGGTATTGTTTTTGTCAGGACACCAGTGGAAATGTGGGAAGATAGGACATGTGTTGTTGTCGGTGTGTTTCGGTGGTTTCCTAGTGGCAAATGTCTCCATCTCTCCTATTTTCCCCAACTGATTCTCTATCTCCTATCCTTCACCGCTCACTAAGTCTGGCAGGAAAAAACTTAAGAAGAACACACTGGGCTCCAACCCAGGCCTTCCTATCACTCACAGGTACATCAGTGCATCTGCCAGAGAGACTCTCAGAGACATCCTCTTTGTCGTTCTCTCTCCTGACCTTTGGACTCTACATATGGTCTGAAGAGGGAGGGCCAAATTCTTCCCATTGTCCCCCTCCGATAATGTACATGACGCAGAAGAAGAACCGGAAAATTTTTGTGAACATCCATACTATTTCGGACCAATTCCTAATGCTCCAATGATTGATAAGTATGTCAAAATGTACCCACTTAGCCAGCCCTACAGACCTGGTGCAGTACAAACCTTCCCCAGAGTGGACGAGAAGCTTCAAGCTGCAACTAAAGAGACCTCAATTAACAGTATTGACTAAAGCAGCAAGAAGCCAAATCACTGACGTCGTTAGAGACCCCACGACTTAGCTGTGTTAGACAAGAAGCACACGTGCCATCTGCACAATGGGACACAAACACAAAAACATGAAGAACATGAGGATACAGTTCTATGAGTTAGAGGACGGACACATATACATATTGCCATTTGCTTTTATTATTTTGTCATTAGCTGCACACAGCAATGCAAAAACCGCAAGATGCAAGAGATCCTTAATAAAGCTTGCAGATGTTTATATGCAATTAACCATATGGAACTGCAGGAGCACCTATGGGACCTGACAGAGGCAAGTGTGACTAACATATGGAGAATATATAATAGCATGAACATTTAGAAGCCCGTTATGGCTTAGGAAAATTACAGCATGCCACAAGCCTCAGCAAGAGCTGAGCTGATTCATATTTGGGATAGACAGGAGCAAACGTGTGAGACAGGACCCAGTGGCAAGGCACCAGATACGAACAACATTCCATTCCCTGAACGACAGTAATACCAGCTGCAATAAGGCACATAATTCCTCATAATTCAGAGCTGCAGAGCTCCAAATCGTGGTCTCAGGACACATGACCCGGCCGACTCAGACAATGGACGGAAACCAGGAGGTGGGAAGAGAGGCAATCTCATGCCGCCAGAGAGAGGCTTGCAACAAAGATGTTAAAATGTGAGAGAAGTGTTGCACGAGATGAACGAGCACTCTCATAGTCTAAGGTGGTACACACAAGTTACAATGCAGGCACATAGTCATTCTCATTACATTGAGAAGGGCTGAGAACCATTCCGAATCCCAGTCCAGGGGAGACCAACTTTAGCCAATCACAGTTAGACTCCTAGGGGTGGGTAGCAACAGGCAAGAACCAATGGTAAGACCCTCACACTGTGACATTGTTTAGTGATAGTAATTTGGGGATAGACCAGGCAGCCACCTGACATGTGAGAGCCAGTAGACTAACATGTACAGTGTCCACTACAGGAGAACTATTACTCAGTACCCAATCTCAGATGGCGATAGGTTTTCTGGAGAAGGGCCCAGATTGTAGTATCACTCTGATGTCATTTAGGTACAAAACTGACCAGCGAACTAGGAGATGTTGAGATGTCTTGGATTTCTTCAATCCCTGATCTGATCCCTGTTGGTTTTGGCTGTAATAAACCACAGTTTGAACCTGCTGTCTGGCTGGTTCTATGTTCCTTTTGGGGGCAGGTGTTAGGCCTTAAAAAAGTCCACAAACATCTAGTAGCCCTCAAACCTGCCCAGGAGTTCATCCCCAACAAGTTGGTAGCCAGAGGATGGTTGGTTGCGCCAGCCCCACACTTAGCCATCTCCTTCGCCGCTGAACCTGAGAGGCTGCTGGAATCTAGCATATTTCGAGAGAGACGGGAAAACGTGTGTCCATTTAAAGGTCGTCAGGAGCCGCTTTGGAAATCATCCTGCCCAAGATCAGTAAGTTGTCCAGGCAGACAAGGACGCAGGGGTGAGCGCCTTGATGGGGAGCTGGCAGCCGAGCAGAGCCAGAACAGCACGCAACGTATCGATCCAGACCGACAGCAACTGTGGGTGTGAGGGAGGGTATTGAGTATTGTGGAGTATTGTTTAGTATTGTTTATTATTTTTCAGTATTGTCTAGTAGTGGTGAAGTATTTATTATTTTTGCTTTAGTGAGTAGGGACAGGATCAGAGTTAGAAGTCCCTTTTCTATGTTTGGGGCACATTTGGTCTTCGAGGTAAAAGGTTCTGGTGGATAACCTAGACTATTGACTTGAAAAGCTTGGATAACCAAAGTTGTGTAAATTTGGTGTTCCTATGAGTTGGGCATTTTAGCTTGGGTCATAGATGATGGTATTCCCGTGAGTTTTAGCAAGGGAGCTAGCCTAGATTGTGGAAGGTGAGTTGACTGGTTAAGTCTCCTTGTGAGAGGCATTTCACATGTTAGGTGACGCAACAGGTGCAGTTCGATAACAAGAAAAAATTGGTATACTCTTCCTGGAGAGCAGGAAGACAGCTGTGGGGTTTTGTGTGGGTTTGAGAGTAATGGGCTATTACAGTGTGTGCGCCATATTTCACGTACCTATATTGTTTGTTAGTTTGGTGACGTCACCCTTAGGTTTGCATATAGGACACAAAGAGTTTGAGGAGGTGAGGAGCTAGTGTGACAACTTGTGATTGGCACAGGAGGTGAACCAGTGGTGGTGTGCGGAAGGCACATGCACAGGATTGTGGTTGTGTGCCGGAGGTGGCAGCGATTGTGAAGGAGGGGCGGTGCAGGGAGCACGCCTGATAAGTTATAGAGCCAGGGAGGCTCGTAGAAACTAGACAGTATTATCATTGCATTTTGACTTTTCATTCCTGTACAGTGGATTATCGAAAATCTCGACTTGAGGTCAGGTAAAAGGTATTGAAATATATCAAGGTAACGGGGGGGTTACTCCCCTTCAGCATTTGTGCAAGACACTTCTGCCTTACAAGGAGAAAATCTGTAAATATAGCATAGAATGGTCCAAAAATACAGAAGGTAAATTGACAAAACCGTGGCCCCCTTGTGGAAGTTTCTCCAAAGACATGCAGCAATCACTATTGACACACATACGGGTGTCTATAAGGGAAAGAAATTGACCAAACGTATGGCCATATTCGAATTGTGGTTCATGTTTCAGGAGGGAGAGGGGGACACCGCAAGGCGTCAGTAGATGCTAAGCCAGCAGGAGATGAAGGACCAAGGGACTCATCCCTCCACGCCTGCCCCTTCCCCTCCAAGTGTAGTATACGATGATACAGACGATGAACACGGAATGTATCCAATGAGGGAACTAAGGTCAGCAGAGGGGTATTCAAATCTGACATATAAGCAACGATCATAGACAAAAGAGGATAAGCAGAAAGGCATAGGACAGCCAGCTACTGATGCAGGGGCCAGCAGCAAGGCACAGCAGCATGCGAAAGAGGAACTCAAGGGCGTTAGCACGAACAAATGGTTAGCAGCGCAGGTGCTATTAAAGCTTCAAGGGAAGACAGATGGGGAAGCAGAAGGGGTGACTGAGGCAATACGAAGCATGAAAAGGGACAGCGACATGACAGACTGGGCAGAACTGATGGAGGAGGAGGATAGGAGGGAGAAGGATAGGGAGATGAGGTTAGAGCGTGAGGACAGAGAGAAAAGGAGGGAAGAGAAACTGGAGTGGGAGGACAGGAAACGAAGGAGGGAAGAAGAAAGCGAGCATTTGGAAAGGGAATGAGAGGAAAGGATAGAAAGGGAGCTCAAAGAAAGGAAAAGAGCAGAAAGGGAGATAAAGGAGAAAAGGGAGAGAGAACTGGAGAAGGCGGAAAGACGGAGAGAGATAGCAGAGCAAATAAAACGCAAGTTGGCAGAGAGGGAACAGAGGAACTTGCAGTTGGATAGGCTGGAGAGAGAACGAGCATGCAGGGAGAAAGACGAGCGACCAATGAGAGCTGTGAGAATGCGGGCAGCGCTGGATAGGGAGAAGAATAGGCATGAGGAAAACAAGCGAGCTGAGCCAGATAGCACAAATTTGTGAGTCAGAAGTGTGACAGAAGTCAGTGGAGCAGGCCTAGGGAACTGGGCAGGAGGCAGCAAGTATAAATTAGTAGACATTGATCTCAGCATGAAACCTAATACACACTTGACATTGCAGAGACTAAGTTGTGCTGATGATTTCTGTAGCAACATGGCACAGGATCCGACAATGACGACAGACACAGTGGGGATGAGTAGGGGGAACAAGGTCATTACAGTCCACGGGGACAGACAAGTGGGCATCATGTGAATGTAGGACCCACAGACAGGGAGAAGGAGGGGTCAATTCAGAAGAGCAAGTGCAGCAGACGGACAACAGATGCACCCCACGCAACATATATGTTAACAGACTAAGTGATCTTCCAGGACGAAGGAGGGGGGAGACAGCCATAGCCTGTTCAAGAGGATGATTTTCTATAGCTTATGACGACAACAGGAGAGTGCCCATGTTAGAACCAGTAGATATATGTAGAGACATTGAGGACAAGAGAGGACCTCGACAAATTAGGCTGTACAGAAGAACACAGGCAAGGGCAATATATTCACAAATGCCTGTATTAGTGAGGGGAGGGACAAGGCCTCAGTACGTACCATGGAAGCACACAGACAAGGAGAATGTGAAGTGTAGGTTACCATCATTGAGCGCAGGAGCGGGGAAATGGATTTATGAGATGGACAAAATGACATCAGCTCACAGCTTGGCCGCAGGTGACATAAATGGACTACTAGTATCAATACTAGGAGACACAGCTGATGATGTATGGAAGAGGGCAGGTTTCCCAGGGGTGACGATACAGAACACGGAGCATGATGGAGCTCTGTCCGAAAACTGCAGAGCAGCAGTATCGCAAGCATTATGAACACAATACCCAGACACGTCAGATATTGAGGTTATTACGTCACGGAAAACGAGGGATGATGAAGACCCAGTGCAGTGCATTCAGGACATTCAAGAGCTTTGGCGCCTCGAAACTCAAGAGCCTTGGCACACAAGAATAGCAATATTTTATCATATTGACTCCAATCTTTCTTTTGTTCACCACATTTCTCTCACGTCTGGTTCATGTTGCAAAGTTCGTCCCTCTCTTACCGTTCACTCTACAAAACTTCTTATTTCTTTGCTTATTTCCTCCCAACTTTTCTATTGCTCTGTCACGCTCTTTGGCCTCCTATGCTCTCACCTTGCTCCTCTAAAATCAGTCTATCACTCCTCTGTTCGCCTACTCTGTCTTCTTTCCTATTTCACCATCACTTGCCTCGCTTGGCTGGCTACCTCTTCACTCCCAACTTAAATTATGCTTTCTTTGTCTAGTCTTTAAATCTCTTTATGGGCTTGCCCCTGACTATTTCGCTGCACTCTTGTCTTTCTACACTCCTTCTCATTCTCTCCATTCTTCCTGTCTTTTCATGCTGAACATTCCCCGTTCCTCCTGTGCCCAGTTCCACTTCTGATCTTTTCAGCTTCTTGCCCCTCTTCATTGGAATGATTTTCCCTCTTCTCTCCAATCTATCACTGCCTATTCTCTCTTTTGTGTCTCCCTGAAAACTCATCTCCTTCACTGCCCCTGATTGCTCGCTACCAGAATTGATGTCTGACATTTACCATTGATCATTATTTTGTACCGTTGCTTTTACCTTTTGTGCAGCGCTTTGGATAAAGGCGCTATATAAAATACAATAAAAATACAAAAATACAAAATACAAATCATATTTTAGTACAGGGACTACCACGGCCAGTACAGAAGAGTTGGAAGAAACTAGTGGGGATGGAAGCGAAGGGATGGACAGACATACAGCTTACAATAGTACACCACTGTAGATTGTGGCAGGAGAAGGTGAAGCAAAAAGCGGAAAATAGAAAGGCAGATGAGGCCAAACTAGTGCAGCAGAAGCTATCAAAGTATGCAATGGAAGGGGTGATTATAACCAGCAGCGCCCCACAAACACAGCAGCAGTATCAGCCACTGCAACAGTTCACAACGCCCATGGGAGGAGGGTGCATGGGGTGGGCCAGCCCACAGCAGGGATTCCAAGGAAGGGGAGGATTACAAAGGGGGCACTGCTTCGAGCCACAGATGCATCACAATCAAGGGGGGTTCCCAGGAGAGTTTCAGGGGTATGGGCAGCAGATGTAGCAGGGGGCTTTTCAGGATAAGGGAGGGAGCCACCACAGTTCTGGACCTGTGGGCAGCTAGGGCACATATCGAGAGCCTGTCGATTTAGAGGGACACAACAGAATTGGGGAGAGCAAGGCCAGTGGTCATATCAAGAGGGACAAGAAGATTATAATGTACAGAATCAACAGCCACAAGGGCAGGTGCAAGGTACATATCGGCAAATTCCACAAGCACAACTACAAGCAAAACCACACGCACCAGCACAGCCACAGGTGCAGACACAAGCACCACTACCACGACATTTACAAGCACCACAGATTAGAGGGAGCACATAGCAACTAGCGGAGACACAGAACGATGACGATGAAGCAGCTCACGAGGACACTGTAGCAACAGTGCCTGTCAGATGACTGGGAGGAGTTATAATGGTGGGAACAACCCCTTCACAGGGAACAGATTATCTAACACAGGGAGGGCATGAAGAGCAATAATTGCAGTTGCAAAGGGGTGCAGGTTCACCACGGTGACAGATGAGGAGCTATTTGGGGAAAAGAGCCAGGAGTTGGAAATGGTGTTTGAAATGAGCATTGCATTTTGGTTACATATCCATTAAAGAGAGGTGCCACAGAGAATGGCAATGGAACTCGAGGCACGCCCTCATTCTAGTAGGAGGATGTGGCCAAGGTACCAGACAGTTTATGGACCACAAGTCCTTATGACGTGGGGTGCATAAAGAGCATAGGAGGAGTGAAGATTAATTTGAAACTAGGAGCGTTATTGCCAAGAGTAAATCAGTATCCCCTAACCAAGGAGGCAGATGAAGGCATTTATGAAACAATCACAGCCTTGATTCAGAGAGGCATTTTGGTGCCATCAGAATCTCCATGCAACACAGCAGTGTAGCCTTTGCGCAAGGTCAATGGGGTCTAATGGCGTTTTCAACAGGATTTACATCTTCTTACCCATATTGTAGAAGCAGAGTTTCCTGTAGCAGCAAACCCAGCGACAATTTTGTGTGGTATTCCAGTGGAAGCCACCTGCTTCATGGTCATTGATTTAAAGAATGCATTCTTCTTGGTGCCACTACACCCATACTCACAAGATCTAACCAGCTTTATTTATCAAAACCAGAAGTGGAAACACACTCATTTACCACAAGGGTACTGCAAGTCACCATCTATCTTTAACAGAGTGATCCAGATGGATCTAAGCAACATAGAGACAGAAAGCACAGTTTTGCAATATATAGACATTTTGATCTGTAGCGAGACAGACGATCAGTGCAGAGAGGATTCAGTGCACACGTTGACAGTGTTAGCTTACAAGGGGGTCAAGGTGGACAAGGCCAAGGTACAGTACTGCCAGAAGGAGGAGCTATACATTGGACAGATGATATCTAAAGACAGCAGACACATTGCCCCAAAGCGAGCAGAGACAATATGCAACACACCACAGCCCATGACCGTAAGGGAAATGCAACAGTTCTTGGGGTTGTGCAATTACTGCAGAGCCAGAGCATGGGTCTTTGTTAGGGAGAATTCTCAGAAATGTGCTCATTCCTCTCTACCTTAGAGACCCCCAGCAAGTTTGCTGGATTTTGAGGACTTGCATTTTTAACCTGGAGAGAGTGAGACCCTTTTTCCCACTCTCTCATGTATTTTAATGTGATTTTGATCTCTGTGGTTCTTTTGGTTATGGAGTCTGACAAACTCCATAAACATCATCTTTTACATTGTGTCACACAGCACCTTCAGTGCAGTGGCACAGGGAAGTCTTTCAGATTTCCCAAGGTTTAAATACCTTCTCTTTGATAAACTACTGTTTCCAAGAGCAGTACATGCGTAACTTTCTAGACCCCGCACACATTATCTTACAATAGGGTGCTGGAGGGGTTACTTAGTATCCCTTTTGTCTAGCTTCTCATGTAACAATTTTATGTTACGCTTTCCTCGATGAATGGTTGGCGGCAGTGGTTTATTTTTAACTGCCATTGTGTGTTTTAACCGTGGGCTGCGTTCGCACCCATGGGTGCCATTTTTGTCAAAATGGCCCAGGTCCCATTTTTTCGCCATTTCTTTGTGGAAAGGTCCTTCTTGAGATTTACTCTGCGTGCCAAACCAGGTTTGGTCCCTTTGTTCATTTTTCCTTTGGTGGGATTCACGAGTGAAGCCTGCCTTTGGCTCCAGGGTATCTGGCGGGGGCAGGAAGCAAGGGAGGTGCCCGAAACTCCCTGTGCTTAGTCTCCTAGGAGACAGGAATGCACTCTTAGGTGATTAGCAGGCTGGCTGTCTGGCAAAGACAGCCACCCTGCTGTGTGACTGACAGCTAGGTTGGAGTGAATGGGAGAAACCTGCATAAAAGGCGAGGCTTTTTGGCTTGGAAGGCAGAGTTGACCACTGGATGAAGGAATCCGAAGAAGAACATGAAGAGGATGCCTGCTGCAACTCCTGGACATTTATTTTGCCCGGTGAAGCCCTGCTGCTGTGCTGAAACTCCAAGTTTTTATCGACAGAGAAGCCCCTGCAAAGACGGTGGGACCAATCAACTCCAAAGTAAGCCACCTGGACATCCTCTTGGAGCCGGTTGAAATTCCACTGCAGTCGCTGCTGGAACCGAATAGCCAGTGAGAGGAACACCAGATTGTGTGCTTTGCTTTTAAGCTCGTAAAGAGCTCCAGGAAGATCCTCCGGACTTCGAGGAAGCAGGACTGACCGAGCTTGAGCCCCCTCAACAGACGTGCAAGAAGTGCTTCTGTTCACCTTGACTTTTGCTAACTTAACATTAGCTGGCCTGGTTCCCTGAATGACTCTTCTCGCCTCTGCTTAGGCAATGTGTGTTCCTTGCAGGAAGGGGTTAACTAACTTTGCATTGGGGGTTACCAAAAGTACTTACCTGCTTCAGAATATTTGTGTGATCTCTTGTGTTGTTCCAAATAACCTTTTTCCTTTGACATATGCCTAAATCTGATTCTGCAACAGTGATATACTAATGTCAACAGCACCCTAACTATTGAAGTCATCTGGGGTGTAGGTAGTGTCTGTTGGCCATCCCAAATGGGTACTTGCTGATTTAGAAATGTTAAGAGTATGTATTTCTGAAGTGTATTTGAGTGTTACAGTTCTATTGCCCCTTCTGAAGAAGGCTTACTTTAACTGACTGTTAAGTAAATTAATAATTGTTTAATCAAGAAACCTTGTGTGTAAGAGTTTATTTGAATACTTGTCATTGTGAATATCTGTGTAACTCCCCTACAGCTCACATTGACCCTTCCTGCTCAACACGCTACCAACCTGTGTAGTACAGATTTATATCAAAGGTTGGGTTCCTATTGCCAGGAGGTCAGGGTTGTTGTAGTGCACCCAAAGGGTACTGCATACAATCTTGCCTAACAGTCTTTGACTACAGTACATATACAAAACCACTAATGGGTGCACTGAAAGAAAGAGGAACAAAAGGGGACAAAGACACTGCTATGGACCACAGACATGACTGAAGCTTCTGAGGAGCTGACGGATGCCATAAGCACGGCTCCAGTGTTAGGGAACCCTCACTAGAAAAAGGAGTTTTCTTATTTTCACACACTGATTGTCTAGTGATGAAGACTGTACTGACACAGAAGACAAGCATGGGACATAAACTGATTGCTTACTACAGTGGACAACTTGACCCAGTGATGAGAGGACATTATCCGTGCAAACAATCATTGGCAGCTGTAGCCTTTCCAGTGGAAAAATCATCATCAGTGACAAGGGGGTGCACCACCATTCTTTATGTGGAGCATGCCCTCTTTGCGATACTGCATATGCCAAAGAGAACACTGACCACACCAAGAACATCAGGGTATGAAGTGATACCATTGAATGTAGAACTGAAGATAGTAAGGTGCAGAACTGTAAATCCAGCATTATTTTTGGCAGACATTCTCAAGGCAGGAGACTATGCACATGACTGTACAAAGAACATAGAGATGGTCAGTGAAACATGCAAGGTGGAGGAAGATGTACTGAAATGGGGAGACATGCTGTACATTGATGGTTCGTCGACAATTGATCAAACTGATGGGGTCCGATGGACTGGGACCGCAGTGGTAAGAATGAAGAAGGACGGGATAAGCCAGGTGGTTGTAAGTGCACAACTACATCCCATTACTCAGCACAGGCAGCAGAACTAGTGGCTCTTATTTTAGCACTAGACAACAGTGTAGAGAAACACGTCACAATTTATTCTGATTCAGCTTACGTGACGTCGACAGTACAATCAGGACTGGCGCGATGGCTCAAGAGAGGGTTCAGGAGAGCACATGGACCCCCGTGCAGCAAAGGCTATTGTTAGGGAAATTGATCAAAGTGATTGCATACCCAAAACTGGTAGCACTAGTGAAGTGCCAGGCCCTCACAAAAGGGGAGGACCCTATTTCAAGGGGAAATCAAGCAGCAAATGATGAGGCAAAGTGTGCAGAGTATTTTGGGCAATAGTGGGAACTAAAGGAAAGGCCAAAGGCCCCAGGAGGAGTGAGGAACATGGTGATGAGGGTAGGTTACAATGCACTACCAGAGTCAAAGATTATGGAACTACAGGGAGCTGCACCATCAGAGGAGAAAGAGCTATGGGTAAAGAGAGGATGCTCCATGTCTCCCACTGATGCCTTATGGTGACAAAACAACAAGGGGAAAGTTGTCATGCCACTAGTACTATTGAAAACAGCATTGGCACAATTGCACTACCCAACCCACACAGGGAAAGAGGTAATTGCTACATACATTGGATAAACGTGATTTCGCCCAAATTTGAATGAACATGTAGCTGATTTCATTGACAACTGCTTGACCTGTCAGCAGTTTACAGCAGGTCATACCTTAAGAGTTGTGAGAGGAACCATACCAAGACCAGTAGGCCCATTTCTGCATCTGCATGTGGACTAAGTGGACATGATCCAAGTTTACCAAGGGTACTGCTACATGATAGTGGTTGTGTGCCCTTTTTCTAGATGGATAGAGGCTGGGCCCTGTTCCCACAACAATGTCCTTAGAGCGGCTAAATTCCTGGTAAAGGAAGTATTCCTGAGATGGGGCGTGTGTGAGGTCCTGCAGTCTGACAACAGCCCTCACTTCGCTAATGAACTGTTTCAGCGCATCACAGCCTTGCTAGGCATCAAACACAAATTCACTTGTGCGTACCACCCGCAAGCAAATGGAATGTGTGAACGCCTGAATGGACTCCTAAAGGAGTGCATAGCCAAAACTCTGCAGAGCAACAAGAAAAATTGGCTTCACTGCTTTCCACTGGCATAATTTGAAATGTGCAACAAGCCAGGGTCTGACACCCATTTAAATCCCTACGAGGTGGTGACAGGACAGCACATGTATCTTCCCCTAGCTCCTCCCACAAGAGCATTTAAAGATTTTGAGAACAGTGCAGATGTATTAGGTCAGGGGATGTTCAATTATATTACTTCTCTGGTTTCTAGTGCTTCTTTTATCTCGCACCAGATACAGCAGACCCAGGGAGGCCCAGAAGACAGCGAAGACATTGACAGCGACAACACAGCACAAGACAGTGAACTAAAACATTTAGTTAAAGTAGGAATCATTGTCCTCTTATGGAATTTTCTCAGGTGCTGGAATGCACCTCGGTTTACAGGACCCTATGTGGTCGAACAGGTTGCATATAGGGCTGTTAAGTTGGTAGGGAAAACCACATGGAACCACATCCAAGACGTCAAGCCCTACAAAGCAGTGGCCTCACCTGGCAACAGAGTATCCGTAACCGACAGGGCAACGTTCAATAACTTGATGAATTACAAGTGCGTGCAGACATTACTGAGTTAGGGAAACAAGGACACCCTATGATTAGACGATTCCAAGCAGCAGAAGTAGCCACTGGAACACTTGCACGAATTTATGAATGAAACACTGTCTGTTTGTTATTTTCCTTTTCGCACACACAGGTTGATGCAAATTTAGTAAGGGGTGCACAGGTTGTTTCCTGATGTTACCTCCCATCCATCACCCTGAGAGTTTCTCTAACCAATTTGTGTAGTATATGAGAAGACCCAGACGATTCAGAGCACGATCCACTGAAGTATATTTCCTTGTCTTTGTAGAATATTTGGCCCATGCATACCCAGAACTTCAACACAGTGAATTACCAGTATTGCCCACATTGAGAGATCCTTGAGTAAGAAAGGTTTGGGAGGAGGTCTTTGCCTTCGCTATCAGCGACTATTTAGTTTGAGGGGCTTGATGGTACTGATAAATATTAACATAGTAACTGTTTTTCTTGTGAATTTCAGGTGAGCAACTTTATCACCAAGCTGCACGGATCCAGCAGAGAAAGTGGGTATGAAAGAAACAATAAAGAACATTTTTATCATGTCATGTTTGTTAATTCCCAGTGGTTTGATGGAAGTTGTATTTTGTCAATTGTATATAACTGTTAGCACTACTGCTGTACCTTCTACTAACATTCAACCAACCCAAGCAGGAGGGACGACCATGTCAGGTGGAAGAGAATACACTGCTGATAAGGTAAGAAGAGGTAAGTGCAGTGTTGACACCGACATGAAGGGAGTAGACATGTATCTCATTGACACAGCATGAGTATCTAACAACATGTGGTACACACATATGATCAAAGTAGGTAAGGGATCCACCAGGGAGAGCTGTTATGTCTGCTCTTTAATCCTGTACGTCGTGAGTGCCTCCAGAATGTTGATAGCTACTGAAATACCTGCAGCAAGATCACAATGCATGATGTATCTTTTATGGTGCAAACGTGAGGAAGATTCCAAGGGAAGACAGCAACATTAAGATGGATGTCCAAGAGGACAAACCCTAATGAAGATAATTACATAAAGACATTAGACATGATGAACAATTACTGGCAGCTAGATGAATGATTGCAGTACATTACAGATGGAGAAAGGAGAAATGAAAAATATCACACTTTTGGAATTACCATGTCCCTGGACAACAGTGAAGGAGAAAGGAGTAGAGCCTGGATGCTAGGAAAGGACACAGATATTGGTGTATGGATGATTATACACTAACGAAGGAATGGCAAAATGGAGTGGTGGGAAGCAAGTTGTTGACACTGGCACAGTCGTCAGTGAACAAAGTTCAGGAAGAAAATGACAAGTGCCTGAAGGAATGGGATGTGAGCGCAAAGTTGCTGACATGGGTGGTGAATGAAGCTGGACTGATTCCAATGATTCCCCTGACAAACGCCGACCCTGTGCTACCAGAACAATGGTGATGTCGAAGCTGGTGAGAACGTAGGCTGCAAGGTAATTGAACAACTCGCATCAATGAGAGCAGGAACGGCAATACTCATCGATCACTACTGGGCCTGTGGATCAAAGGCATACAAGAAGCTGCCACCTAAGTGGGGAGAAGTATGCTCCCTAGTACACATCAACATACCCTCATTGGTAGTATCCAAGAAAGATGTGAAGCTACATCACTTCCCAAAGATGGATAACAACAGACGAAGGAAAAGGTTGGTCAAGGTAGCACCAACAGCCTAGACAGAGAAGACAGCGAAACAAGCTGGATTGAGCAGAGTAAAACGAGGGGGGCATTACTTTTCAGAGGCATTAGAAATGGCACTGGATGAGATCCTAGGGGAACACAGACTACTTAGCAGGACACAAATGTTCTTTGCATCAATAACACCAGGAACACAGACATACACAAATGCCAAGTGGTTACAGATCACTTGTTGGGAGCTGATGGTAACGATTAACTCTACAGTGAATGGGTTCAATGCAATAAGAGAAGTGTTCAGAGCAATAAGGTTGTTGGTGCTCTAGAACAGATATGTTCTGGATCTCCTCATGGCTATGGAAGGAGAAGTTTCCGCAAAGATAGGGAGTTCCTGTTGTACATTTATTGCGGCTAACAATGAAGATAAAGGAACTCTCTCAGACTCAGTTGCACAGTTGGCTCAGATGTATGTGAAGATGGAGGACGAAGCACGAAGAACAGGGAAAGACAAGAGCTGGCTAGCATACATATGGTCATGGATGCCATAATGGCTGTTGGATGGACTGAAAGTAATAGCAAGAGCACTTGTGCTGGGAGCAGCATCGGTGTGTGGGATTAAGTTCTGCATGGCAAGGTGTAAGAAGACAGCGGAGGAGGCAATTGGAATGCAGATCCTGATGGATGTGAACATAGGAGGAACAAAGGATGAGATCCTTGCAGAACGAGACAAGTTGAGAGAAGATAGCACATGTGAACTATTTCCGGCAGGAACAATAAAACTAGACAATCCACATGAAACAAAATTCTATGAAGGGAAGTTGATTTGGTGCAACCCCGAAGGAGTATGTTGCTTCATGCACTGGTCATTTGAGGACCACACCAACTATTACGGACACCTCAGAGGAATAACGAAGATATGGCAACCCAGAGCAAAAGGTCTGTCCTATAAGGGTGTGGTTGACAAGTCGACCAGAGGGAGAACTGAAGAGGGATGGCCAAATTCAGTCCCTCCTCCCGCTTTGATAAGGTACATGACGCAGAAGAAGGCCAGAAGATATCTTGAATGTTCATACTATTTCAGACCAATTCCTAGTGCTCCAGTAATCGATAAGTATGTTGAAAGGTACTCACTCAGCCAGCCCTTCAGACATGGTGCGGTACAAACGTTTCCCAGAGTGTACAAGGAGCCTTAAGATGCAACTAAGGAGACCTCAATTGACAGTATTGACTAAAGCGCAGAGAAGCCAAAGTCACTGATGTCGTTAGAGAAACCATGTCTTAGTTGTCTTACAGAGGAAGCACACGTGCATCCCCACAACGGGACACAAACACACACCCGAATAAATGAAGAGCACAAGGATACAGTTCTATGAGTTAGAGGATGGATACATATACATATTGTCAATTACTTTTTTATTATTTTGTCATTGGCTTGATGCAGAAACGCAGAAACGCAGAAACTGCGAGATGCAAAAGATATTGAATAAAGCTTGCAGATGCTTATATGCAATTAACCTTATGGAACTGCACAAGCACCTAAGGGACCTGACAGAGCCAAGTGTGACTAACATATGGAGACTATAGAATAGCACAAACATGTTGAAGCCCGTTATGGTTTGGGAAAATTACAGCAGGCCTCAAGTCTCTTAGCAAGAACTGAGCTGAGGTGAATTCAGGCTAGACAAGAGCAAACATGTGAGACAGGACCCGATGTCAAGGCCACCAGATACGAACAACATTCCATTCCCTGAACGACAGTAATACCAGCTGCAATAAGGCAAATAATTCCTCATAATCCAGAGCTGCAGAGCTCCAAATCGTGGTCTCAGGACACGTGACCTGGCTGACTCAGACAATGGACAGAAACTAGGAGCTGGGAAGAGGGGCAATCTCACGCCACCAGGGAGAGGCTTGCAACAAAGATGTTACAATGTGAGTGTTGCACAAGATGAACGAGCACTGTCATAATCTAAGGTGGTAACCACAAGTTACAATGCAGACACATAGTCCTTCTCATTACCTTGAGAATGTACACCAAGAGCTGAGAAACATTCTGAATCCCAGGCCTGGGGAGTCCAGCTCTAGCCAATCACAGTTTAGACTACTAGGGTTGGGTAGCAACAGGCAAGAACCAATGGTAAAACCCTCACACTGCAACATTGTTTAGTGATAGTAATTTGGGGATGGAGCAAGCCAGCCACCTGACATGCGAGAGCCAGTAGACTAACATGTATAGTGTCCACTATAGGCGGACATTACTCAATACCCAATCCCAGATGGCAATGGGTTTTCTGGAGAAGGGCCCAGATTGTAGAGTCAATCTGACTTCATTTAGGTACAAAACTGGCCTACGAGCCAGGAGATGTTGAGATGTCTTGGATTTCTCTGATTCCTGTTGATTTTTGGATTTAATAAACTGCAGTTTGAACTTGCTGTCTGGCTGGGTCTGCATTCCTATTGGGGGAAGGTGTTGGGCCTTCCAAGAGTCTGCAACCTCTTAGTAGTCCCCGAACATACCCGGGAGTTCATACCCAACAGGTCGCTCTGCTCTCGCCCTACTCTTCCTCACACATCAGTTGTGGCACCCACTGGGAGGTCCTTCTTGCCTTCTTCTCGACCTCCAGGCTCATCATAAATGTCTATCGCAATGGTACCGCCTTGGTACAAGTGCCTCAACCCAACCTCCTTCTTTTTGATAGGCTCCTCCCTCGCCTTATCAACTCTCCACCTTCCTCCTCACTGGCTCCCTTGCCATCTACCACTGTCCCGGTTCTCTGGCCTGCACACCCTTCAACCCCTCTGCCTTCTCTTTCCTCTATCTCTCAGGCACCTACACCGCTTACGGTGGGGACCTCTGTCCCTTGCATCCCCCGTAAGTCTTTAAGAAATGTCATTCTGCTCCACATGGCCACACTTAACTTTCGCTCCGCAGTCACGCACTCCTCTGCCATCTGCCACCTCTTTGAACACCTGGACCTGGATGTTCTTGCGCTCACGGAGGACTGGTTTAAGGACAACTCTATCACAAGTTTTGACACTCTTCTCCTTGAAGGCTACAAGATTCTCTCTGAACCTAGCCCCAACAGACCATGAGGGGGAATCTCCATAGTCTTTCCAGTGTGGATCCCTGTTTCTACCATCCCCATTCAGGCCTAGTCTTCTTTCAAATTCCTGGTCTGCAGGCTCTCTTTCTCCCCTGTCTCCTCTCATACTCTGGCCACCTTCTATCGGCCACCTGGACCAGTCCACCTCTTCCTCTCAGACCTGGAATCTTCTCTCCTTTCCTCCTCCCAACTCCTCCTGTTGGGTGATCTCAACAGCCATCCTGCCTCTCCTGACTCTTTAGGAGCTTTCTACAACCTATGCAACTCCCTCTCTCTCTCCATTCTACCTACTGGTCTGACGCAAACTGCCAGCAACACCTTGGATGCTCTTATCTCCACAGACATTCCTCTCTCTACTCCTCTCATCACCCCACTCTCATGGACTGATCACTCTCTTCTCTTCTCTCACTTGAAGCTTTCCTCTCCCTTAGCACTGGCACACCCTGCACTGCCTCCAACCTTCAAGGTCATCTGACCCATGAAAAAAGTGTCAGTGGCTGCCATTTCCTACACCTACTCTCCTCCTCATACTCTTGTGGCTGACTCCCACCCTGATATAGCCCTCTCTAACTTTCACCTTTCCATCTGAAACACCCTTGACATCCTTGCCCCTGCCATGAGGGTCTGGCTGAAGCCTGCTAAAAAGTGCAACTCCTGGTACGACTCTGACCTGGCTGACCATAAACGCAAGTGCAGGGCACGGAACGGAAATGGGGCTCTTCAGGTGCACCCTCTGACAAACTGGCCTACTGTCTTCTGCAAAGGCAATATATACTCTGCATCCGGTCCAAGAAAAGAGTCCACATTGAAGCCTGCATCTCTGCTGCGTCAAACAACACGGCTGAACGTTTCAGGTCTGTAAGGAACTGGCCAATCCTACTGCAGCCTCTTCCTCTACTGCACCCACCCAGGGCCTTTGCTTTGTCCTGGCTGCACACTTCACCACCAAAACACAGGACATCCTGTTGTCTCTCTCCTCTGCAGCCACTTCTGCACAATCATCTCCTGGGCCCCCCTCGGCAGCCCCGATCACACCCCTTCTCTCCTCCCTTTCCCCTGTCACACCCAAAGAGGTCTCTAGACAAGAAAGCTTCCTCCAAACAGGTGAACCCTTGCCTTCCAAAACCATCAAGGACAACATTGACTCACTAGCCCAAGCCTTGGCAGACCTCTGCAACCTCTCTTTCACTACTGGAGTCTTCCTCATTTCTCTCAAGAACTCTCTTGTGCACCCTTTGCTCAAAAAACCCTCTGCCGACCCCAGTATTCCAGCTAACTATCACTCGATTTCCATCACTACTTTCCTGGGCAAACTCCTGGAGAAGTTGGCTATCTCTCAGCTTACCCTCCACACTGAATCTGTTGGTTTTCTCCATGCCCACCAGTCTGGCTTTAGAGCATCCTGAGGCACGGAAACTGCTCTTCTGAACACCTGTGAAGACTTGCTTTCAAACCTTGACTCTAACTCTCCCTCTGTCCTCATTCTTCTTGATCTCTCCTCTGCTTTCGATACGGTGAACCACAACATCCTGATCTCCCGACTCCGTGAGACCCTGGGCATAACTGATTAAGCCCAGGCGTGGCTTTCTTTCTGACCATCCATATTTATTTATTTATACATTTTTACATTTATTAAGTGCACAAAACCCTAAGGTATCTAGGTGCTTTTACAACCAGGTACTTTTTCATGCGTGACAGCGGACAAGCCCACAGAGAGTGAGTGTAGCTATGAGTTCTACATTCCCAGATATAACTTGGTTCCTTTCTCTCCGCTATCACTCTCTCTACTTGTGGAGTCTCCAAGGGATATAATCTATCCCCTGGTTTTATAATGTCTACATGGCCCCCTTGGCCCACATTATCTCTGCCTTCACCTCCAACTTTCAGTGTTATGCGGATGACACACAGCTCTCTTTCATGCTACCCTCGGCCTCTTCCTTCTCCTCGTTCATCCCTGACTTTCTGTCTACAATTCAGTCCTGGTGTGCTGCTAATGATCTCTGCCTTAATGCCAGTAAGACAGAGATCGTCCTTATTGGAACCCCTGCTCCTATTTTCCCACTTTCACTCTGGC
Source organism: Ambystoma mexicanum (assembly GCF_040938575.1). Taxonomy (NCBI): domain Eukaryota; kingdom Metazoa; phylum Chordata; class Amphibia; order Caudata; family Ambystomatidae; genus Ambystoma; species Ambystoma mexicanum. The sequence goes on along the minus strand of NC_090931.1, from coordinate 271,356,629 downwards.
CGATCATCCTTGGTACTGCACCTTCACCCATTGGTGAGGCAAAAAACCTAGGGGCCATCTTCGACTCTATTCTCTCCTTCTCCTCTCACATCTGGGACATGTCCAAAAAGTGCCATTACCAGCTGCACCTCCTCCGAGGTATTCTACCTTTTCTCACCTTCCCGAAGAGGCTCACTGTCTCCAGACCATTGGTTCTCTCCAGACTGGATAACTGGCAACAGTCTCTTTCTCAATCTTCCTATCTCTACCCTTCGACCTCTTCAACTCATCCAGAACAGAATCGCAAGATTTATCCTTGGCCTCAAGCCCAGGGGCTGCATCTCTCTGGTGCTGAAATCCCTCCTCAGGCTCCCCATGGCTGCAAGGATCAAGTTCAAGCCCCTCTGCATAGTCCACAAGGCTTGCTGGGGCCAGGGGCCCTACACCTACGACATTCTCTTCCTAAATATTCTCCTTCCAGAGCCCTTTGCTCGGCCGCCTCCAATTCTCTGCGGGTAAGCCGTTTTTCCAAATAGAGATTTGGGGGTAGATCCTTATCCTCTGCAGGTGCCTTCCTCTGGAACAGCATACCTCCCTCTCTATGTCTTGAGCCGGACTTCCTTAAATTCTAGAAACTCCCCAGGGCGTTCATCTTCACTTCCTCCTTCTCTCTCCCTCTCCCTTGCTAACCTCCTTCCTCCTCTCTCCTGCTTCCCTCCTTCGTTCTCATTCCCAACCTGCTCATCAGCTGACTGTTCGCCTGGTGCACCTCCAGAGCCTCACAGGTCCCAGGCCCCCTGCCAGTCCTTCACTTGCCTCTGGGCCTCTGCACTCTACTTTGCACTACTGCACTCAGAACACGTTCCATGAGAGTGGCTCCCACTCTGCACTTAATCCTACCTCCTGCTGGATTGGGCGCACTTGTCCCCACCCCCTCCCTCGCACTTCTGTCTGCGCACTAGCACGGCAGTGTATGTACTAGGCTTAGCATGTTTGTATGTCATGTCCTCCTCTATCTCCCCTCCCTAGCTGGATTTGCCTGCATGCATAGGCGCATTGTCGACCAACTTTTGTCTTGTATGTCCCCCACACCATGCTGGTTATTGTTGTTAAATCATTCAGAATCTTCAAGGCCTAAGAATGACTACGTTGTACGCTTGTTCCCTTCCCGCCTTGAAGCGCTTTGAAGCACTTCACTTGTGTATGAGCGCTTTACAAATAAACAATTACAATTACAATAATACGTATACCAAGGCGCCCACTGCTGTCTCGTGGCCTTGCAGGGCACATTCTATCTAGAACACACATATTGGCAACAATTTTAGAACAAAGAAAAGTTCTGTAAAGGTTATCAGCATGGGCCTCTCTCATCAGTGCGTGGACCTATTTAGATTTCCCCTTCAGGCTCACAGCCTTTGTCTAACACGCTAAATACTGCATGACAGTGCAGGCCCTACGCTTCGACTATGGCTACTTAATGTTTGCAAAATGGCATCTGCTTATACACGCGTACTATGTCTAAACGTCTAAAGCGTGAACAAAATGATGATTGTGTGGGGACCTTTAGAACGCTCCCCTGGTCTATTATAGTTCTTCCAATGGGGCTTGTCTCACCCTAAAGCGCTTGGGGGGGCGGGATGCATTCACTCCCTTCCCAACATTGGGACAAGGTGACATGCCCTCCAGCCCAGAGTAAGACCACAATGGCACTGAAAGGGATTCCAATAGCACTGAGAGTTCTCACCTTTAAGGGAGCTTGGCCACTCCTCTGGAAGGAGAACCACGCAAAAGTCTCAATAAGAGCGTTAAGAAATGCAGAGATAGTTCCCGGGATGACCCCTTTGATCCAGACCTGCTACTCCTCCTGAGATGCTTGGTGTGAGAGCGCCTGGCAACTGTTGCAAGGTACTTGAGCAAGCGACTATGCACGCCTCTAAATAAGGAGGTGAGGAGCAAAATGAAGGCAGAATCTCGCTGACCTTCTCTGCCGGATAAAGTAGCGGACACTCTGGTGGTGGACCCCTGTATGTTTACATTCATGACAAAGTACACCAAGGACCTGAAAAAGGGCATTGACTGCTCATGGATAGCGTGCCAGGATACGCTTCTCAATTCCGTAGGTCCATTGACCAAGATCTTACAAATGGTGGAAGAGGCCAAAGAGGGTACGCCTATCGATGTGCATATTCTGGCTGGTTGGGCACAAAGAGCGGTTTGTCTTATAGGTAACACCAACTGTGCGATAACAGTGGAGTGAAGACGATGGATTTTAGTAAAGATCAACCTGAAACTCAGGGAGTTGGCGTCCTCTGAGGCAGCTGCAGCATCTAAAGGGCTTTTGTTTGGAGAAGCTTTTGTCAAAGACATGTCCAGATTTGCTAGCACCTCCGCTGCTCTCGACAAAGGCCAGACATTGTTAAAAATAGTGTTTGTGCCCTGGGTATTCGCCGCGGCTGACAGAAGCATGTGCCACTCCGCCAGCTGCTGAGGAAGCCAAAGGCCCTATAGAGGAAACAGCTGGCGACAGAAGGAAGACAGAATGCCGAATCAACCTGATCTGCTATTAGGCACTATCAAACCCCACATTCATTAATATAGGATTCGGCTCATCCCTTATATTGCCCATACATGTCATCACTAATTAACATATTCAAAAATGACATTTTGAACAAAAGCTTTCATGACTTTGCTCAGTTTTATTGATGACCAGTTAACAATAAAAACCCATTACCATTTCTTAAGTAAAACAAACTTTTGATCTTGCAAGTAGTGAATAAATCAGAAATATGTTGTACTTATTAACTTTTTTTGTGAATATGCACAACATAGTGTTAAAAAATAGACAAGTAAACACTCTTCATTCTTGTCTTATACTTAGATGGAACCCCTTACTGTGTCCTGATTGCTGACAGGAGTGGGAAGGCCTAATTTATTGATGGTGGATCAGCCAAGCTCTAGCCTGGGCCTCCACAAATAGCAGCAGCTATCTCTTGGTTAAAAGATATACCTCCTTCTCCTTTTCTGGTAAAGGGAAGGCTATACTCTGAACAGGGGGCGTGAATGTGTTTAACAGCCAACAATAACATTCCAAAACAAAGGGAATGTCCAATCAAGGTTGTATAAAACATAGATATATTTTAATAAAACACACCATCACAAAATAACTAAATAGACAAACACTACACAAAACCCACCCCTGATGAAAGAACAGAGAATAAGCCAATGTAGCACAATACTGCAATCTGGCACCCCAACCTCACACAATACCAAAAGCCATTCATAACCTAGTTAACACAAGCAACATTATGTGAAGCAATGTTATGTGTCATGGCCATGTCTCGCACCAGAAGGCCAAGTGAGGGTTATTTATGCACTACTCCAGGTAGGCAAACGAGAACCACCCCGGAATAGCACTGGAAGGACTTGAGGGTGCGGTGAGTATTGCGCCTGGGTGAACTATAAGGCTGGGCACCCAGGACAAAGGTAGGAATTGTGAACGTTTAGTATGTATGCTATATCTGGAAAATTCACCATGTGCGCCACCTTGAAGAGCCAGTAATTATAGCCCATGCTCCTCCAGTTCATTATTTGAGCTGTAGGCTGTCGCTTACCGTTTTGTCGCAGCTGCAGAAATCGACAGAGGAAGCTAGTACCTCACTGGGCACACATACAACAATTCTCCACCTGAACCGCTAGGGATGTATAATGCACCACTGTAGCAGACACTGACCGCAGGCATGGCCACCCGCACACATCAGAATACAGCAAAGCCTCAACACCTGACATCAGTATGCAGCAAAGACCTATGAGCAATTTGGGGGAGCTGGACTCATAGTGAGCCTCTAGCACGTACGCCATCTCCTGACTCCTCTAGGCATCCATCCACATGCCTGATCTCATGGGTTGTTATCCTTAGCCTTAGCTACGCCTTATTTGGCCAACTGCCCACATGCATTCCTATCCTACTCTGTGACCTCCAACACTCTGCACTTTTGTCCCTGAGGGCGTTCCCACCACCAGCACATTGTGACTATAATAATGAGAAAAGGCGCTACATAAATGACAACTACTACTACTACTTCTACCACTAATGAATCAGGGGCGTAAGGTAAGTGAAAACTACAATGTTCTTGAGAAAGGATTTAGGGACCTAACCAGTCTTTATGGCCCAAACTTAACCACGGGTGCAATTAAGAGTCAATTGTACATTTTAAGGTTTCTTGTCGGTTTGATAGCATCAAACCAGGTTTTGTGTGCTGTTCCAGCAGTTAAAACTGTGTTGAACTGAGTCAGCATTTTTTTCCCAGTGCAGCCGTAGGTGTCATCTGCTTCTGAAGATTTGCAGTGAAGATGCTCGCAGTTGATGGAGGAGGTTTTTAAGACAGTGGGTGCAACAAGGAGCGTCATGTTCTAGCTAGGCTGCGACACGCCCAGCTGGTGCAGTGCAATGGTGAACTGATTCAAGGATGCAGTTCAGGAGCAGCAGTCACGTTGTTCTATAGCAAGGAGCGGCGTGCAGCTGGGTTTGAACAGGGTCTCTCTGCCTGAGAAGGGCGAATCAGAAGTGTCACCAGGTTAGGTTCGACAGTTTATTCTACTATGAAGAGGCTGGGGACTGGATCCGCATTTCTGATGGATCAGTTTGATCAAGCACTTGAGGAGCTGTGGATGGTAAGGGCAATCTTGGTCAGTTTGATGGTTGGTTTGACGGCGAAGATGCTAGAGCCTGGATACACAGTGCTGTTTGAGTGACTCTATGCAGTGTACAATGGTCGGGGCTCAATGAGCCACCACGGTCGGGTCCATGGCGTTGGCAATTGGCAGCGAAGATGCTCACTGTTTGATCGGTGGTTCAAAGGTGACAGATGCCATTATGAGCATGTAGATTGTGCAGTGGCAATGACACACTTGGCTAATGCTGTGTGGTGATGAACAGATTCAAATATGCAGGACAGTGGTTCATTGACGTAGAGTGCCAACAAACAGCTTCATGTTTTGTGTGGGTATCAGGGCGTAGAACGGTCTCGAATCACAGCTCTAATTGTTTCCACGTTATGAATGCATGTTTCCTGACTGTCTTGATCCCCTGGTTGCTGTGAGTCTATGGTCTCCAGGATAAGATTTGGACCTTGTTTTTGTTCTCCCAAGGACTGGGAATACTAGTAAAAAACTTCAGGAGTCCTACAATGCAGTGAGGTCATGGGTACTGTCTTGGCTGGAAGAGAGGCAGGCCTTATCCCAGCAGCATGTCATCCCTAATGGTTCTTTCTTATGGTTCGATGACAGCGCTCACCTCTGCATTGGATGCTCAATCGTCACCTCACTGGCAGAGGACTTTGGCGGGATCAACTCTCCCAATAGAGTTCAAATGAATTCTTCCTGAGGTTTATGTTCAGGAGAGAATCAAAGAAGTGGCGTTAAACATCTTCTCTTAAAGGTAAACGTCTGCAGGTGATCGGACTAAAGTTAGCTGCCTCAGCGGTCCAATCACTGTTTGTGAAATCAGTTGACTTTGCCCTTCTGACATCAAACCCAAAGTGTTTTGCTCTAGAAGAAGAGAAGGGGACAGGAAGGAGAGAGAGAGGGAGAGAAAAACAAGACGGTGGAAGTCTTTCTCCACTGTACACGGCCCTCCTGCCTACTCTAAAACCCACCCTCTGCATTCCCACTAGGATGAAAAGACCTTTAGAAAGGAAGCAGCCTGTTGTGAGGATACTCCCTTTGAATGAGTGCGCACCTTTAATGGAAAGAACGCAAGGTTTGTCATCTGAAATTAATCAGACAAATAGCAGTGCACTCCTATGGGGAACAATCCCTTAATGGTTTTTCACAGACAAAAGTCACAAACAGTTTATACAATACAAAGGAAGATATAGTCAATTTATTTATTCGTGTATGTGTTCAAGATGAAATCATAAGTGGTAACTTCTTCAAATCAAAAAATTGTCAATGTTTGACATAGTGCAGTTAGATTTCACAACTGATACTGCCCATACTAACACTTTGGGTCACCTCTAGCACCACCAAAGTACTATTACTCAGACGGCACTGAAGGAGCTTGTGGATCTAATGTTGAAGAGAGGGGAGTGCAGCAAGCTGAGGGTACAAAGTATCCAGCAAGTACTCCATCGTTATATTCGGAGGCAGTGGGTAGCTCTTACCCAGAGCAGTCTAGGGCAAGCTAGGGATCCATCTGGGGCGACAAATAAACCAACTTAGACCCACGTAACTTTCACAACTCTTTACTAATATTAGAACAACATGAAAGGGGGACAGGGCATCACTGCGTAAGCACAGGGAAACACTCGGGTAAGATGGAGCGGAAACCTGAATTAAACTCAGAGAATCTGCTACGGGAGGAAAATGGGAACGATCAGGATGTGTTAGATCAGTCCTTTGAACGCTTATGTAGCAATATAGATGAGATTATGCAACGACCCTATTGTGCTTCATACACAGGAAATAACACACGGAGACAAGTGTCACATGGAACAATGAGAGAACGGGAGCACCCTATAAGCCTTTCAATCAGCCCAATTCAAGAGCAGAACAATACGACACCAATACATAGACAAAGAACAATACGACACCAATACATAGACAAAGACAAACACTAAGCAATAACTATTTTACACCAACAAATATCGCTACGAGAAGGGAGTCTAACATAATGCAACAGATGGACACATTGGGACCAGCATCCATTTAAGCGTTGCATCTGGTTTTGGAGTCCCCTTTGCGCTTGTATGATAACATCAAAGAGGCTGTACAGGGAAATGCCCTCAAACTAGACACTGCTGAGCAGGGCCTGAACATTCTGTTATCACAGAAAAACGATATGACAACTAATAAGGTACTCAAAGAGACGAGAAGAGAAATGGACAAACCCTCAGGAACTAGAACATCACATCTGCACCCAAGTTCATGGGTAGAGACAAGCACCGGCTGGTGCGAACCGGATGTGCAGGAGCAAGAATGTACACAAGAGAGGGATACCCCGGATTCACCTTTGTCCTTATCTGAACAGTTAAACACAACAGAGATAGGAGGAAATTAACAGGAGCAGCTGGGGCAGGAACCCTCAGTAAAAGAGATGCTGGAAACATTAATGCAAAACCAGGAACAAGAAGGGGGGGGGGGTTAAAAGTAAGTAGACAGAAGAGGAAAGTGAAAACTCAAAAAAGGAAAAAGAAATCTAAGAATTTACAGGCACCAAATACGAACAAAATGAAACTACTCAAAACAGTTTTTGGATGCCCTTTTGCTAAGGGGAAGGGAAACAGAGAATCGTTCGAAAAAAGTGGCAAAAAGCACCAGAAAAAGAAGTCCAAAATCACCACTTACTTGGGAAGCCAAGAAACCAGCAGAGAGAAGACACCCTCTGTGGGAGACGTGGAAAAGTAATCTCTGATGGAGGTGATATTGGTGGAAGAAACCCCCCAAGTGGAACAAGGGACACTGGAAGCATCTGTATGCACACGATCATTGGTTTTGAACCTGGAAAAAGGAAATTACAACGCCCCTGAAAATGTCTGTAGGACGGTCCAAGGAGGTGGAACTCCTAGGTTTCCCCATGAATTGGCAAATGCACCTCATACAAACAAAAAGGAACATAATTAGAGGTATCCAGGTACTACCTCAGCTGAGAGCCCTGCTCACAGATGAGATCTTGAGAGTGGCATTTCCGAAAAAAGGAGCAGAAATGTCTGTCTGTTTCTTCGTTTCAAACTTGATTGCTCAAATGGTGTTGAGCAACTGATATGCCCAAAAGACCTTGGGGTTTTGTTTGGAGGAATTAACATCTCAGGAAGAAATAGAGACCTTCCTAAATCTCGTACTACAAATGGAGGTAATAGCACAAGGAATACTGGAAACAATAGGAGGCACATTGAATGGAATTAGGAATGGAGGCGAATGGGCCTGGTTGGAAAGGCCCAAAAACATTTGAAGGACTGGGGTTTTATTGAACACAATCAGAGGACAGGACTGTGCCCCTTATACAAAACTGAAATCTACGAAAAGATCCTGTCACCTCTAAACTTCTCCCCTTGATATTAAGGAAACCTCTTAATTAGCCACCATGAGGACTCTAAGACCGGGTTGATACCCAAATTATTACAATATTCCTGTTTTTTAGAAAAAATATATTAATTTTATTCAACATATCCTTTAAAACCCTAAAATACATATCAACTCGTGTGAATATGTAATGTTTTTAAAAACACAACTTTCTATTGGATCAACAAAAAAATGAACTACAATACTTGGTCACATATTACAAAAAATCTACTCTTATACAAAGTAGAAAAAGAAATAAAAAAATCTATATGTATGTGAACAAAAGACAAAGAACAAAGTACAATAAATAAGCAAAAAGAAAGTATTAATCAATCAAAAAAATGGAAAAAAGAACCTGAATTCATTAATACACCACTATACAAATCGAAAGACACAATCCACATTACTAGCATTTCATGACAGATGTGATGTTCTAATGTCTAGTATTGAATCTCTTAATTTATTTATAGGATTCCTTATTGGAAGGGGCCATTGAAATGTTCAAAAAGGTGAAACTGAGCCAGCAGCACCTTTGAAAGAACGGATATAAGAATATTGTCATGGAATATGTGCGGCTTCCATAAATTAACCTGAGGCACTATGGCAATTCTTAAACTAGCAAATGTTATCATTTTACAGGAAACTATGGCTGTGGTCAACTTCGATCTGATAGGGTTTTCAACGTATTGTAAATCTGCAACACGTGGAGAGAAGGGGCAACCAAAAGGAGGGTTGGCAGTGGCAATAGATCTAAGTTCGGATTGTATGCACTATGAGCTAGAGGTTGACTCACCTGACTTGATGGCTATAAACATCCTAACCTCACAGCCCAATTCCAACCTCCTGATAGTGAACGTTTATGGAAACCAAAGTAAAACACAAATGATGGTTCTACAGACTGTGCGGGAAATTCCCTTTAAAGATTGGCTGCGGAAACATGGAAACACAAATAAAGTAGTGGCAGGAGACTGTATTGCAACTTGTGTACGGACTTACCCGATGCAAACATCTCATCGAGGAGGGGATAGCAGACCCAGGAGTGATCAAATGGGTCTGCTTTGGAAGACCGTTATGGCAGACTGGTATCTTTGTCCCTGTGCCCCGGCTGAAGCGAACATCATGGACCTCTATACGTGGAAGCAAGGGAATAAGAGCTCTTGGATTGATCACATTTTCCTATCTCCATAATTGCGGGGAAAAAGTAACTCCCTAAGCTGGGGAAAGTCCATGAGGAGTGATAATTTTCCTATGAATCTTGACCTACACATGCAAGGGACTACTCACTACCTTGAACCTGCCTTGGCTTTCAGTACCGTAGCCGGGGGACGGGTTAGCTATCAGATGGAACCCGAGGGCCTTTAGAACTTTTATGCACACATGGGAGAAAGAATTGGCATTGACGACGGAGGGGGGCGATAAATTAACAGCCTGGAAATACAATAGCAAGTTATTAACTTGCATGAAGTTGCTTTCAGATAAGGGTAAGATGCAGGGAAACACCACCCATATAAACCCCTACGACATGAGAGTTCAGAAGGCTAAAGCTGCCAAGAGAGCGGAAATCCGAGCATGCCTAATTAAGTCTACCTCCTACCAAGGGTTTTGTGAAGGTAGGAGGAAGAGTTTACTAGTCTACAAACAGGCACTGAGGTTAATTAGGAGGGAACCCTCAATTAAGAGAAATCAGGAGATGATAGGGTCACTAATTAGAAAGGATGCAGTAAAGTTGTGGTCCCTAATGGGAGGAGTTATGAAAAAGCATTCTCCCACAATAGGAGACTGCCAGATCATGGCACAGGTCTGGGAACAATACGTACGGGAAAAGTATACTATGCCACCAAATGATCCCTCATCTGATTTTGAAGGAAAGGGGTAACATGTAGACATTGCCTACCTGTGGGAATTGGAGGATGTTTTGTGGGCAATTAGCAAGGCAAAACCTTTAAGAGCTCCAGGGCCAGACAATATCCCGCCTATGCTCATTAAAATTAATTGGGAAATATCGGTCTGTCCCCTTTGGGAACTATTCCAAAACGTGTGTGTGATGCACGTGGTACCTCATATGTGGAAACAATCTCTTGTTGTTCCCATATATAAGAAGGGGGATAAATTGAATCTGTGGAATTCCAAAACAATTGTATTACTGGATTCATTCAGTGAAATTTTTTGAATCCTGCAGTTGAGGGATCTTAAAGCCCAGATTGCCAAACATAAACTCCTGTCCAATTACCAAATTGGCTTCCTAGCAGGTATGGGTAATCCACTGAATGCATTTACACTGGCTCATATTAGGGAAGCAGTAAAAAGAAAAAGCTGTGGGTACTGTCTACAGTGCATCAATAGAGATGACGTGTGTGTTCGATACATTTATCCGAGGATAGCTGTGGTATAAGCTTCTGGTGGTGGGACTCCCGATAACCCTGGTCAAACTGTTGGCTCTACTACATACGGATACAACAATGAAAGTACGGTTGGATAGGGAGGGGGAAATGACAGCGCCTGTCAAGACCTTTGTGGGGTTGAGGCAGGGCTGTGCGGTGGCCCCCACCCTTTACAACATGTATACTGCGGATATAGCCAGAGTGTATGAGGGAGGTCTTATAAATCCAGTCAAGTTGGGATCCGTAATACTTGACTGGATTGCTTTTGCTGACGATATAGTCTTGTTTGACCTCTCTCAAATCGGGCTGCAGTGCATACTCACGCTATTCCATAAGTATGCTGTGGAAAATAATTTGAAAATTAATGGTTTGAAATTAAGAGTCTGTATATTCTCGACTAAGAGAAGTCCCAAAGTGATGACATGGCGGGTGGGAGCTAAGCCACTTGAACGGGTGACTGCATTGACCTATTTGGGCTATGAGGTGTTAAATTCCACTTCAAGAGCAGGGGGGATACAATACCTAAATTCTAAATATGGCCCTCTTTTAACAAAAATGAAACAGGTCTACGCACAGTTATGTTCCTTTTCTCTTATTTATCTATTTATTTATTTATTCATATTTGTTAAGCGCACAGAATCAGCCCTGAGGTATCGTGGCGCTAGTTACAGAAATAGCACTGGCTTCAGAAATAGCGCAACAACATAGAGGCATACAAGCATACAGGTTTAGACAATAACAACATTAGCAATGTGTGTGTGTGTTTGGCTGTATGTGGAAGATGTTTAGTTAAAGAGAGAGGTTTTGAGTTTTTTTCTAAAAGCTGTAAGGGAGCATTCTGCTCTTAGAGCGTGAGGGAGATTGTTCCAGAGTCTGGGTGCTATGTAGGGGAAACCCCAACCTCCCGATGTAATCTTGTTGATATGTGGTACAGTGAGTTGGTTAGTGTAGCAAAGTCTGGTAGGTTTGGATGAGGTCAGTCTGAGAATAGTGTCTGAGAGATATGATGGGGTGGTGTGATGGATACATTTGTGAGTAGTGGTCAGAACCTTGAATGTGATACGTTCTTTGACAGGGAGCCAATGAACAGATTGTCTTGCATGTGAGATGTGGTCCCTTTTGGAGATGCTTAAGGCTATTCTCAGAGTGTTATTTTGAGTGACCTGAAGTTTGTTTAGGTTTTTTTCTAAGGTGCCAGCTAGGAGTGCGTTACAATAGTCAAGTTTAGCGCCTATGGTAGCTCTTGCTATTGATAGACGGTTTTCTTTGGTGAGGAAGGGTTTGATGGCGTTGATGAATTTGGTGCTTAGTGCGGATGCAGAGACAATGGCACTGACTTGTTTGTCCATAGACAAGGTTCCATCAATGTAGACCTCTAGCGTTTTCACAGAAGATAGGACTGGGATAGTGCAGTTGTCAATGTTGAAATTGGCATAGAGACTATCTAGCCTGGCAAGTGTGGATTTTTGGCCGAGGATCAGGATTTCAGTCTTATCCCTGTTAAGACATAGGCCGTCTGACCCCACTGATTGACATCTGTCTGATGCAATTGGAACCAACAATTCTCTATGGGCTGGATATCAATATTACTGATTTGGGGGATAGCCTAGATACCATCCAGGGCATGCTTTGGAAGAACACCTTACGGTTAGCAAATTCTGTTCCAAATTCAGTAATGAGACATGAGCTTCGACTTGTCTCCCTGGCTACTAGGGCCTTATGGAGGAAGTTGTTGGTGTATGCTAAACTTTTAAATCCTAATATCCTAATATACTTAAACCTAACCTACACAATGATGATGCATAAGACTTAATCTATCCGAAAAACACATATCTAGAGAGAATTTAGAGTTAGTGTCCCTTCACATGCACAAACACACTTCAAGGTGCAGTTTAATTAACTACCGTCATTTTTCAGTGGATGCATACACTGGGACACTATGGGGGTCATTACGAGGTTGGAGGTAAGGGAAAAACGATGCCAGTAAAGGATTACTGGCATCGCTTACCGCTCCGGGCCATTACGACCCGCCAACCCGCTATTAGCGGCACCGTAAATAACGGTGCCTCTAATAGCGGCATGGGCAGGGGCACGCGACCCTTCATGCCGGCAATATCGGCATGGCGTAAACAGGAGGACATCACAAGTCAGGCGGACATACAAATAACGGCCTACTGAAGCCCAAAAAGTACCTTACCGGCATGGAGTAAATACCAGCATCGCGGACCACTCGTAAACTGCCATGTGCAGTGTTCCCAACTGCCACAGGTGCACACAATCAGCACAGGTGGAGGCAATATAGACTGGGCCAGCACAAAAGGAGCCCCACCCCTTCCCACACCCAGTCACACACCAAAATGATTCCAATACTACTAGCAATGCTGGGGCTGGAGGACATGATGGCAGTGGAACTCCAGCAACAACAACAACAACAACAACAACAACAACAAACGGCAGCACAGAGGAGACGCAGGAGGAGAAGGAGGGTGAGGCAGGCCCAGCATGCCCCACCAGTGCAGCCAGTGGTACCACGCAGGCAGCCCCCAATCCCTCGCATCAGAGCCAGTCCATTCAACCTAAACCCTGAGCAGATCCACACCCTGTACCGTCTTGACCGTGACACCATCACCACCGTAGTGGACAGGATACATGACGACATTGTCAGCCTCATTGAAATACGCACCGCCATCCCACCTCTACTGAAGGTATTGTCTGTGCTCCACTTCCTGGCCACAGGCAGCTACCAGCACACAGTGGGGCACATGCAAGGCATATCACAGCCATTATTCTCACGTTCGCAGAACCAAGTGCTCGATGCCCTCCTGAAGCACACACGCGTCCACATTTTCCTACCACGGAGTGCCCAGGAGATCTCCAACACCAAAGTTGGTTTCCATTCACTGGCCGGCATCCCTGGTTGCATTGGTGCCATCGACTGCACCCATGTGGAATTGGTGGTCCCACATGCCATGGAGGCAGTGTACTGCAACAGTAAGTTATACCACTCCATCAACTTACAAATGGTACGTGACTCAAACAAGATCTTCACACATTGTTGGGCCTGATTTCCCAGATCAACCCATGATTCAATGGTCTTGCAGAACTCCACGATACCACGCTACATGGAGTGACATGCAGGGCAGAGATCCTGGCTTCTCGGTGAGTTGCATGTCAGGCTCATGGCATCGTGACGTGGTTAGGTGATTGGGGGGAGAGATGCATACTTCACCTGGCTGAGATGGGGGGGGATGCATACTTCACCTGGCTGAGATGGGGGGGGAGAGATGCATACTTCACCTGGCTGAGATGCGGGGGAGAGAGATGCATACTTCACCTGACTGAGAGTACCTGAGAGCATGGACCATGCTCATACCCCAAAGCAGGCCAGACTTCACCTGACACCTGACCCCAAAATGCACGACATAAGCTGCCCTACCATGAATATGATGCAGTGTTACAACCATTCCATAGCCATCAACATGTACACTGTACATAATCAGACCGTAGCCCCCACAACACAATAATGCAGCAACAAGCAGTTAGTATGGCCAATGCACAGCACCAAATACCATCATCAAGAAGGACAGTTCTCCATTACTGCATACAAAGGAGTCACATGAGGGCAAAATACATTAACACACCCCAACACCAACACAGAGGCCCACCAAAGCAGCATGTCCACATCTGTTGTGCAGAGTTAGATCATCATGAGTCTGCCATCAACGGTGACAGAATGAAAGCATACAATTGACCACACGGCACCCAGATCATGGCAACAACCGGCGTGGACTACCACAGTGCATGGGCACTCACAAGGAATAGGACACCCCTGCACCCACTATACGATGCCATGCACATCTGTCGATCTGATGAATACACACATTGCAGTAACGTCATGAGGCTGTATTCATGCATGGATATGTGGGTGCCAACAGGAAATAAATGCATGCTATGGTGTCATTGATACAAGTTCCATATGATGTGATCACTTACACATAATCATTCTTGCACACATGCAGGTGATGCAGCCTATCCCTTGAAGAGGTGGCTACTTATCCCAGTCCGGAACCCGCAGAACAGGCACGAAGAGGATCACAATCGTGCTCATACACGTACCCGTGTGGTGATTGAGCAGACATTTGTCCTTTTGAAGGCATGGTTTCGCTGCCTCAGCAGGTCTGGTGGGGCACTCCTGTACAGGCATGAGAAGGTGGCCAAGATTTTCATGGCATGTGTCATGCTACACAATATGTGCATCAGACGGAATGTGCCTATGCCCCCTGACGCTGAACTGCAACCACCTGACGATGAGGATGAGGAGTGTGGAGATGGGGCTGCACTTCAGGGAGGCAGCGATGCACAGGAGGGACGTGCCATGCGTCAGACTTTGATAAACCAATGTTTCTAGCACACATGGATGGGGAGTGTGACATGGAGGTGGGACGCAGGGCACTGGGTGTGTCAGGGACATGGACACTGTAGACTGTTCACCAATAAAGCACACGTACACAATAAACAATGTCCGCTCATTTCGAATTTATTTTGATTTCACAACAGGTGTATTGAAAAATGTAACATATTTACTGCAGAAGCCCACCACCCCACACACCCTCTCCCCCTCTCCCCTCAACTTCCCCACACACCCTCTCCCCCTCCCCCCTCAACTGCCCCAAACATCCTCTTCCCCCTCCCCCCTCAACTTCCCCACACACCCTCTCCCCCCTCCATCTCCCCCATCAAATTCCCCACACATGGTGTGCACTTGCATGCTCCATGTTCTTCAGGAGATTAGATTGCCAGGCTGCACCTACACCCCTTTTCCACTGGCAGCATCGGGTGGACCCCTGTCTGACTTGCACACATTCCGGACAGACCGACGCAGGGGGCTGGTCTGTCAAGAGCTGCTATTTGAGGAGGTCTCTGGTTGTTGAACCACCTGTGTGGGACGCAGGGCCTCCAATGCTGACACCATTTGGGTGACGACCTGCCTCACAGCCGCCATTTCACTACATATGTCTTTACCAGAGGACTCAATGGCAGATTTGAGGGATGTTGTGCATTCCCTCATGTCATCCCTTGCCTGGCCACATTCGGTTATGTGCTGGGTCAGCAGCCCTGTCAGCTCCTCCCGGCGCTGTTGTATTGCCCTGATGCCCTCATGCCTGTCCCGTGCACTGGCGGATGTTGTTGGTGCATGCGGAATGGTTGGGCCCTCATGCATGCTCCCCATGCGGCTGAAGTTCCCTGGCCAGGACTCCACTGCGGACAGCTCATGGCTGCTGGCATCCTGATTGCTGGGTGGGGAGTGTTGGGGTGACTGCTGGGGGCCTGTACCAGTAGGTGTTCCAGGTGTCGTTGTGTATAGTTTGTCATCAGACACAGCTGCCGGGGCAGCTGTCTCACCAATGGTACTGCTTGCAGTTGAAACTGTGCCTTCAGCCACTGGCTCCTGTGTGGATGTGGCTGGTGGGGGTGCTGTTATTGTTATTGTTATTGTTATTTTGCATTTATATAGCGCCTTATATACCATTGGTATGGTCTGAAGGCGCTGGTAGGTTGAACGCCCTTGGGAACCGAGGTTCGGGTCAGTGGAGAGATTAGAGAGGGTCAAGGGTGCGTGTGCGCACCAAGTATGTGTGCAGCTGGTGCGGAATTTCTGTGGTAGCTGCTTCCTAGCGATAGGTGTGGTGGTTGAGGAATCAGGAGTATGTGTTCGGTCTGGCAGGATTATCCAGTCCGAGTGCGGCAGCGTTAGGCCTGACGAGAACGCTTAGCTGGGGGTGAGAAACCAGCAGTGTTTACTTAGAGTGATGGGGAGTGAGCGGCGGATGTTGATATGAGAACAGATATACCGAATGGTGTCATAGTATCTCTGTGTTCTACTTGAGTGGTGGTGTAAGGAGAGAGTAAGCGTGGGGTGTGAAATGAAGTATGCTCTTACAACGGTTCCTTGCGTTCCACATCAAAGTCTGCACATTACGCAGACCGGTCCGGTCCGTGCGATGTGTTTTGTTTCTCATCTGCTCTTATGCACTATTCATCGGGTCGGCGAATTCTTCCGTATAGCGTACTCCTCCATCTAGCATGGAGGAGTACGCTAATCATGCGCTCTGGTCCATTCATTCATTTGTTTCGTGCGTTCACCCGCTCCCCAGGCTCATCTGTTACACACTCAATCGCATCAGATGCTCATCCGCCACTTGTCAGTTCTGCATTCACTAGCTCCGTTCACTCTTCCGTACAATGTACTTAACTGTTTTGTGTACACTCGTTTTCTCGCTCTTATTTCTCGTTCGATCGACGCATACCCGTTCTCTCCCCATACTCAGCCGCTTACTACACTCGGTCGCCCGACATACTCAGCTGCTTGCGATACTCAGCTGCTCGCTACATTCCGTCGCTCGTCAGATTCAGCCGATAGCTGTACTCAGCCGTTCCCTAAGCTCCTCCGCGGTCCATGTTCTTCCCCTCATTACACTCAACCGCTTTCTACATTCATGTGCTCTCCATATTCATTCAGCCGCATTCTACACTCGTGTGTTCTCCACATTCATCTGTCCACCACATTTATTGGCTCTTCATATTCGTTCGCTCTGTACGCTCACCGCCCTTCACAGTCATCCGCCTTCCGCAGTCATCCGCCCTCCGCAGTCATGCGCCCTCCGCAGTCATCCGCCCTCCGCAGTCATCCGCTCTCCGCAGTCATCCGCCCTCAGCAGTCATCCGCCCTCGGCAGTCATCCGCCCTCGGCAGTCATCCGCCCTCCGCAGTCATCCGCCCTCCACAGTCATCCGCCTTCCACAGTCATCCGCCCTCTACAGTCATCCGCCCTCCACAGTCATCCGCCCTCCATAGTCATCCGTCTTCCACGGTCATCCGCCATCCACACTCATCTTCCAAAGGCATCCGCCCCTCCACAGTCATCCGCCCTCCACAGTTATCCGCCTTCCACAGTCATCCGCCCTCCACAGTCATCCGCCCTCCACAGTTATCCGCCTTCCACTGTCATCCGCCCTCCACGGTCATCCGCCCTCCCCGGTCATCTTCCACAGGCATCCGCCCTCCACACTCATCTTCCACAGGCATCCGCCCTCCGCAGTCTTCCGCCATCCACACCCATCTTCCACAGGCATTCGCCCTCCACAGTCGTCCGCCCTCCACAGTTATCTGCCTTCCACAGTCGTCCGCCCTCCACAGTTATCTGCCTTCCACGGTCATCTGCCTTCCACGGTCATCTGCCTTCCACGGTCGTCTGCCTTCCGCAGTCATCCGCCCTCCGCAGTCATCCGCCCTCCGCAGTCATCCGCCCTCCGCAGTCGTCCGCCCTCCGCAGTCGTCCGCCCTCCGCAGTCGTCCGCCCTCCGCAGTCGTCCGCCCTCCGTCGTCATCCGCCCTCCGCCGTCATCCGCCCTCTGCCGTCATCCGCCCTCCGCCGTCATCCGCCCTCCACAGGCATCCGCTCTCCACAGACATCCGCTCTCCACAGACATCCGCTCTCCACAGACATCCGCCCTCCACAGTCATCTACCACAGGCATCCACCTTCCACATTCATCCGCCCTGCTCATTCGTCCGCCCTCCACAGTCATCCGCGCTCTACAGTCATGTTCCACAGGCATACACCCTCCACAGGCATACGCCCTCTACAGTCAACCGCCCTGTCCAGTCATCCGCCCTGCCCAGTCATCCGCTCTCCACAGCCATCCGCTCTCTACAGTCATTCGTCCTCCACAATCATCCGCCTTCCACAGTCACTTTCTACACATAGCCGCTCTCCATAC
The DNA here is from genome assembly GCF_040938575.1 of Ambystoma mexicanum. NCBI lineage: Eukaryota > Metazoa > Chordata > Amphibia > Caudata > Ambystomatidae > Ambystoma > Ambystoma mexicanum. The sequence continues at coordinate 271,338,431 of NC_090931.1, read as the reverse complement.
TCGGACCGCTTTCTACAGTCAATTGGATTACACACTCATCCGTCACCCCCATTGATTTTGCTCGTATTATTCATCGGGTCTCCAGACCCAACCGTCTTCCAGACGCACTTGTCAACCGCTTTCATCCTCCACATTCATTTATACTTGTCTAGAATCATCTTTATTCATTCGCCCTTCTCACTTATCCGTTCACCCCACTCATCGGCTTTCCAAGCTCGTCCACACTCAATATTTCTTTTGTCCAGTGATCAATTCGTGTTATTGACTTCACTGTTTAGATCTACATTACTCGTTTTAATTTCTTTTGTGAACATTTGATACAAACCGTTTTTTTTTTTTTTTTTTGCTTTTGGTATCGTTTTAGGTGCTTCGCTGGGTCGGTGTTATTATGATGATGCTAGCACGGAACCGGTTGGTTTACGGAAAGAGCCAGGTTTTCAGTAGTTTGCAGAAAGCTGTTAGCTCCTCGGTTAGCCTGATGTGGGGTGGGAGAGAGTTCCACAGGGTTGGGGCTAGGGCTGAGAATGATGCTCCGCCTAACCTGACTGAGTTAGTCTTAGGAATTACTAGGAGGCCGGCTGTGCTTGATCTGAGGGTGCGAGTGGGGTGATAAGCTATTAGTTTTTCTTGAAGATATTGCGGTCCAGTTTTATGTACTGCTCGATGGGTGAGGCATAAGGTTTTGAAAGCTACCCTACGGGCTACTGGAAGCCAGTGCAGTGTCTTGAGGGCTGGGGATACGTGGTCTCTTGGACCAAGCGCAAGTAACACTTTGGCCGCTGCGTTTTGTGCTCTTTGAAGTTTGTTCATTTGGTAGGCATGGATTCCGAGGTATAGGGGGTTGCCGTAGTCCAGCCGTGAGATGACGATTGATTGTACCGCAGAGACTCTGTTAGGAAATGATAGATATGGAAAGACGCGCCTGAGGTTTTTGAGGTGGTAGTGGCAGGACTTTGAGACATTGTTGACTTGGCGCGAGAGTGTTAGGTCAGAGTCAAGGGTGCATCCAAGATTTTTCACTGTGTTGGAGGGTATCGGTGAGTTGCCCATGGCGGTTGGCCAGGGTAGAGGGTGCGGGAGAAGATCTGGGTTGCCGGACACCATGATTTCTATTTTGGAGGGGTTTAACAGGAGGTGGTTTTGGGTCATCCAGCGTTCAATGTCAAGGAGGCAGGATGCCAGGTCTGGTCGTGAGTTAGGACTCGTGTTCAGGAATTTTAGAATTAGTTGTGTGTCGTCGGCGTAATTGTAACATAGGATGTTGTGTGCACGAATTATCGGTGGGAGGGTGGTCAGGTAGAGATTGAAGAGGAGGGCAGATAGACACGCTCCTTGTGGGACTCCTGTGTCGACTGGTCGGCTTGGGAGGTAAAGTTGGAGAGTGTCGTTATTTGGTGCCTGTCTTTGAGGAATGAGGCTATCCATTTGAGGGCGGTTCCACGTATTCCTAGGGAGTGGAGGCGATCAAGGAGTATTGAGTGATTGATCGTGTCAAAGGCGGCTGATAGGTCGAGGAGGATTAGTGCGGCGCATCCCGCGGAGTCAGCAGTCATTTTAAGGTCGTCCCAGATAGAGGTTAGGGTGGTTTCAGTTCCGTGACCAGTTCTGAAGCCTGATTGGGCGGGGTCTAGGAGTTTGTTGGCTTCAACAAAGGCGTTAAGTTGAGAGTAGGCGGTTCGATCAATGAGTTTGGCGAGGAATCTTTTGTTTGATATGGGGCGGTAGTTTTTGGGCTCAAGCGGATCGAGCGAGGGTTTTTTAATCAGGGGTTTGACGTGCGCCAATTTGAATGCGTCTGGAAAAGTACCGGAAGAGAGGGAAGCATTTATGATAGATCTTGCGTGTTCTCCTGCGCAGGTGGAGGCAAAGATTTCTTTAAGGGTAGTGGCTGGGCATGGATCCAATGGGGATCCGGAAGGTTTGCGGGCAGATAGGAGTTTGAGAAACTGTTCTGTTGTTAATGGACTGAAGGAGTCGAACGTTGGTTGCGTGGAGGTTGGCGCTGATGGGTTGGGTGGTACGGGCTGAGGATTGTCTAGTGGCTGTAAGAGTGCTAGTTTGGAGATTAGAGTATTTGTCCTTTCTATAGCCGTGGAGTAGAAGTGGAGGGAGAGTGAGTCACAGAGTGATTGCGATGCGGTCGGGATGGTTGTGTTACAAGCTGGATTGGTGAATTCGGAGATAATTTTGTGGAGTTCTTTACTTGGGTTTTTGCAGTTTAGGATTCGGGAGTTGTAGTGGGCCTTTTTTGTTTTCCGGATTTCGGCTTTGTACCGATACAGGTGTCGGGCCAGGGTGGTCCTGCTCTCATGGGTTTTCTCTTTATGCCATCTGCGTTCTAGGTATTTGTATAGTCGTTTAGTGGTCTTCAGCTCAGGAGTGAACCATCTGGGGAAAGGGCCACGGCGGGTTGATGGTTTGCAGGAGGGGGTGAGGCGCATCAGAGGTGCACTAAGCCATGAATCAAGGGCCTCAGGGGTGAGATGGTTGTTGAGAGGGCAGGATGGTGGTGGAGACTGGAGGAGAGCCTCGGCTAAGTCTGGGGTGATTACTAGTTTCTTCCAGCATTTGCCTATATTCGGAGGTGGTGGTGTCAGTGATGGAGAGTTGTGCTTTCGAATCCCGTGTTGTGTTGGGCTTGCCCAGTAGCGCAGGTTGCCCTCTTCCCTTGGATGTTGAGGGACTGTTTGCTGACGCCATGCCCCTAGACCTCTTGGCTGGTGTTGCAGCGTCCTCTCTGGGGTCCTGGTCTTCACTCTCAGAATGTGTGCCTGTGGGGGACCAAGAGAGGGAGTCCATTAGTGATGGGTCTACATGCATCAGGCATGCATTGTAGTAGCTGCATTTCTATGGAATGGCAGGTGGTTGGCATTGGGGTAGTGACATATGGGTTGCTTGCCTTTTGGGTGGGTTATGCATGGAGGTGTCTGGGATGAAACATATATGGGGTGCATCATGCATGGGGACAAGATGGTGCTGTGCACTGCCTGTAGGCAGTCTTGCAAAAATGTGTCTGGTGGTCCTTGCTTCCCATCATTGCACTGTGACTTCAGGGGGACATCATCGTGTAGTTCTTTACAGTGTTTCATTTGGGACACCTACCTGCATCAGCCAATGACGGGGCTTGTTAGGCAGAATCCTGTGCAGTTCCCTTGGGGAACACTGCAAAAAGATTAAGACTACAGCAGTAAACCCAATTGGTAGCAGTCTGCACCACCCAGATTTCCCTGGTGGCTGTGGCTGAGCAGTCAGACTTCTCTCAAGAAGAGTAGGGCAGTATTTAGAGTATACACAATAGGGCTAAAAACACAGTAGAGCAAACAAACACTGACCAGAGCTTTGTATAAAAAGTATATAGTTATTTATTTAAAACACACTTTAGGCAATATACTAGCACTCTAAATCAAAAGCAAGTTAAAACACAGTCAGGTAAAGTATACACACCTCCCTTGATAACTATTAGACAAGTCAGAGTTAAAACACCACGATTTGTTAAGACATATGTGAGCGGTGTAACTTAGATGGCACTCCAATAGTTAAGTTAAAGGGAGAGAAAAAGGCAGGGCATAGAAATAAAACAGGTCCAAACACTTTTAGGAGTTCTCAGCATGAGAAGAAAGGCAGTTTACACTGTAGAGCCAAAGTTCATAGGCCAGGCCCACTTTAAATGGAGCAAAGTGAAATGTGCCCAGGATCACACCATTTAAAATGCACTAAAAGTCTTTGCAGAATGTTCAGAAGAGGTTGGGGCGATTCAAGAAGATAAAGTTAGAAGGTCTGGGGCCAACCCAGCTGGAAAGCCAAGGATTTAAGGCTCACCTTGGGCAAACCGGAGAAAGGGAGGCCAGGCAGGACACAATACCTTAAAGAGAGAGGAAGCTCCAGCGGTGGCAGTTGTTCCAGGCAGTGGTTGCAGTTCATTGTTTCCACCAGGGGAAGAGAGGATCTTGTCGAGGAGGAAACGTGGAGTCGTCGCACTGCACAGGGATGAAACCAGCCGCAGAGTTCATTGATAAAAGGTGCGTTCCTTTTATTCGCAGTCAAAGTGGTGAAGCTTGGCTAACCGGTCGCCGGGGTGCTTGGCATGGGGTGATTCGACCAAGACACATCTTTGGAAGGCGAAAAGGGCGAACTGGTTGGTCCCACCAGCTCAGAGGAAGAAGACTCGTCCAGCAGAAGATCTTCTCTTGTCGTTGGGAAAGTGGTGAGTTTGTTGCAGCAGGGCTGCACCGGTGGTGTCGTCGTTGCAGATGGCTCAGCTTCTTCCCTCTTCGGATTCTTAGGTCCTGTGGCGACTTCTGAAGTTCAGTCCCAAAGGCCCTGCTTTTATGCAGAAAAACCCCCATTCAACAGCCTAGCTGTCACTCAAACATGATAAGTGGTGAGCCGGGCGGGTCACCACAGGCCCAATCAGAACAGAGTGTGACTTGAGTTGCTAAGGCAATGCAGTCCAGGGTGCCAATTCCCCTCCCCACCCATCCTGTGGAACCCAGACAGAGTGGCACCATTTGGAGGGCTTCTGTGGAGAAGCCCGCCAAAAAGTGGAACAAAGGGCTCGACCTTGGTCAGAGTTACAGAGACAGACATGAACGCCATTTTAGAAAAGAGTTCTGGCAAAAAGACCCAACCGTGAATTTAATATTAAATAAATAAACCAGCGGTATCTTTAACATTGCACCAAAAAGTGGTGCGTTTAAAATCAATGGGAAAATCCCATAGAGAATATTCTGGTGGAATATTTTGCGTGGTAAACACTGCCACCAGCCAGAAACTCGACAAGGGGGACTGGAAAGTGCCCCCTTGAAAACAGACCCAGGGGCAATATAATTAACCCCTTCCAGTACTTCCACAATATGATGGTTTGTACTGGTTCTGTTCACAATTTAAGACTAGTAAATTTCAATGGTGACTTTACATGCCCTGGGAGACAGTAGTCAGTCCCAGGGTATGGAGTCTATGTCTGGGGGTCACTATGAAACCCCTGTGTTACTGCACTGGGGGTGCAGTGTAACACATACAAACAAAACAAATGATACCCTATGGAGTAAAAAACCCCATAGCCCAAAATCACACAAATAGTCAGAGACATACCTCAAATCATGCCTAAGAGTGGGAGTAAAAGAGTCTCACTCTTAGCAGGAGGAAAAAACAAACCCCAAAAATCCAGCAAAGCTGCTGGGGGACTCACTAGGTTTGGGAAATTAGCCTTATAAGAGAATTCTACCTAACACTCACCCCCCCCCCCCAGACTAAGGGACAGGAGGATTAAATCCACTCCTGGATGAATCTCATACCTCTAGTCGGTTATAAACATCCTAGAGAGACCATCAGCATTTTGGTGACGACACCCTGACCTGTGCTCAATGGTGAAATCAAACCCCTGAAGGCAGATTGACCATCTCAATAATTTTGGATTTTCCCCTTTCATTTGCATTAACCATCTGAAGGGTTGGTAGTCATTCTGAATAACAAAAGTAGAACCATACAAGTATGGCCTAAGCTTCTTCAGAGCCCACACAATGGCAATACACTCTCTTTCAATAGTTGCCCACCTTGTCTCAGGATCCTTCAGTTTTCTACTGATGAAGCAAATGGGGTGTTCCCTACCTTTCCCATCCAGTTGACTAAGGACTGCACCTATACCTGCATTAGAAGCATCTGTCTGTACAATGAAAGTTTGGTGGTAGTCAGGAGCTCTTAGCACTGGAGCTTGACAAAGGGCTTTCTTCAGGTTTCAAAGGACTGATTGCACTCCTCATTCCATTTGACCTTTTTAGGGAACTTAGGAGAGGAGATCACATTCAGTGGAGAAGCTATGGTCCCATAGTTCTCTATGAAATTCCTGTAGTACCCAGTGAGGCCTAGGAAGGCTCTCACCTCGGTCTGAGTAGTAGGTGTTGTCCAATTTTGCACAGCTTCAATCTTGCTGGGCAAAGGCCTTATTTCTCCACCTCCCACCTCATGTCCAAGGTAGACCACTTTACTCTGTCCAATCTGGCATTTACTTGCCTTTATGGTCAGATTGGCTTTCTCAAGAGCCTGCAAAACGTGTCCTTGGTGGTCATCATGCTCTTCCCAGGATTGGCTGAACACTGCAATATTATCCAAGTATGCCATGCAGAAGTCCTCCATCCCAGCCAGAACCTGATTTATCATCCTTTGGAATGTAGCAGGTGCATTTTTCAGTCCAAAAGGCATAACCTTAAATTGGTATAAGCCAAATGGGGTAGAAAATGCAGTTTTCTCCTTGGCATGGTCTGTCAGGGCTATTTGCCAATAGCCTGACGTCAGATCAAATGTGCTGAGGTACTTGGCTGAACCAAGTCTATCCACCAACTCATCTGTCCTTGGCAAAGGCTGGGCATCAGTCTTGGTGACTGCATTAAGAGCTCTATAGTCCACACAGAAGCTCAATTCTTTGGATCCTGCCTTTGGTACTAACACAACTGGGCTACAGCATGGACTAGTAGAGGGCTCTATTACCCTCAGGTCAAGCATCTTGCTGACCTCTCCTCTGATGCGGGTTCTTACATTCTCTTACATTCTGTATCCTCTGCTTTCTACTGGCAGACAGTCACCAGTGAGTATATCATGCTGGCCCGAAGGGGTCAAGCCTGGTGAAAGTGAGAACAGGGAGGCAAACTGATTTAACATAGATTTGCACTCCTCCTGTTGCTCAGGTGTCAGATTTGAAGAGAGATTAACTCCTTCAATCTTTTCATCCAAAGGTAGGCCTCTGAGGAGATCAGGGAGAGGTTCACTCTCTTCTGCCTCTTCTGCTGAAGCTAGAAGCAAGGCTCCTACTTCGGGTCTGGAGACATACGCTTTTAGTCTGTTGGTGTGGAAGACTCTGGAAGCATCCTTGGGATTGCCCAAGTCCACCAGATAGTTCACCTCTCCAAGTTTTCCCACAACCTTGAAGGGTCCCATCCATTTGTCTTGCAAGGCCCGCTGCCTTGTTGGAATCATAACAAGAACAAGCTGGTTTTGAGTGAACTCAACCATGTTACCCTTTAGATCATGCCAATGCTTGACCAAAGCTTGACCAGCCTTCAAGTTATCACTAGCTTGAGCCATCATATTTGACATTCTCCTCCGGCGTCCTATCACGTAGTCAGTCACTCTGACTGGCTTGGAGGTAGGAACACTCTCCAACCCCTCCTTAATCAGGGCCAATGGACCTCTGACTGGATGGCCATAAAGACGTTCAAAGGGACTTTAATCTACTCCCTCCTGAGGGACTTCTCTATAAGCAAAGAGAAGGCATGGCAGTAGAAGATCCCACTTTCTTTTTAAGGGGTTCCTCTAAAACACCTATCATGCTCTTCATTGTTCTATTAAACCTTTCAACCAATCCATTTGTCTGTGGGTGGTTGTCGGTAGAGAACTTGTAGGTAACTCCACAGTTTTTCCACATGGCTTTCATGTAGTGGGACATTAAATTTGACCCCCTGTCAGAGATTACCTCCCCAATCCTGGTAAAATATCAAGGAGGGCCTTAGCCACAGCCTGAGCTGTAACAGTCCTCATAGGAATTGCCTCAGGGTACCTAGTAGCATGGTCTACTACAACAAGATAAACCTGTTGCCTGAGGAGGTTGGCGGATCAAGGGGACCAACAATGGAAATCCCTACCCTCTCAAATGGGACTCCCACTACTGGGAGGGGCACTAAAGGTGCCACATTCTTGGAACCACTCTTGCCAGAAGTTTGGCAGGTGTGACAGCTCTTGCAGAACTTATCTACCTCAGCCCCCATCTTTGGCCAATAAAAGTAGAGAGAGAGCCTTTCCTTGGTCTTCCTGAAGCTCAAGTGACCAGCCAAAGGAATCTCATGGGCTAACTGCAAGAACTGGAGTCTGTTTTCTTGAGGGACTACAAGCCGTTTGTAGTCTCCAGGTGCAGACTCAGTCGGTTCACTGTAGAAGAGGCCATTTTCCCAGTGCAACCTATACTTCCCAGGCTCTTGCCCATCAGCCTGAGAAGCTGCCTCGTGGAGGAGACCTTCCCGAGTTGGACATTCTCTTTGTCCCTTACGGAAAGCTGACCTGCTGGGTCCACCTTCTGCCACTAAAGACTGCAGCTCAGGATGGTCAGCAGGGTCCAGATCTCCAATAAGTTCTTGGCCTCCTACTAGCTCTTCTTCAGAGTCTAGTTCAACCCCACAGTGTTGTACCTCCCTCTCAGCCTCAGCTGGAGGTGGAGTTACTGGTGTACCTTTGGACAACCTAGTGGAAGTCCTTGTTGGAAGCACTGGAGTGCTTGCTGCTGGTTTCCTTCTAGAGGTCTTGGGTTTCCCCTTTGCTTCTGGTTGTTTCAGCTTTAGCAGTAAGTAGCTCCATTGGGGTAGGAGTGTTTTTTACTTCCATCATCTCCTTAGGAGAACCTCTCAAGGTTTTCTCCCTTGCAGGTCTGGTTAGTTCCTGTAACCCTTTACTAGGAGGTCTGGAGGCATGTGACACAACTCCAAGAGTTTTCAGGTCATTTCCCAACAGAACCCTTCCTGGTACCTCACATTGTACACTGACAGGTATCTTCACAGTCATATCATTGCACTGAATGAGAACTGGTAACTGGGGACACATCTGCACAGGCCCTCCAGCTAACTTGGTGAGGCGTTTGGGGGCCCGAGCAACTTCCCCAGCCTTGAAAAAAGATTCATCCACCACAGTTATGCTGGCCCCAGTGTCCCTAATGGCAGGAGTCCCCTGACCATTCACCTGGACACTGTCCTTATAATACTCTTTAGTATTATCTGGGATATAATTATAGACATCTAAATTCTGTTGTTCCCACAACCCCACGGACACTAAAGAAACACTGGCTGAGACTCCAATGGGATCATCAGCCAGTAGTAGAAAGTTTCCACTTGTCATTGGTACTTCCTCCTCTGGAGCAAAGGCTAGGGAGACAGTGTAGACCCCTGAAGGTTTACCCTTACATCTGAGATCCCCTTTCACATGGTCAGTAGCCTTACAAACATAGCATGTTCCAAATGCTTTCTGGAATGGTGGCTTGTTCTGACTTGCTTTTGGTCTGGGACCAGAAGGTACACTAGCCTGATTTGGTTTCCTATGTGGCTTACCCTTATGGTGCTGTTTGGGGCCCTCTTTGGAATTGGAATTATTTGAATTCTCTTTGGAGTCCTTTCTAGGCTGTTTTCCCTTATCCTTTTTCTGAGTTACCCCAGAATCCTTGTGAGTAGCCCTGTTGGCAACCCACAAGTCAGCAGCCTTAGCTAGCTTCTTGGAATCTATTTCCTTTGAATCAGCCAAGTGCTGTCTGAGCTCAGGAGAGCAGGCATCATAAATTGACTCCAACATAACAAGATTTCTCATTCCCTCATAAATGTTCACTCTGTAACCCTTAATCCACCCCTCTAAGTTTTTCAAACTTTCACTCACCCAGGTAGCCCAAGGGGTACCATCATGCTTTTTGAGTGTCCTAAACCTCTTGAGGTACTGGGAAGGGATCTTCCCAAATCTAGCTATTAAAGCTAGCTTCACATATTCATAGTCCATCCTATCCACCTCCCCCAACTCCATTACCATATCAGATGCAACAGGGGGGAGCCTAGAGAACACCCAAGGAAGCAACTGATTCCCTGTGATGTCCTGGAGCCCATGATTATATTCAAACATAGCCAACCAATCCAACACATCCAACTTAGGTTCATACATACCCACAATCTCTTTAGGCATCCAGGGTCTTTTGGGACTGGAACTCCTAAAGGATCCGGGAGAGAAGTATTTTCAACAGACAATTTCTTCAACTCTAGCACATGCTTTAGCTCCATTTCACTGAGCTTTAGTTCTTGGTGCTTTTGTTCAGATTGGGCACTAATTCTTTTGAATTCTAATTCAAGTCTCATTTTTTCCAGTTCAATGAATGCAGGACTTAATGTGGGACCTGACAAAGGTCCAGTAGACACAGCCGAGGTGCTAGAGCAGGCAGAGGGCCAGGGGGAACAGTTACATTAGTTTCCTATTCCTCTTCCAACTCCACAACAATACTATCATTACTTTGATTCATATCATCCTCATGACTGTGGTTTCCATTTGCTAGGGAGGTAGGCTCCTCTGCACCACTACCCAGACTTTGATTCTCTAACAATCTTTCTATAAGTTCCATTTTCTTGCCTTTTACAGGAAGATCCTTATGTCTCCAAAGAACTCTTAAACAATCAGCAGTTTTTTCAGAAAGGGACTCCTGGCTGTAACTTTCCATAGTTGACTAGTTAAAAAAATAGCTTTTACAGTGCTAAGCTTTGTGGTTAGTTGCACTAAAGTATCAGAAGCACTCTAACATGTATACTCAATGCAAATCCCACCGCTGTACACCAGTGTTAGGCAGAATCCTGTGCAGTTCCCTTGGGGAACACTGCTGTCATGATGCGTACCCCCGGGGAACCAGACCAGGTCCAGCAACCCCGGAAGCAGGCATCAAGTTATTTTGAGCAAGCCCAAAAACCCCTGCTAGGGGCTGTTCGGGTGCGGTCCTGGCGCCTATGGAACAGAAAGAACAGAAAGGCTGATCGAGCCTAGTTTGAGCATCGGGTGTTGGTCAAAACCCACGCTAACCCCAAAGCAGCAGATGCTTCAGAACCCATTCAAATCGGAGGGGTTAAAGGACCCTTAACCCAGAAGGAAAGAGAAAGAAGACGGCAAATGCAATTGTGTCTATATTGTGGAACTTCTGGACATTTTCTACGGGATTGCCCTGTAAAACCAGCCACGAAGGTGGTAGGAGCTGCTGATAAAAGCCATATGGAGTCAGACTCGGGAAACGACCACACCGACAAGCGTAGAGGTCCGCTTGCCGAGCTTGAAGAAGGATACTCAGACCTCGCATTTCATCATACCAATGGTCCTCGTAGATCCAGGGCAGCCATTGCGTATGCACGCAGTCAGGGCATACATTGATAGCGGGGCCATAGGAAACTATGTGGACTATGAATTGGCTTCCAGGATGAATCTACCTCTCTGCCGAAAAACCACCTCAGATGTCATCACCACAGTCGATGGAACTGAAATTGCCTCTGGGCCTGTAACTCATTCCACCGCAGAGATGACACTATTGGGTCAGGATGGGCATCGAGAGACTATTGTGTTTGATCTAATCAAAGCCCCACAGTTCCAAATAATACTGGTGATACCTTGGTTGGAAACACATAATCCTTGTATTGATTGGCGAAAGAAGAGAATAACCTTCCGGATTGTGCACAAACCTGTTACCCAAAGGAAAATCAGAACGCAGGCCTGGCCACAGTAACCACAGCAGTTACGCAACTATCTCCAGAATACCAAGAATTCCAGGATGTCTTCCAAAAGGAACAGGCAAACACCTTACCTCCTCACAGATCATACGATTGTCAAATCGATCTCATACCCGGTGCACAACCCCCTTGTAGCAGGATCTATGCCCTTACGGAACCTGAGAACCTTCACTTACGACAATACTTAGACCAGTACCTTGCCAAAGGCTTCATTCGCCCATCCAAGTCCCCTGCATCTTCAGCTTTGTTCTTCGTACCCAAAAAGGAAGGTGACCTCAGAACGTGCATAGACTACTGCGCATTGAACCAGATAACTGTTAAGAACCGATACCCATTGCCTCTGATCTCTGAACTACTAGACCAAGTGAAGGACGCTTGTATATACACTAAATTAGATCTCCGGGGGGCATACCATCTGGTACGTGTAAAAGAGGGCGACGAATGGAAGAGTGCTTTCCGCACTAAGTATGGGTTATTCGAATACCAGGTGATGCCTTTCGCATTGTGCAAAGCACCAGCAGCCTTCCAATACTTCATGAACAATGTCCTTCGTGAACTCATTGACGTTTGTGTTGTCGTGTATATCTTTGATATTCTAGTATACTCCTCTTCAGCATCTGACCACGTGAAGCACGTCAGAGCAGTCCTTGAGAAATTGCGCCAGCACAAACTATATGCAAAACTAGAAAAATTGCGTTTTTCATGCCACAGAAGTTGAATTCCTTGGGTTTATCCTGACCCCAAAGGGAGTCCGAATGGACTCACGAAAGGTGGACGCAATCCTTAAGTGGCCATCACCAAGTTCAGTTAAAGGAGTACAAAGCATGCTCGGCTTTGCCAATTTCTACCGCAGATTCATCCCAGATTTTTCACATTTCGTACATCCCATCACAGCACTCTTGCGAAAAAATAAACGCTTTATGTGGACTGAAGAAGCTGAAAATGCCTTCCAAGAGCTGAAAGCGAAATTCACGTCTGCACCTGTGTTAAAGCACCCGCGCCCTGAACTTCCATACATAGTGGAAACTGATGGATCCAGTCTAGCCATGGGAGCTGTCCTGTCTCAAAAGGACCCTGAAACTGGCCAGCTTCACCCAGTAGCATTTTGGTCCAGAAAGTTCTCGGCACCCGAGTTAAACTATGCGGTTACCGACAAGGAGTTATTAGCCATTAAATCCCCCTTCAAGGCTTGGCGGCACTATCTTCTTGGTGCCAGGCATACCATTACTGTGATCACCGATCACTGGAACTTACAGTATTTAAAAACAGCCAAGTCCCAATAGTCACATCAACTCCGATGGGCATGGTTCTTTGCCGAGTTCGATTTCGCGATAACCTATCAACCAGGTTGTGAGAATGGTAAAGCAGACGCCTTATCCCGAATAGGGATGGGAGAGGCAGAAGTGAACCCAGAACCGGTACCTATAATTTCCGAACAAAGGATTCTTGGAATGACTACTCTACAGACACTAGAGGACATTCAGGTAAAGATCCAGCAACTCTTTGATCCTACAGCCCTGCAGGACTGGGTAAAGAAAGGCCCGGGCTACTCTGTCACCAATGATCTGCCTTATTACCAAGGGCAGCTATTTCTGCCACACAAGGAACTACAAGAGCTAGTCATTTCCTGTTATCATGATACCCTAATGGAGGGGCACCCAGGTATTGCAAAAACTGAAGCTAAAATTAAAAGACAATTCTGGTGGCCCACCTGGCGAAAGGATATTAAATAATTTGTGATGTCTTGTGGCATTTGCGCCCAAAACAAAAGTCATTCCTGGCCAAAGAATTCCTCGAAAACATTGTTTGCATACATGGATTTCCATCTGTGTTGGTCTCTGACCGGGGCAGTCAATTCATTTCACATTTCTGGAAGAAATGTTGTCAATTGGTGCAAATCGACGTGAGTTTATCGACCAGTCACCACCCCCAGACCAATGGTCAAACAAAGAGGACCAACCAGACTCTTGAACAATACCTGCGTTGTATGCTACATCAGACCGAGAGTAATTGGAAGGACATTCTTTGGATCGCCGAAAATGCATACAATAATTCAGTACATTCTGGAACTGGACAAAGCCCCTTTTATACCCTATATGGGAACCACCCTCGAACCTCAGACCTTGACTCACCCTACCACTTAGAAATGCCCGCAGTGGACCGTCTACACGCCACGATTACACAAGCCTTTAAGGAGGCATCTGCACATTTAAAAAAAGGCGAAGGAGAAGTATAAGAAAGATGCTGATCGGCACAGAAGTGATACTCCACAGTACCAGATAGGGGACCAAGTATGGTTGCCAACAAAACACATACCTCTCAAGGGAACGCAGACCTTTAACCCTAGATATTTGGGACCTTACTCTATTAAGGCCATTATCAACCCGGTGTCCGTCAAGTTGGACTTACCTGCTAATATGCAAATTCACCCCATCTTTCATGTGTCACTTTTGAAGCCAGTGCAACCAGGGACAAGACTAATCAAAGCACCAGACCCCATCCTTATAGACGGGGAACCCGAATTTGAAGTTAAGAACATCCTGGACTCCAAGATGGTGAAGTCAAAACTCTTTTATTTAATCGACTGGAAGGGATACGGACCACAGGAAAGGTTTTGGGAACCTAGTGACTACATGCATGCACCTCGATTGATGAAAAGATTCCACTAAAATTTCCCATACAAACCAAAACCACGGGGAAGAAAGACTTTAGGAGGGGCCTTGGGGGGGAGTGCTGTCATGATGCCTACCCCCGGGGAACCAGACCATGTCCAGCAACCCCGGAAGCAGGCATCAAGTTATTTTGAGCAAGCCCAAAAACCCCTGCTAGGGGCTGTTTGGGTGCGGTCCTGGCACCTATGGTGCCAGGCTCATATGGAGAGTCAGTCCTGGAGCCTATGACGCTAGGCTCATAGAGTAGAACCTACCTGATGCAGACCATGCTGCAAGCTTACCTGATGCACACCATGCTGCAGAGCTCCTCGCCAAATGAGGCTTGGAAGGGACTATTTTACCTAGGGACTATTTTTTACTCGGGTGGGGCTGGGGAGGAATACTTACCTGGGACTACTTTGGAGGCTATTTAAACCACGCCTGAAGAGCAGCACACGCTTCGCGTTATTCTGCATCCAGCAGCGTAACGCTCACCCTGTCTGCAAGCCTGCATCCAGTCTTCTGCCACACCCGCCTCGAGTCTGCAGAAAGAAGCATTTTACACGCGACGCTGTAATAAAGAGGCGAGGCACACGATGGGTTGAGGAGCTTTATTCAGCGGCCCCCAGAGGTCGGACTAGAGCAACTGAAAAGAACGGGAAGGTAGGAATGTTCGGTCAGGATGGGGCTGGAACACTGGGCTCGTGGAAGCGGAGTTCCACGAGCTAGAACAAACATAACATAACATCTCCGCTGTTAGGAAAACAGAATGGGGAAGGGGGGGAAGAGAAGGGAGAGGGGTATACATATGCAAACTGTTAATAATATAAGAAGTCTTGGTTGAAGTTTTGTATGATCTTCCGATTCCTCTTCGATAGTCTGCTGTTGAGGTTTTTCTCAGTGTCCATGTGGGAGCTGTTGTCTTCACGTTGGCTAATTTGAGATGCTCCCGTGAAAGGAGGATTTGACTCTGACGGATTTCCAAATGGTGTGTGCTTGGAGGTACTCGGTCTGTGAACGTCCATTGTTATCTTTACTATGTCGTCTCCTGACCACTTCTTTCCATCATCAAGTGTGACGGATTTACCGTGACATTGGATGACCTTCTGTGGGGGTCTGAACTTACTTTCGGACTTGGATGTTTTTTTTGGTTCTTTGACGCAGACCCAGTCTCCTGCTTGCACTCGCATTTCTTTTACTGCATTTTTGGAGTCGTAATGTGTTTTGCATTTTGTCTGTTTCTCAGTTGTCCTCTTCCGGATTTTATCCATGTCAATCTTCACTTCTCCACCATTCATGAATATCCAAGCTGGTCTTAGACGATTGGTTGCAGCTCTACCACGCATCAGGGTAAATGGTTCGATGTTAGTGGTGGTGTGTGGTGTTGTTCTGTACGCACACAAGGCTTCTTTGAGGGTTTCTCTCCATGGGAGAGTGTTGGCGATGGCCAGCTGTATTATGCTCTTTACAAGTCTGTTCATCCTCTCCACCAATCCGTTCGATAGAGGATGGTATAGGGATGTTGTTAAATGTTTGATGCATCTGTGCTTGAGGAATTCTTGAAATTCAGACGATATAAAGTGGGATCCGTTGTCTGAGACCAGTTCCTTGGGATCCCCTTCTCTGTTGAATATTTCTGTCAGGAATTGTGTTACTTTCTTGGATGAGACGTTTGTTTCAGCGATTTCCCCATTCAGTCCACTTCGAGGTATAATCTACGAGCACTATTATATATATTTTCTCACTTTCAATGTTCTCGAAGGGGCCCATAATGTCTATAGCAACTTTTGACCAGACCTCCTTGGGTGGTTCTATGATTTGGAGAGGGGTCTTCCTTACAATTTTTATTTGTCGCTCGAGGCACATGCGACGCAACTTTTTACAGTTTCTTCTGCTTCTTTCCACATGTGCGGCCACCAGTAATTGCTCCTCAGTCTATTTTTCGTCAAGCTTCTTCCCAAATGACCTTCATGGGCTAGTTCAAGTAGTTTCTCTCTGAGCATTACAGGTGGAATTAGTTTGTCTCCTCTGAATATGTGTTTTTCCTTCATACTTATTTCATCCTTGAACGGTATGAAGTCTGTTAGGATGTGGTTTGGTTTGATCCAGTCATTAATTATGGCTTTTCTCATTTCTTGTTGTTCTGTGTCATTGTTGGTGATGTTCAGCCAACCTTCTTTGGAAATGGCAGGATTGATAATAGCTATGATGTCTTCCTGAGGTTGATCGGTCTCTTCTTCCTGGTTGGTAGAGAGTGTAGATAGGCAATCTGCTACTCCATTTGATGAGCCGGGAGTGTAGCAGACTTGGAAGTTGTATTGCATGATATCGAGAAACCAACGCCTGATTCTTGGCGAAATGAGGTGTGGTGTCTTAGATTGAAGGATGTTTACTAACGGTTTGAGATCAGTTTTGAGTAGTATAGGTAAGCCCCATATTAAGTTCCTGAAATGTTGTAAAATCCATTTCACCCCCAGGGCTTCTCTCTCTATCGTTGAATAATTTAGTTCAGCGCCTCGCAAGACTCTTGAGGCAAAGGCAATGGTCACAATGTTTCCCTTTTGCTGTTGTTCCAGGACACCACCAAGTCCATATTTGCTGGCATCGACGGAGATGATGGTCTTTGCCTTACAGTCGAACATTGCTAGAGAAGGAGCCTTATTAATGTCGCACTTGACTTCCTCAAACTCCTTCTTACATTCCGAGGACCATACAAACTTGGAGGCTTTCTTTAAGAGGCTCCTCATGTGTTTTGTCTTGTTGGCATAGTCGTTTACAAACTTTGAGTAATATTCGGTCATGCCGAGAAAACTCCTGAGTTGATCCTTATTTTCGGGTTCGGCGATGTTTATTATGACATCCATGAGTTTTTTCTTGGGGCTGATTCCCTCGGCATTTATGGAGTGGCCAAGATAGGATACTTGGCTGCATTTTATGTTGCACTTTTCCAATTTGAGGGTGAGTCCACTTTTTTGGATTACTTGGAGGACACACATGAGCTTGGCATCATGTTCTCTTTCGTTCTCGGCAGATATGAGTATGTCGTCCTGAAAACAGTGGACACCGTCGAGACCTCCAAACATGTGCGACATTAACCGTTGAAAAACAGCTGCGGCTGATGCGAGGCCAAAAGGCATCCTATTAAACATGAATGCCCCCAGAGGTGTCACGAAGGAAGTGAGATTTTTTGAGTTCTCCTCCAATGCAATCTGATGGTATGCCGACGAGAGGTCGAGGGTGCTGAAGTATTTGGCCGGTTTCATGGTTGCGAGGAGTTCTGATATGTTAGGGAGAGGGTGTCTGTCCACCCATATGTTCTTGTTCAAGTCACGTAGGTCAACACACATCCTTATCGAATTGTCTGGTTTGCCGACAAGGACAATTGGTGCGAGCCACTCGGAACTCTCAATGGGTTGGATGATGTTTTCATCACAAAGTCGGGTGAGCTCTTTCCTCAAGGCGTCTTTGGTGCCAAAGGGGATTCCACGAACACGATGGGCTACAGGAACGGCGTCCTTCTTCAAAACTATCTTATGTTGAAAGCCTCGGAGGAGTCCCACCTTGTTGTTGAATACCTTTGGAAACATCTTGGCTAAAGTGGACTTTATGTTGGTGGGCTCCAAGCTGGTAGTAGCATCGGTGTCGCTCAGCACACTAAGGACTGGAACTTCTTCTCCAGGGTGAATCTTTATTTGTAAGGCAGCTTGCTCCTCCCAACCAACAACTGAAGAGCCATTTTTGGCCACAAAGAGTTTACAATATGTCTCTCTCTCGAAAAATTTGAGTTTGACCCAGGTATAACCAATTATTTCGATAGGAGTCTTGCCATAACCTGTGGCCTTTATTGGCGTGCAGCGTAGGTCCTGTATCTTCCTAGAGAGAGTTCCCAAAAATGTTTGCACATCTACCATTGTATAGGGGGAACCTGTATCTACCATTACCTGAAGAAGCGTCCCATCCACATACATGTCGACCCACGGGCCCTTGGCGTCACGTGAGGAAGTGATGGTGAGTATTTGTATTGGAGGGGAGTCTCGGTCGATGAGCAGCATGTTATCGTAACTGGGGTCATCTTCTTTGAATCTCACCGAGGCAGATCTGATAGACCGGCCTCTATTGTATCTGGGAGGTCTGGTTGTTCTACCCCTGTTACTGTTGCAAACCTTGGCAAAGTGTCCGCGGCGGCCACCCTTGTAACACTCAGCATTATTTGCGGGACACGTCTTCTCAGGGTCTTCGTGTTTGAACCATCCACATCGTTGGCAATGGGCAGGGTCCCTGAAGTCATTGGATGGACCCTTTCCTCTCCTGGAATTAGTTCTTGAGCCTCGGAAGGCTGGAGCCCTCCTGACCAAGGCAAGCAAATTCTCAGGAATTGGTTTCAAGGGATTTCACCTCAACACAATCCTTTTGGGCGAGTCTCTCCTTCAGGCAGTGGTCACCAAACTCCAGGCTCCTTGCTGTCTCTATGGCTTGGTCCAGGGAGGGATTCTTCACCTGCCATAGTTTCTACTGAATACGAGGATCCGCTACATTGAGGACAAGCTGGTCCCTTAGATACTCATCGCTGACGCCAGTGAATTCACACGTTGACATCAGTACTCTCAAGGATGCAATGTAAGAGTCGATCGACTCACTCTTTTGTTGCTTCCTGGTAAAGAACTTGTACCTCTCTAGTACAATGTTGGTCTTGTTACCAAAATGTTTGGTGAGCTTGGCTAAGGCCGTGTCGAATTTGTGGTTGTGGTTGCCATCACCTCCAACATCGTCCGGTTCTGGTAGTGCCCTAAACAGTCTTAGTGCCTCTGCTCCTATGCAGCTCAAGAGTGTCGCTTCCTTGAGGTCATCGTTGAATTTGTTGCCCCCAATGGCTCTCAGGTAGATGTGGAACCCATCGATCCATTGTTCCCAGGGAGAGGCTGGTGTCCCAGGGCACGGGAGAAATTTGGCCGGATGGGGGATGTTTTGCATGATGGGAGATGTGAAGCTGTGTTAAAACTGTGCTGAAAACTATGTTAAGAGGCAGGCTGGAAAAATGTTTTTTTTTTTTTTTTTGTGTGTCCTGGATTGCAAAAGTCACTGGGTATGAAAGGCGTTATTTGTTGTCTTCTTTTGTGGAATTGTTTTTTTTTTTTGATCAAGAATCTGGTTTGAGTCTCTTGCTCTTGGTCTTTATTAAGAGCAGATGAGGGCTTTTGTGTCGGCAAGGATTTGTTTAGTGGCTGTGGAGGAACGAGAAATGCTCAATAACGTTGTCACTATGACAACAGGGACAACAAAATGGCTGCATGTAATGTCACTATGGCAACAGGGACAACAAAATGGCTGCACGTAATGCACGCTTTGCGGTCCTTTCCTTTTTTTTTTTTCGTTGGTGCTGCACGTGGGCGTGATGGCGCGTGACGAGGTGTCTGGTGCCCAAAACCCCAAATAAATCGTACCTTGCTTGCTGGCACAGGGTACCTGCTCTGCGGCTGCGCCGCCCTCTTCCCGGGTTCGGGGAGGGGCACGGCCGCCTGTGTCTGCGCCGCCCTCTACCCGGGATCGGGGAGGGGCGCGGCCGTATGTATACGGCGGCGGCAAACGGAGACGGGACGAGGCTGTCAGCTGGGGCAGTCCGCTGCGCTCCGGGGGCCGGTTCACCTCCTCGTCGCCAATTGTAATAAAGAGGCGAGGCACACGATGGGTTGAGGAGCTTTATTCAGCGGCCCCCAGAGGTCGGACTAGAGCAACTGAAAAGAACGGGAAGGTAGGAATGTTCGGTCAGGATGGGGCTGGAACACTGGGCTCGTGGAAGCGGAGTTTCACGAGCTAGAACAAACATAACAGACGCCTCGCCTGCTGCAGTGCCGCGCTGAACTCACAGGCCTTCGCAGCATCCTCACTATCCACTGCATCCTTCTGCACGTTCCCGCCGCACTCCGGCACCTAAGGGGAACACAAGAACATCAAAGGTGAGCCAAGGGAATAAACAGAGGCAATAGTAACTACCCCCATAGACTTACCTGATTATCTCCATTGCATCCTCGCCGTACCCTAGCCCCTAAGGGGAACAAAAGGACAAGGTGAGACGAAGGGACAAACAAGGGGAACTCTTCTCACCTCAATAGACTTACCTAATTTTACCGCCGGAGGCATTATTCCCCGAACCTCATATTTTCTCTCCACACCTGAATAAGGGAGCAAGCCACAGCTTACATTCTGGCCTTATTTTATTGAACTGTGTAGGATAAGCCAAATCCTTACCTGAACTTCGTCAGCTACCCCGAGGAATTCTTCACTGGGGTCAAGCTGCAAACTGCAAGGAATCGGACAAGAGTGAAAGTCAGACATGTGAACTCTTACGAACTACATACTTTTCGGAGTCAATATTCTTCTGGAACTCACCAATTCCTTCGAGCCAGTGAAGCAACTGGTTATCAACGCGCCCCTGCGCTCAATGCAGGATGGAGAGCTCATCTTTTCAAACCATCAGGTGAGACCATAAGAGGGGACATCAAAGGTGATCTGTGGGGAGAACAGCGGGGGTGGGGGGGATTTACGCTCAACCCCACGGGTGGTTAATTCCCTTTCTCCATTTACAGAAGAATATTCTTACGGGCCAAGCAAATGAAGCTAGTTGGGCCAGTCCAGTACGTCATCTCGGCCCTACGCGTCACATTGGTGGAGACCGCAGCTGTCCAGTTCAGATCGACGCCTCTGTGGGAGCCAGGTGAGCGTAAAAACTGCAAAAAGATTAAGACTACAGGAGTAAGTAGTAAGCCCAATTGGTAGCAATCTGTACCACCCAGATTTACCTGGTAGCTGTGGCTGAGCAGTCAGACTTCTCTCAAGAAGATTAGGGCAGTATATAGAGTATGCACGATAGGGCTAAAAACACAGTAGAGCAAACAAACACTGACCAGAGCTTTGTATAAAAAGTATATAGTTATTTATTTAAAACACACTTTAGGCAATATACTAGCACTCTAAATCAAAAGCAAGTTAAAACACAGTCAGGTAAAGTACACACACCTCCCTTGATAACTATTAGACAAGTCAGAGTTAAAACGTCACGATTTGTTAAGACAGGTGTGAGCGCGTATCCTAGATGGCACTCCAATAGTTAAGTTAAAGGGAGAGAAAAAGGCAGGGCATAGAAATAAAACAGGTCCCAACACTTTTAGGAGTTCTCAGCACGAGAAGAAAGGCAATATACACTGTAGAGCCAAAGTTCATAGGCCAGGCCCACTTTAAATGGAGCAAAGCGAAATGGGCCCAGGATCACACAGTTTAAAATGCACTAAAAGTCTTTGCAGAATGTTCAGAAAAGGTTGGGGCGATTCAAGACGATAAAGTTAGAAGGTCTGGGGCCAACCCAGTTGGAAAGCCAAGGATTTAAGGGTCACCTTGGGCAAACCGGAGAAACGGAGGCCAGGCAGGACACAGTTCCTTAAAGAGAGAGGAAGCTCCAGCGGTGGCAGTTGTTCTTAGCAGTGGTTGCAGTTCATTGTTTTGACCAGGGGAAGCGAGGATCTCATTGAGGAGGAAACGTGGAGTCATTGCACTGCACAGGGATGAAACTAGCCGCGGAGTTTGTCGATAAAAGGTGCGTTGCTTTTATTTGCGGTCACGGTGGTGAAGCTTGGCTATCCAGTCGCCGGGGTGCTTGGCACGGGCGATTCAACGAAAAGGGCGAACTGGTTGGTCCCACCAGCTCAGAGGAAGAAGACTTGTCCAGCAGAAGATCTTCTCTTGTCGTTGGGGAAGTGGTGAGTTTGTTGCAGCAGGGCTCCACCAGTGGTGTCATCGTTGCAGATGGCTCAGTTTCTTCCCTCTTTGGATTCTTAGGTCCTGTGGCGACTTCTGAAGTTCCAGTCCCAAAGGCCCTGTTTTTATGCAGAAAAACCCCCATTCAACAGCCTAGCTGTCACTCAAACATGCTCAGTGATGAGCCGGACTGCTCACCACTGGCCCAATCAGAACAGAGTGCGACTTGAGTTGCTAAGGCACCGCAGTCCAGGGTGCCAATTCCCCTCCCCACCCATCCTGTGGAACCCAGACAGAGTGGCACCATTTGGAGGGCTTCTGTGGAGAAGCCCGCCAAAAAGTGGAACAAAGGGCTCGACCTTGGTCAGAGTTACAGAGACAGACATGAACGCCATTTTAGAAAAGAGTTCTGGCAAAAAGACCCAACCGTGAATTTAATATTAAATAAATAAACCGGCAGTATCTTTAACATTGCACCAAAAAGTGGTGCGTTTAAAATCAATGGGAAAATCCCATAGAGAATATTCTGGTGGAATATTTTGCGTGGTAACCACTGCCACCAGCCAGAAACTCGACAAGGGGGGACTGGACCGTGCCCCCTTGAAAACAGACCCAGGGGCAATATAATGAACCCCTTCCAGTACTTCCACAATATGATGGTTTGTACTGGTTCTGTTCACAATTTAAGACCAGTAAAGTCAATTGTGACTTTACATGCCCTGGGAGACAGTAGTCAGTCCCAGGGTATAGAGTCTATGTTTGGGGGTCACTATGACACCCCTGTATTACTGCACTGAGGGTGCTGTGTAACACATACACAAAAAACAGATGATACCCTATAGAGTAAAAGACCCCATAGCCCAAAATCACACAAATAGTCAGAGACATACCTCAAATCATGCCTAAGAGTGGGAGTAAAAGAGTCTCACTCTTAGCAGGAGAAAAAAACAACCCCCAAAAATCCAGCAAAGCTGCTGGGGGACTCACTAGGTTTTGGAAATTAGCCTTATAAGAGAATTCTCCCTAACAGGGCTCCACGCTCCATATCCCCCACTCCTTCGAATGCCTCCCTCCCAATGGTGCTTGCACAGATCTCCTCCCAGGGTTGCATCTTTATGGGGGAGGCCGCACCACCACCTGTTGCCATCCCCAGGTTACGGTTGGCAGAGATGATGTTTCGCACGTGTAAGCGCAGGTCGTCCCAGCGCTTCCGGACATCTTTAGCTGTGCGCGGGGTGGTGCCAACGGCACTCACTTTCTGCGCCACCTCCGCTCATATCTCTTTTTGCGCTGCACTGCAGGTCGCTGCATGTTAGTGGAGAACACGACATCCACATTTTCTGCCAGCGCCTCAGCCATCATGTTGAACTCCTCTTGTGAGAAGCGCTCCTTGCGCAAGCGCTCAGCACTTTTTTTAAGGGCCTTGGGCATTGTGAAATGCTGCAGGTATATGCTGGGACGGGTATGGTGGTGATATGGGTCCTGGTTACAGAGGATGGCAATGGATTGTGTTTTTAAAGCTGCCCATCATGTTCTTTCCCGTTCCTGTGCAATGACGCTACTTCCGATTCCGCTTATTGGTGGTGACCGCTAATAGCGGGCATTGCTAATGCCGGTGGCATAGATGGTGGTGGAGCTTCGCGCAATGCCGGTAAAGGTGATTTTTCGCCTTTTAGCGGCAGGGCGGTAAGGTCATTACCGGCATGGCGCAAAGCTTGTGCCCGCGTTCTTGTAATGGCCCTCTAATAGCGGCCTTGAAGCAACACGGACACAGTATTTGCTCCATGCCAGTAAGGGCCGCTACTTACCGCCCACCTCGTAATGAGGCCCTATGACTTATAGTGGAGTAACAAGAACTTCAAGATGGCTACTTTCATGTTACCGGATTCATGTACCTGTAGCTGTATGACACTCTTTATTTGTTGAACCTTTAGACACACAGAACAATGCAATCACGTGACCACAGTTGCTCGTGAGTGTGTGCACACATGACACATGATTTCCTGCAATTTAATGCAATCGCGTGACGGGAGTCTACTCTTTTGCTGCTACTCCTTCCCGCGCTTTGCTGCCAGAACTTTCTTGACGAGAGATGACCAGGTAAGAAATTACAAGACATAACATTTAGAATGAGAGATGATACTTTTAAGATAGATCATGGTTTAAGAAGTGAATTCTGTGAATCACTTTTAAGGGGCCGCTAGAGGGAAGTCAGTGAATTATGACAACTGCATTGGATGCCTAATATCAAAGCCATCAGTAAGTGCATACCACTTTTACTCCTCTTGGAGTACATTTTCTGATCAGAAATCAGAATATAAGGGCCATTTTTAATTGAACTTACAATGCGATTTTGACTTAATAGGGAGACCAGAACAACAGGGATATCCAGTAAACAGGTCCCAGATCGGGTCGACCTCCTGCCAGTGACATCCAACAAACACCATTCAGGTGTGAGCTACAATACACAAGAATATCAGGTTAGTTTCCGTCCTGATTGATAACTCAGTTGTAATTTACAAATAGTCATCATAGTTGATGATAGGTACTTTAAGTTTAGAGCGAAACCTAAAAATTCCTTTGTTTACTTTCCAGATAGAATTTGAGCTCACATCATCTGAAGAAGAGAGTTTATCTGGAAACGCATATTGATAGGAAACCTTTCAACAGGACTATTTACCATACTTTGGTGAGTTTTTTTCAACATTGGACCCAGATTATTCATAGAGGTTTTCTTAAACCTAATGAACTAATGGTTGAACTAATGGATGCTTGTTTAAGTTAACATTTTAAATGATGCAATGAGTTAAGGTTCGATCCGTCTATCAAGAGCACCTTGATGCTATGTAGAGATGAATGATGTGATGAATGATGTGATGACATTTGTGATGTTATGATGCACTATGTCAAACATTCACAATTGTTTGATTTGAAGAAGTTGTATGTATGATTTAATCTTGAACACATACACTAATTCATAAATGCATTATATCTTCCATTTTATTTTATAAACTGTTAGTGAATTTTGTCTGTGAAAAACCATTAAGGGATTGTTCCCCATAGGAGTGCACTGCTATTTGTCAGATTAATTTCAGGTAACTTTATCCCCTTAGCCAGGTATACATTTAGCAGTTGCACCTAAATCAAGTTTGAAACATTTCTTCTAATTCTGTGAATATTGAATTTTCTGTGTCCCTCCCGATAAATGTACTTATACTTCTGTGCTCCTTTGATACCTGGGCCCAGCATAGCTGACTGTTGTGCTACTGTCTCTAGGTGAGGATGTTTCCTATCCTCAACAGGAGATCAAAGAAGAGTCATGGTCATTCAGGTTCCTGTACTGTCAGTTGGTAGGCGGAACCTGTCTGGTCAGAATACACATCAACTTCCACAGCTGAGTTGTCTCACATAAGCTGACACACAACTGATATCAAATTGAATGTGGCTGCAATGATCATGAGCAGTAGCGTGCCATAATCTATGCGTAGCTTATCTTTAGAGTTTACCATGGCACCAGCCTGGGCAACTTTTATCATCATAGTTTTGGAACAGGGGTGCATATCTTAAATTCATCCCTGTGCTGCACATACTTGGGTGCCTACACAGCTGTCAATCGGCACCTGCGAAGTCTGGACGTGCTCATTCGTACTGGTAGAGCAAGCACTGCAGATCAAGATACTGATGCAGCAAGGCACAAATACAGACAATGCTTTTAGTGTTGAACTCATGAAAAGGGAATCTCATCAGCAGATTGAATTACCTGCATCATTTTATTTAGTAATACAAATCTAAAAAGGAAGGGCTTTTGCACACTTGCCAAATGATAATCTGTCACACAGTCCCACATTAAGTCCCCAGACCAGTCCTGTGTGTACCCTATTGTGCTCACTAAAGCACATTTTCAGACATGTGCATGGTACATTTTTAATTTAAACCCTAATAACTAAACTTTATGCAAAACTCTCCTTAAAAAATGCAACCTAGACCAATCCATGCCACAATACTGCTCGACCATATATTGAATCCCATAATGTTGAGCTCCCAATTTTATTTTGTCAGTTTCAATGGTTCTGTTTCATTTAATTTCAACCCAGCCAGGGAACGATAATCCCGATTTCACGTCCAGAGACTTAATAGTCTCTTGGAACACAGTATACTGCTCTCTATGTAGGTGAGCCCGATTGGAGTCGAACGCCATGCATTTACACGGTCTGGTCGGATTTCATTATTGCTAACTGAGTGATTTATCATCCCAATTTCATCTACAGAAGCTTAATGCTCCCATGACAGACAATCTCTCTTTTAGTGAGGTCCACCTAGTAACACATCTACCACACATGGAATTGCCAATGGCTGTAAATGAAGAAATACCAGCTCCTGACTACGTGAAAAAAATCCATGTATGTACAAAATGAAGCCCCTGTATTATTGCCCCACAAAAAAATTACATTTGGTTTTAGGACATTTTGTATCTGCTTCATTTACTCTTTTATTCAGTTGTCCTTCCAGTGTGCTTACTACTGCTGTGCCTTAAATGACTGCCATCACTGCCCTCATTCTCGTCACCTGTGACATCATCAACAATCAAACAACTTGGGAAATGATGGTGCAGCGCTGGCCACACAGCAAGATAAGTTTCTTTTTTTTTACACACTCTTAGCACTCGCATAGGAAACTACACAGGAACTAAGAGGTGAGGGGTGGGGAAGGAAAGGAGGACCGGGGAAGGGAAGGGTTGCTGGCTAGCATCACACAGGCTGCTCGGAAACCCGGGCTTGAACCTGAGAATAGAAGCTTGTGTTCCGAGGTTCCTGATTGGCCAGCACCCCCTTCCAGGGTGCTAATGCAAAGAAAAGCATAATGCACATAATACATTATGTACTCCGGATTGGTCAGTGCTCTACCCACGTGACCGGAACACTCATAGTAATGCAAATCCCCTCTCCTAGCACCAGACTCTATTTGTCCCATTAGTTCACTGCTCCGGCTGGCGCTGCATCTTCCAGAAGGCATGCTCCTTGCTGGTAACTTGTTTTGGCTTTCCCGTGCTTGAGCACCATTTTTAGCTTGGTGCACCAAGCACACAGCTCCTTCCCATGACCCTCCTCCCCCCAGTGCACCTCATACCTTTCCTTCCCACAGCACTGTGGATTGCCCAGTGCACTATCCACATGACCGGAACAGCCTAACTCCAGAGGCTTACCCAGGGCGGCCTTGCCTGGGAAGCCAGCTCAGGGCCACGGCAAAGGGCACCTCTGTGGGGCACCACCATCATCTGTTTGCCTGTTTACCCTGGGCACTCCAGCCAGGCCCCCAAAAGCTGTCCACAGACAACTCCAGGTAAGAAAGACATATTTTGGTTGCATAGCCAGTGCAGCATTTTTTACTCTTGACACTGTCTTGTATCTACCCAAACTATTGTATGACCACAGTAGTTTCCTTAACCCCTGCTGCTGCTTATGATTTTGCCATGGTTCAAATTTAGCTTAATTTTTTGAGTATAGTCACTGTTTTTTAATTTAGTCGCATCTTTGAGTATAGCCACTATGTTAAATTTAGCGGCATATCAAGTATAATATAGCTGCATTTATTTGAGTACACCCACTGTTTTGTATTTAGCCACATTTTGTAGTATAGTTTATTTGTGGAATTTAGCTGCATTTTTGAGTATAGCCACAGCTGAAGATTTATATCCACTGTTTACAATGTTAACAGATTTTTTGGCTATAGCCACTGTACTGAATTTAGTCACATCTCTCAGTATGATAAGATTTGATATGATAAGTCATTTATAACGCGCCTGTACACAAGTGTTTCTAGGCGTGACAAGACAAGGGTGGGAAGACAGACGGAGAACAAGACAATCAACCTTACTAGGCCTTGTGTCATTCAGATTGTGGTAGTGCGAGAATGAGAAGTGCAAGGGGAAAGAGAGGGGGAAGTGCAAGGGAGACGGGAGGGAGAAAAGGGCAGCAATGCTCTGGGTAAGTGCAGCCAGGACAGGGCGCTTCTGGGTAGTGCAAGGAGAAGAAGGGACTGTAGGGTTACAGTTACAGCCAATAAGTGCATGGTAGACCTGGAGGCAGTGCAAGGGTGACTGATCAAGAAAGAGCCTGGTACCCAGTGAGACTCTAAGGGTAGCTAAGCAACCAGTCGGTGCAGCAGTCAGATAGGTCAGGTAGGTCAGCAGGGGAGGGACAGAGAGAAAGCAGAGAAGAGGAAAGTTTTGAGCTGCTTCTGGAACTTCAGGTGGTACGGCTCAAGTTTGAGAGGGACAGGGAGGCCATTCCAGAGGGAGGCCCCTGCAGAGGAGAGGGATCTACCCCACACTCTCTGGCTGGAGAAGCATCTAACCCTTAGAGAGTTGGAAGTAGCTGAGCGAAGGGCTCGAGAAGCAAGGTATTATGGAAGAGAGACTTGGATGTAGTGCAGGCCCGGCCTCAGAAAGCCTTGTGGACAAAGCAAAGGGTCTTGAACTTGATCCTTGCAGCAGCGGAAGCCAGTGGAGAGATTTTAGTGCTGGAGACATACGGTCCCTGGGCTTGAGGCCAAGGATAAGTCTTGCAGTCCTGTTCGGGATTAGTTTCAGAGGGCAGAGAGTAGAGGAAGGCAGATTGAGAAAGAAGCTGTTGCAGATGTCCAGCTTACAGAGAACCATGGCACTGGAGACAGTGAGCTTCTGAGGGAAAGTGAAAAAGGGCAGAGTCCCTTTGAGGAGGTGCAGCTGGTAGTGGGACTTCTGGGCAAAGTCTAAGATGTGAGGAGAGAAAGAGAGAATGGTGTCGAGGATGACACCAATGTTTTTTGCCTCACAGGAAGGCGAAGGAATAGGGCCCCAGGGAGGTGGCCAGAGTGAGAGAGCGAAAGAAGGGGCAGGGGTACCAATGAGAAGGATCTCCATCTTACTGGCATTAAGGCAGAGATAGTTGGAGGTGTATTAATCCTGAATCACGAATAGACAGTCAGGAATGAGCGAGAGAGGAGAGGAGGCTAAGTTAGAGGAGAAGGTAGAGATTAGGTTGGCCAAAAGGGTCCAAGTAGAGGTTGAAAAACAAGGGTGAGAGGATAGAGCCATGGGGAATGCCACAGGTAGAGAGAGAGGTGGTGGAGAGAAAGGGACCAAGTTGGACCTGGGAGGGGCGGTCCAAGAGGAAGGAGGTCAGCCACTCCAGGGCCTGATCCGTGATGCCAAGCCTCTCACAGAATCGTTTGATCAGGATGGCGTGGTTGACAGTGTCGAAAGCAGAGGAAAGATCAAAGAGGATGAAGACAGAAGGAATACTGGAATCAAGGTTAGAGAGCAGATCTTCACGGGTGTTCAGGAGAGCAGATTCCGTGCCTCCGGCAGCTCTGAAGCCAGACTGATGGCAATGGAGACAAACAACAGATTCAATGTGGAAAGTAAGCTGGGAGATGGCCAGCCTTTCCAAGAGTTTGCCCAGGCAAGTGGTGATGGAACTTGTACGATAGTTTGCCGGGCAGGTAGGATCGGCAGACAACTTCTTGAGGGAGTGCTTAAGAGTAGATGGGAAAGTTCCAGTGGTGAAAGAGAGATTACAGAAATCGACCCTGGCTGCAGGGACGGTGTCAAAATGGTCCTTGATGGTTTTGGAGGAGCAGGGGAGCACCTGTTTGGATGACACTTTCCTAGATCAGACATGTCTAGAAAACCTTGTCAGGTGTTGTCAGAGAGAAAGAGGAGAAGGAGGAGGAGAGGGAGGGATGACCAAAGGGGTCTGAGAGAGGAAGAGGAAGAGCAGATAGAGGATAGGATGTCCTGAGTTTTAGCAGAGAGGTGAGAGGCCAGAGCTTTACAGAGGGCCTGGGAGGGAACAGGATAGGTAGAGACTGCACCAGGACTGGCCAGTTCCTTGCAGATTTTAAAGAGTTTGGCTGTGTTGTTAGAGACCGCAGAGACACAGGCTTGAATGTGTGCTTTCCTCTTTGACATGACAGAGAGTCTGTATTGTCTCTGGAGCAGGCGCAGAGTTTCAGATTAGAGGGAAGTAGAAAGTGGTCCGTCCAAGAGAGATGAGTGGTGAGAGGGTTAGAGAGGGGGATGCCTGAGGTCAGGGCCATTTTAACAGTTTTGGGGGCCCGGGGCACAGACAGCCTTGGGGCTCTCCCCACCCCCCAAAACCCATGTTGCCCCCTCGAAACCCATGTCCTACCCCCACCCCCTCCAAACCCATGTCGCCCCCCGCGACACGACACCCATGCCCCCCCATATCTCGAGTCTAATTCAACAGATGCTCCTCTAAGCTTTAAATGGATTATCTAGTTGTTAATAAAATATAAACATTATACATCTGTGATCTGTTTCCCCAAGAGGATGCTATATTTAGGACATTTCACTTTGTTTTTGTTTCGAATAACATATTTTGTAAGAAAATAAAGGAAAAGGATTTTAAGCAAGCATGTAAGTAATAGTAAAATGCACTGATCGAGTTGCCTTTCATATCCAGCGCTCCTCTCACGAGAATCTATGTGATAAACACAGCTACATATGGATTTAAACCAAATCGATTTCGTTACTTGCAAGGGTTTCAAGTCCCGCTTTCAGGACGATGCATATCAACATTCCCACATTTATTTATTTATTTATTTATTTATTTGGATTTATAAAGCGCCCAGTGGCCCGGAGGCATTGTGGCGCTGTATATTCACTTGGTTACAGCTTTCAAGATTAAGACAACTTAAGACATATGCTTTACAGGCAGAGTTGCAGGTACAGAGAAGTGTCATAGAGGTGTTCCGAGGTTACAGGTGAACAGCCTTGATTGTCAAAAACAGGTAAAAACTTAGTTGAATAGCTTTAGCTTTTGTACTTCCAAGAGAAGGCCACCATCTTCCAATTTTACCTAAAGAAACAACAAGGCAAAGTCCATTCACCACCTATTCACCAGCCACTGTCGCCTCAGTTAGGACTGCTAGGAAGATAAGCTGTATGAGTACCAAATGACGTCCCTGATTTCTTCATTACAGCCTATATTGAATTGACCCAACTCCTCAGCCAAGACTACTGTCCACATTAAGCGTCAAAATGGGTTAGGGGTGTGCATCTTGGTGACGAGAGTGCAGAGTGACTACAGGGGACACAGCTCAAATGTGCTCGGCACAGAATGTGAGCCCCACTATCATAAAACAAGCATTGGCAAAGTAAACAGTTTTTACTTGGATAGGGATTTTCAAGGCAATACCATAATTGTACTTCCTGTACACGAGATGGCAAATGGTGTTCGCAGATGGGCTTATTGTGTCAGTGCTTGGCAAATGCCCATCTAATGCCTACGCAAGAGCTGAAAATGTTGGCTTTGCCAGTGCTTGTTTTTAATAGGAATTGAGCGCAAGGAACAGGTGCAAGAGCAAGCCTACTGCTTACAAATCAAGTGGCAGAAGTCATACACCGATATTATGAATACACCTGGTGCTGGTTTAAAGCTGCAAATAAGCCATTATCTTTCAGAAGACAGACTAAAAATAACATTGACATCCCCATAACAGCACCACGCTAGCTCAAGGAGATCTAGAGGGGTGGGTGCATCATCTTTTTGGCAGGCCGGGGCAGGTACGGGGTGATAGGGACTAATATGAGTAGGGGTGGGCAAAGGTTGGGTAAAATGCCAAATATCCACATCCCATCTCTCTCCTGCTATCTTACCTTTGCATACTAATAGTTTTCGTTTATGGGCAGCGCTTACAGTGTTACCTAATAGCCTAAACGAAAAAGGTCTGTTGTGGGGAGTACATGTATGGAATGTGTACCATTTATCCAAGACTACCAGTGGCCATCGTCTGGTTTTGCTGTGTTGTTTTGATGCATTCCTTGGTAGCAATGAGTGACCATCCTTCTTTCAGTGGGAGGGCGGTTGTGCATGCAGTGCTGCAACTGCATTGGCTTTTTGGCAATGACTTGCATCTATAACCCTCCAGCGTTGTGTTGCTAGGGACTGGTAATTTGTTTCAGTTCGATGAGCTCCCTGATTCTACTGTTAATGACTTAAAGCACTTGTCCTGCCAATGAGTGTCTTTCTCCACGAATACGCATGCTGCCATAGATGCGCGCCAGGTTACTCTTGATTTGGCAAATTCATTTTGTCTTGTGCTTACGGATTAATATAGAGTGGTGTGTGTGGGCAGTGGATTTTAGGAAGGTCACAGCATCGAGGTGTTTCTGCCCTAAGTGGTCAATACACAAAATAGTGCCTTTCAGTGTGCCATCGGTGCATGCAAGTAAGCAAAGGCAGCACAATGTGTGTGAGGGCCGATTCATTGAAGATAAAACTGCATGCAGTTACCTTTGCGCATACAGTTTTTCTCACATGCAAAACCTGAGGTGTGTGGGCATTCCCGGGGGCGGTGGTGGGGGGCATGTGGAGGACATGAAGACCTATACCAACATTCCCACTGGAGTGTGGAGATTCACACTTACCCGGATCGCCTGCTGCTCTGGTTCGGGCTGGAATCAGCTCGCTCACCGCCACCAGGATGTGTGGTCTGGCAGCACCCCCCAGCACAGCAGGAGGCTGCCGCAGGCTAGTGCAGGGCCAGCCCAGGACCAGGACAGGTCAGGAGGACGCAGGCCGCATCAGAAGGACGGTCGGCCTGCTGCCTGGGGGCCAATGAAGAAATTAAATGTCTGCGGACTGGACTGCAGGCAGCATGACAGCATCCCATCGCAAATCATCACTACACTGACTCTCAGGGGGGCCAGTGGCACGTGCGTGCTTGCCAGTAATGCGCAGGTGACAGGAGCCAGCGCTTGATCGAGGCGAGCGCTGCAACGCCCATGCCCACACTCATCAGTCATGACCCTTAACTGACCCCCCCAATCATTTCACGGTGCCCTGGTGCTGCGCTGCCTGGCCTGCTGCTGCTACAGACAGCCTCCGCCTGCAGTCTGCAGACAGTGTGATTGTGATGCATTGATGGATTCCTCTTTATGTTGCATTTTTTTATATGTGCAATTGAGATAGTGAAATGGAAAAAAAATAATAAAACTCCTCGATTAACTGAGGTATATGCCCCTTGCAAGATGTTCACGACCTTATTTAAGCACCCGCCTCCAAATCAGATGCCGAAAAAAAGCGGGGAAGCTTTTAGCTTTAAGTTGATGTCTCCCATGGGAATATTTCTGCCCACTTAAACATTTAGGCACACAAGCAGACAGGGCACTTTCATTACTCTGTCAACAAACAGCATGGAGCTTTCACGTGAAGTAAACAGCCAGCAGCGCAATATTTTCATAAAGCCAACAGTCCACGAACATGGAGCTCTTTAAATCTGCAGGCAGGGCAGCAGCGAAAAACGGATGATCCTCGATTTGGATCACAGTTTGGGCCTGGGGGCTAGCCTTTGCTTGTAGCCCCGTGATCTTCATCCGGGGCTACAAGCAAATGATCTGGGGCTATCCCTAGCGACCCTCCCTAGCGATGCCCCTGGTCACGACACTCTCCAGGATCATTCTGGGGGCCCCCTCCAAGGCCACCAGGATGGAGGGCCCGGGGCACATGCCCTGTTTGCCCCCCTCATAGAGACATCCCTGCCTGAGGTGGTGAGAACATCCAAAGTATGTCTGGCAAAGTGTATCGGGTCAGAGGGCAGAATGAAAAGAGAGAAGAGTGTCGCAGATGTTATGGAAAAGCCCAGAGGAGGGATTACAATCATCCAGGTGGATGTTCAGATCTCTGAGGAGGAGAAGTAGAGAAGTAGTGGCAAGGAGAGAAAAAGAGAGGTCGGCCCATTCAGAGAGGAAGAGATAGAGAGCCTGCAGACCAAGCATCCAAAGGTGGAGTGGCACTGCATAGAGATGAGGCTGGGACCAGCTCCAGGAACATCAGGGCTACTCCACCTCCAGGTCGGTTGGTTCTGGGTTCGGAGAAGATCTTGTAGCCCAAAGCGAGGTGAGTGTCAGAACTTGTGACAGAACTAGCCGTAAACCATGTCTCAGTGAGAGCAAGCACATCTAGGTTTAGTTCATCGAGGAGGTGTCAGATGTCAGCGGAGTGTTTGACAGCAGAACGAAAGTTGAGAGTGGCGACGTGGATCCGGTCACCACATTTGAAAGACTTTCGTGGAGGGGTACAGGCTTGAGGTACACCCTGCAGAGGTGGTACAGGGGCCTGGGGAAGGGCAGAGAAGGAATATGAGGGTGTCAAAGAGGTGGCAGAAGCAGTAGCGGGGGAAGGGAGGAGGTTGTTAAGACGTGGGAAACGCCTATCAAAAAGGAGGGGATTGGGCTGAGTGCCTTGAACCAATATGGTGCTGTTCAGATAGATATTAATGATGGTCTTGGAGGAGTTGAAGGGGGCCAAGAGGACCTCCCACCTAGTGCCACCGTTAATGGGAGAGGAGGAGAAACGAGAGAGAACAGAGAACATATGAAGGGTCCAAAGGTCTGGAGAGGGGACGACAAAGAGGATGTCAGTGAGAGTCTGTCTGGAGGAAGCACTGGTATAGATATCAGTGAAAGGGAGGCCTGGGTTGGAGACCAGGATGTCCCTCTTGAACATCTTCCTACCAGACTTAATGAGAAAGATAGGGTAAGAGATAGAAGAAGCAGTTAGAGAAGATGGGAGAGACAGAGAGCACGATAGGGGGTTCGAAGGAGGTAGCTGGAGGAGAAGGAGGTGAGAGAGAAGCACAGCCCTGTGGCACACAACTCAGAATGCGCAGGGGGTGAGGAGAAGGACCAGGGTCACAGCAAAGGAAGACACAGGAGGGGAACAAGTAACTCACAACAATGAATGGCATGCCTTGTGGGGGTGGCGGGGATCTAGGTGGGAGCCTAGAGAGAACCAGCAACTATGCCACAGTTACCAGAATGCAAATCACCCAGATTTGACTTTCCCAGAAGGGGGAACACAGGCAGGTTTTTGAGCACAGCACAATACAGCACACTCAGATTCGACTTTCCCAGGAGAGGAAAAGAGCAAGTGTTTGAGCACAGCACAATGCAACACACCCAGATTCAACTTACCTGATCAGTCGCAGCTAGTCGATGGCTGCAGGCTATGTGTAACCAAGGCAGACTTCATATAAATGTCATATAGCCACTTTATAGATATTAGCTGTATTTTTCGGTCCAGCCACTGAATTTAGCTGCATCTCTGAGTATAGTGTGACAAATCCCTCAATGTCGTCACTTCTCCCCCGGAGTTGGGGACCCTTCCCATGGGGCAAGGAAGGTGAGGCCACTACCCGATAGTCCCCCTCAAGGTGGTACTCAGTCAGAGGACCCACTCTCTGGGAGGTGTGAAGACTGTCGAGGGATAACGCGGTACACACACCATCATGCACTTAGACATGAGGTATACAGCACTATATGTAGGACTCAGATACTACCATCCTCTCTTTCTTCCCTTGCTTCCACTAATTTCATTATACATAGTAATTGTGTTTATCAGGTAAATAACACTCTGACGAGGAACAGTGAATATGGATAACTTCAAAAGTACTGTCACAAGGAAGAGCAGGGTGAAGCAGAGCCCTACGCGCAACCGATACGAGCATGCTAGCTATTGGAAGTTAGAAAGCAGTCAGGAAATAAACACTCAGAAGGGTCCCCCATGGGGTCTGTCCTGCCCCAGAGCAGCTTCCCGCTGGGGAGCCGAATGCCGAGGAGAGGTCCCTTAGCAGACCCGGCTGCCTGGAACAGAGAAGCGGAGAGCCGCAAGGCAGGGAAGCACCATGACTTACATGGATGTGGGATCCGGGGTCTGGTGGCAGAAACAAAGTCTCCCGAGTGTTCCAGGCAAGACCCGATGCACGCAGAGAAACCAGCGTGATGCAGCTGCTGAACACTGAACGAAGACTGCGAGAACCCAGGGGAAGCTGTCTGATGAAAGAGCGCCCCAAAGAGACTGAAAGCGAGGCCTGGCACGATAGTGAACCGAGCTTAGTTAAAAGAGATTGCAAAGCTTTAAGAGGGTTCAAGGACCAAACATCAAAAGAGCCAAGTTGAGAAGGGAGAGGGGTGAAAGAGCACCCCAGAGAGACGGAAAGAGAGGCTTGTCAGGTTAGTTAACTGGGCCTAGTTAAGATACATTACAGAGTTCAAAAGGGGTCTGGGACCCACAGAACGAGATGGGAAGTCCAGGGTAAGAGAACCTTCCGCGCCTCAATCATCAATAACCAACCCTCCATTCCATCCTGCGAATCTCTCCTTGTTAAACTATCCCTCTCACCATCGCTCTCACATAGCTTCCTAATAATCTACAGGCCCCCAGGCTACGATAGACACTTCGCAAATAACCTTTGCGACTCTATCGCCACCCTCCAGCTAAACCATCCCAACCTCACCCTTCTTGGAGACTTCAACATATGGCTCGACATCCCCACCAACCCTATGACATACTCCCTGGTTGACGGATTAGATGCAATTAACCTCCAACCCCACATTAACGGACCGACCCACTATAAAGGACACACTCTCGATGCCATCTTTAGCTCCAACAACCTGATTCAGCTAATGCCGCCCACCCCTATCATCTGGTCTGATCACTACATTCTCTCTTTCACCATCCACTCACCCGAACCCCTCCCCCTACTCGTATCCGAACCTCCGAATATAGGCAAATGCTGGAAGAAACTAATAATCACCCCAGACCTAGCCGAGGTTCTCCTCCAGTCTCCACCACCATCCTGCCCTCTCAACAACCATCTCACCCCTGAGGCCCTTGATTCATGGCTTAGCGCATCTCTGATGCGCCTCACCCCCCCCTGCAAACCATCAATCCGCCGTGGCCCTTTCCCCAGATGGTTCACTCCTGAGCTGAAGACCACTAAACGACTATACAAACACCTAGAACGCAAATGGCATAAAGAGAAAACCCATGAGAGCAGGACCACCTTAGCCCGACACCTGTATCGGTACAAAGCCGAAATCCGGAAAACAAAAAAGGCCCACTACAACTCCCGAATCCTAAACTGCAAAAACCCAAGTAAAGAACTCCACAAAATTATCTCCGAATTCACCAACCTAGCTTGTAACACAACTATCCCGACCGCATCGCAATCACTCTGTGACTCACTCTCCCTCCACTTCTACTCCACTGCTATAGAAAGGACAAATACTCTAACCTCCAAACTAGCACTCTTACAGCCACTAGACAATTCTCAGCCCTTACCACCCAACCCATCAGCTACAACCTCCACGCAACCAACGTTCGACTCCTTCAGTCCATTAACAACAGAACAGTTTCTCAAACTCCTATCTGCCCGCAAACCATCCGGATCACCATTGGACCCATGCCCAGCCACTACCCTTAAAGAAATCTTTGCCTCCACCTGTGCAGGAGAACACGCAAGATCTATCATAAATGCTTCCCTCTCTTCCGGTACCTTTCCAGACGCATTCAAATTGGCGCACGTCAAACCCCTGATTAAAAAACCCTCGCTCGACCCGCTTGAGCCCAAAAACTACCGCCCCATATCAAACACCAGGTTCCTCGCCAAACTCATTGATCGAACCGCCTACTCTCAACTTAACGCCTTTGTTGAAGCCAACAAACTCCTAGACCCCGCCCAATCAGGCTTCAGAACTTGTCACGGAACTGAAACCACCCTAACCTCTATCTGGGACGACCTTAAAATGACTGCTGACTCCGCGGGATGCGCCGCACTAATCCTTCTCGACCTATCAGCCGCCTTTGACACGATCAATCACTCAATACTCCTTGATCGCCTCCACTCCCTAGGAATACGTGGAACCGCCCTCAAATGGATAGCCTCATTCCTCAAGGACAGGCACCAAATAACGACACTCTACAACTTTACCTCCCAAGCCCGACCAGTTGACACAGGAGTCCCACAAGGAGCGTGTCTATCTGCCCTCCTCTTCAATCTCTACCTGATCACCCTCCCACCGATAATTCGTGCACACAACATCCTATGTTACAATTACGCCGATGACACACAACTAATTCTAAAATTCTTGAACACGAATCCTAACTCACGACCTGACCTGGCATCCTGCCTCCTTAACATTGAACGCTGGATGACCCAAAACCACCTCCTGTTAAACCCCTCCAAAACAGAAATCATGGTGTGCGGCAACCCAGATCTTCTCCCGCACCCTCTACCCTGGCCAACCGACATGGGCAACTCACCGATACCCTCCAACACAGTGAAAAATCTTGGATGCACCCTAGACTCTGACCTAACACTCTCGCGCCAAGTCAACAATGTCTCAAAGTCCTGCCTCTAGCACCTCAAAAACCTTAGGCGCATCTTTCCATATCTATCATTTCCTAACAGAGTCTCTGCGGTACAATCAATCGTCATCTCACGGCTGGACTACGGCAACCCCCTATACCTCGGAATCCATGCCTACCAAATGAACAAACTTCAAAGAGCACAAAACGCGGCGGCCAAAGTGTTACTTGCGCTTGGTCCAAGAGACCACGTATCCCCAGCCCTCAAGACACTCCACTGGCTTCCAGTAGCCCGTAGGGTAGCTTTCAAAACCTTATGCCTCACCCATCGAGCAGTACATAAAACTGGACCGCAATATCTTCAAGAAAAACTAATAGCTTATCACCCCACTCGCACCCTCAGATCAAGCACAGCCGGCCTCCTAGTAATTCATAAGACAAACTCAGTCAGGTTAGGCGGAGCATCATTCTCAGCCCTAGCCCCAACCCTGTGGAACTCTCTCCCACCCCACATCAGGCTAACCGAGGAGCTAACAGCTTTCCGCAAACTACTGAAAACCTGGCTCTTTCCCTAAAACCAACCGGTTCCGTTCTAGCATCATCAAAATAACACCGACCCAGCGAAGCACCTAAAGCAAAACCAAAAGCAAAAAAAAAAAAAAAAAAATACGGATTGTATCAAATATTCAGAAAAGAAATTAAAGCGAGTAATGTAGATGTAAACAGTGAAGTCAATAACACGAATTGACCACTGGATAAAAGAAAAATAGAGCATGGACGAGCTTGGAAAGACGATGAGTGTGGTGAACGGATGATTGAGAAGGGCGAATGAATAAAGAAGATTCTAGACAAGTATAAATGAATGTGGAGGATGAAAGCGGTTGACCGGTGCGTCTGGCAGACGGTTGGGTCTGGAGACCCGATAAATAATACGAGCAAAATCGATGGGGATGACGGATGAGTATGTAAACCAATTGACTGTAGAAAGCGGTCCGAGTATGAAGAGCGGCTATGTGTAGAAAGTGGAGGAAGGTGGAGAATTGGAAGAGCATGCAGAGCGAAGGAGATTGTTGAGCGAAGAGAGCATACAGAGCAGAAGAACGTGAAGAGCAGATGCGCGTAATGAATAGAGAAAAGTATCAGCGACTGAATGGGGAAGCGACAGGGTGTGGAAGAGCGGAAGAATGTCGAAAGCGGAGGAATGTGTAGGGTGAGAGGCCGGAAGTGGGAACCGACTGAGTACCGACGAGTGGAATGCGCGTGGAAGATGAACGCGGCTGACAGATGATTACGGAGGGCGGATGACTGTGGAAGGCGGATGACTGTGGAAGGCGGATGACTGTGGAAGGCGGATAACGGTAGAGGGCGGATGACTGTGGAGGGCAGATGACTGTGGAGGGCGAATGACTGCGGAGTGCGAGTGATTGCGGAGGGCGGATGATTGCGGAGGGCGGATGATTACGGAGTGCGGGTGACTGTGGAGGGCGGATGACTGTGGAGGGCGGATGACTGTGGAGGGCGGATGACTGTGGAGGGCGGATGACTGTGGAGGACGAATGACTGTAGAGGGCGGATGACTGTAGAGAGCGGATGACTGGGTAGGGCGGACGACTGGGCAGGGCGGATGACTGCGGAGGGTGTGTGCCTGTGGAGGGTGTATGCCTGTGGAAGATGACTGTGGAGGGCAGATGTCCGTTGGAAAGCGGTAATCTGTGGAGAGCGGATGATGGTGGAAAACGGATGACGGTGGAGGGCGGATGACGGTGGAGGGCGGATGACTGTGGAGGGCAGATGACTGTGGAGGGCAGATGACTGTGGAGGGCAGATGACTGTGGAGGGCTGATGACCGTGGAGGGCGGATGACCGTGGAAGACAGATAACTGGGGAAGGCGGACGACTGGAGGGCGAATGCCTTTGGAAAATGGGTATGGATGGCGGAAGACTGTGGAGAACTGTTGCCTGGGGAAGATGAGTGTGGAGGGCGGTTGACCGTGGAAGGCGGATGACTATGGAGGGCGGATGACTATGGAGGGCGGATGACTGTAGAGGGTGGATGAATGTGGAGGGCGGACGACTACGGAGGGCGGACGACTGCGGAGGGCGGATGACTGCGGAGGGCGGACGACTGCGGAGGGCGGACGACTGCGGAGGGCGGACGACTGCGGAGGGCGGACGACTGCGGAGGGCGGATGACTGCGGAGGGCGGATGACTGTGGAGGGCGGATGCCTTTGGAAGATGAGTGTGGATGGCGGATGACCGTGGAAGGCGGATGACTATGGTGGGCGGATGACTGTAGAGGGCGGATGAATGTGGAGGGCGGATGACTACGGAGGGCGGATGACTACGGAGGGCGGATGACTGCGGAGGGCGGATGACTGCAGAGGGCGGATGACTGCGGAGGGCGGATGACTGTGGAGGGCGGTGAGCGTACAAAGCGAACGAATATGAAGAGCCAATAAATGTGGTGGACAGACAAATGTGGAGAACACATGAATGTAGAATGTGGCTGAATGAATATGGAGAACACATGAATGTAGAAAACGGTTGAGTGTAATGAATTTAGAAGTATTCCCAATAGCCTCGCTGGAAAATTGATTTTATAGTGCGCCCAGTAGCCTCTCTGTAGAAAATTGAATTTAGATACGAGTCCAATATCTTCTGTGAAAGCTGCATTTAGAAGTGCTGATGAAATGAATTTAGAAGTGTTCCCAATAGACTCTGTATGGAAAATTGTACTTAGAAGTTCGCCCAGTTCCCTCTCTGGGAAAGTTGCATTTGGAAGTTTGCACACTGAAAGAGCATATGACCCATCACACCACACCCCACGCTTACTCTCTCCTTACATCACCACTCAACTAGAACACAGAGATACTATGACACCATTCGGTATAACTGTTCTCATACGAACATCCACCGCTTACTCCACATCATTCTATGTAAACACTGCTGGTCCCACACCCCCAGCCAGACGTTTTCCTCAGGCCTAACGCAGCCACATCCGTTCCGGATAAATCCTGCCAGAACGAACACATTCTCCTGATCTCTCAACCACCACACCTACCGATAAGAAGCAGCTATTACACGTGTACCGCACAAGCTGCACACATATCCGGTGCTCACACGCACCTTTTGACTCTCCCTACTCTCTCTACTGATCTGAACTTCGGTTCCCAAGGGCGTTCAACCTACCAGCGCCTTCAGACCATACCAATGGTATATAAGGCGCTATATAAGTGCAAAATAACAATAACAATAACAATAACAATAAAGCATGAGAGGTCCAGGGGAAGAGAACCTTTTGCATAAAGCATGAGAAGTCCAGAGGAAAAGAACCTTTGGCACAAAGCACAAGAAGTCCAGGTGAAGAAAACCTTTGGCATAAGTTCCAAGAAGACCAGGAGCAAAGAACCTTTGGCACAAGTTGCGAGAAGTCCAAGGGGAGAGACTTTTTAGCAAAAGTCACAGAAAGTCCAAGGGGGAAGAAAGACCCTTTTGGCACAAATCACGAGAAGACCAGAGGAAGAGAGTCATATCCTTTGGCAGAAGACATAACTGTGATAAAGATACTATTGATAAAGAGAAGCTGAGGAATGCTTGGGGAAGGGAGACGCATACCCAATATTGTTTTGGAACTTTGAACTGCTTAAAGCATCCCAAAGAAGGGAGTCATCCTGTTCTAAGCTGGTTGTAGTTTAGTTATAGGTTTTCTGTTAAAGTGCAAGGGACGGAAATAGGTTTAGGACACAGGACAGTGGACTTTATAATTTTGACGGACATCCTGACATTATCCTTAGTTTTCGTTGAGGCAGTGTGGGGTAAAATATAGCCCCTGAATGTCAGAAATAAAGTGGCCAGGCCAGTATTTA
The DNA here is from genome assembly GCF_040938575.1 of Ambystoma mexicanum. Lineage (NCBI taxonomy): Eukaryota > Metazoa > Chordata > Amphibia > Caudata > Ambystomatidae > Ambystoma > Ambystoma mexicanum. Next base: position 271,296,737 of record NC_090931.1, on the reverse strand, counting down.
CGAGTGCAGCTGACTGGTGCTATCCATTGGAAAATGCAGGCCAGTCCCAAAACACTTCTTTTTCTGATTTAAGGCCAAGTGACATTGAAAGAAATGGGCCTAGTTACACTCTATTAAATGGACAAGTACGCAAGTAGAGAAAGGCCTACTTGGAGCAACGGGATACTCATGTTATTTCAACTGTTATATTAAAGAAAGACATTACACATGAATAGATTAAAAACTGCTGCAGAACACATGGGAGGAAAAGAAATAGTTGTGCAATTGGAAGCTAAAAAGGAGGAATGATACCTGACATTTAAGAAATAAAATGAAGGACAGGGGGTATTCATCAGGAAGAAAGAGGCATTAAGTACATAATATAAAATGACAGCATGAACAAATAAGTGCCTGTTTCGTTTGGTGTAGATTTTAATATTGCTTCCTTGTGTAACTATGGACTACCTGTGTGGAGAGAGTGAACTCATTATTGTTACCATTATATAAAGAAAAGACTGTATGTATGAACAACAGGCCCTGGTGCAGCATTGAAAGTTGCATGTACACAGTGGTTAAATGTACTGTGCTAGCCTTTCAGAATGATAAACTGCCTCTTGTTTTCCCTCTAAGCTGAAATCACACATTGAATTGTGAATTGGATAAGCGTGTCAGACTCCTGAGCTTGCAGCCCTCTGGCTTGATGAATGCTAGGGGTGAAGGACTGGTTTCAAAGAGATGCTTAACTATATAAAGAAAGAGATCGAATTTGTGGTGAATTGCTGATAACACATCCAAGAGACATGACCTTTAAGGTCTGGTTCTCCATCAAATGTACATTTAGTTCAGAACAAAGGCCCTTTGATATCTGAACTCCAGACCTGTTGGGGCTGGCCCCACCAAGAAGAATGTCTGGTTGTCAATTAGTTGCTGATAACATGTCCTGCAGAAGTAACCTTGAGGTCAAGCTTGCCATAAACTGTACATTAAACACTGAGCAAGGCTGTGAAGGACTCTTGTCCTGATGAAGGCCTACACCAGCAGAGCTCACCTAGCCCATCACAAAATGGCCAAAACACTGTCGTGTTGACATGTTATATATGTTGTTGTTCAACTCTTGATTGTGCCCACACTGCATGGGCTATACACCTGATCATGACTCCACTAAATTCTCTAGCTTCCTTCCCAAGGAACCTTTAGAGAATGTTCAAACACTAGAAATTGTTTTTTCAAATATTTGCCATTTGAATTGTTCAGACTCAGGTATTATACCCTGTACATCTTAATTGTCGAATGTTCTATGTTCCAAAACAATTCGAGTGTATTGTGACACTTACTGCACTCAAAATAAATTTGAATTGCAGTTTACAGATTGTGTTATAACTCTGTGTCTACCAATAATATAGTGACAAATTCAGGATTGTGTTGCTCGATTCTCAGCAGGCAGATCTCCATGACCTTGCTCACCTGCATTGTTTGATATTGTACCCGCCTGGGCAGAGCAAGGCATTAACCAGGTGCCCTTCCGTATAATCATATTTCAGTGTCATCCACGCTATAAAAGGACAGGTTTGCAACAGAACTGGGCTTTTTTGAGAATTATTCCAGAAGAGAGCTGCTGCTGGACTCTTGCAAGGAGCAGCTAGCAGAGAGGCCTCAATCCTTGCTTTGGAGACAGTGACTGGGACATAGAGGAGCTAGCTGGGACCCAAACCAGAGGAGCTGAAGGAGTCAGAGTGCAGGAGGAAATCCTTGACTGAAAGCCCTTGACCAGACATGTGCTGTCCTCAGAGGAGGCCAGCTTTTTTTCATGACCAAAGCCTCCCATGTAAGTAGATTTCCCAAAGCCATCAATTATGTGGGGAGTCACTTGCCTTTATCCCTTTCTATTGGTGGGTCAAGGTGGGGGTTAAACTGGATAGGCCCCATGGACAATTTATTCAATCCATTCAAAGTAAATTCCCCGTAGAAAACACCCTCTCTTTTGAAATTGCATTGTGTTGCGGGCAGCCATCCTTAAACATTTCCATTAAAGTGTGGGGAGGAGGGAAGCTGGGTAGATCCCTAGCACCTTGGATTAAAGTAAATCAATAGATTCCCATATAGAACATCACGGTTTGAGTGTTATTAGAATTCAAAATTCATAACCAGTAAAGCCAATAAAGACTTGGTTGACTGTTTCTGAGATCCTTGACTTCCACATAGAAAGGGGGGATGGCCCTAATCCCAAAAAGAAGTAATCCACAAAACTCCACCTTTCAAGTCAGTGTGGAGGCTTCAAAAACGAGATTTCCCATTCTTCCCCATTCATTTTAAATCAGAATTACAAAGTATTGCATCTAATTTGTATGTGTGCTGCCAAACGAAATTTCCCCTTTTGTTCCCATTTTTTTCTCACCTCAAGTTATCAAGTCCTACCTTTTTTTTCATGCGTGTTGAACAACGATTTTCATTTGAGTTCCACTTTCCCAACCTTGCCTTTTAAATAAAAGCAGAAAAACGATTTTTCTCATTGTATTTCATTCCCTAATATTGCACTTTTAAATAACAAGGCCAACATTATTTTTGTCATTGAATTCCTTTGCCAAACAGTAACTTTTTAAATCAGCAGCAAAACGATTTTTCCATTATGCTCTCACTCCCTGCACCTTTCCTTTCAATCAAAGGGGTCATATTTAATTGAGGCCTGGAGGGTGGGAGTTGCTGGGAGAAAAGTAGTGTTTCAAATTAAGTTATTTCTGTGGAATTTGTATTATATTGTGAATAGTTTTATTGGTTAAAGTGAAATTAAATCTGTCTAAGTTGTTATTGCAGGTTTCAACATTTCACCTGTGTTGTTTTATATAACTGAGTCATTGTTGTGATATTGGCTGTTACCACAGCATTGGTGGCTGATGTAAGTCCGTTTGTCAAACCTTGATTAAATAAATAAATACATATATATTCTTACACTACACCGGCCTGGTTCCTAGTCCATTGTGACACGGGGGTTTGTTGGGGTTGGGAGCGAGAAGCATTGGAGGCTTCACCAAAATTGAACCTCAAATAAAAAGTGCTTTATTGTGCACCAACTTGCTTGGAGTTTCGGGGGGGAAGGAACTCCCTGGGTTTTGTGTGACCGCATAATAAACTGTGACAGCAGGGAAAACCCTCTTCATCATAGGGACAGGCAGGGTTCTTGCTTATTTTCAGTCCAATATAAGTCTATACCAACAACCATGCCACCGTTGTGTCCTGAGTCTACCTTTGCACCCTTACAATAGCCACTGTATAAAGAAAAGTAACTGATATTTTAGAATAGCCACTGTGTTGAACACAGCTACATTGAATTCAGCTGCACTTTGAATCTGCCACTGTGTTATTTCTAGGTGTCTTTCAGTACAGCCCCTGCACTTGAGCTAGCTGTAATTTGAGGGTAGCATCTGCTTTATTTCTAGCTGTGCTTGAACCGCGGCTCTGTGTTGAACCTAATTGCCACTGAGATGCATTGAACCTAGCTGCATTCTGAGTGCAGTCACTGTTTAACTCTAGCTGTACTTGAACTTCTCCAGAGCACACACGCTAGCATCACTTTGGAGTTCACTACTGTGTCAAACCTAGTTGCATTCTGAAATTAGCCATTGCATTGAATCTCCCTGTAGCCATAAACTTGATTACAACTGCGCTTCAAGCTTTGCCTCCTTCCCTAATCTAGCCTCCTTTGAGTACACTGATAGTGGGGTAGCCCCCCGCCCCCATTAGCCTTTCTAGCCACCAGAGCAGGCGCAACATTCTATCCACCATGAAAACCAACTCCCAGCTCATCAGAGAGGCACTTTTGGCGAACAAAAAATATGTCCAACTGCTCTGCAGACTCCTCCACTTGCACCATCAACACATCCAGCCCTTGGGGGAGAACTACCCCCTCAGACACCTCCCTCTGCCCCCTCACAAACCTAAGCCCTAACCTTCCCACACTGCCCTCAAACACCCTTGCGACCACCCTCTCCCGACTCCTTCACTCCACAGTGTTGCATCCCTTAGCGCCACTCATGCTTCCCTTACCAACACTGCTTCCTGGGCTGCCCGCCGACTATCACACACACGCCACAGGTACCAAAGAACCCCCTCAAACACAGAATTTGAAACACCCGGACCCTGTCATCTCTGCACACCTCTCCCTATCTCTCCCCCAGTTCCCTTCATGCACCCCTCACCTACACCATTCTGACTTCCACCACCCCTCCAACCCAGTGAAATCCATCTTCAACACTACCTTCAACTCCCTCAGCACTAACCCCCTTCAGACGTCTCGACAATCCCCTGGAAATCAGCAACCCAACTTCATGTAAGACCTTACACCCTTGCTTTCTTCCAAACCCCTTTCATCACAACCCGCCTCAGCGACCCCATTCACAACCCTGCACCTTCTACCGCCCCCCTACCCTCCGGACTCCACACCTGCAATCCCCTCTCATACTCTCCCTTCACCCCATGCCCCACTCCCTCGGAACAGTACATCACAAGCCCTCCTTTCTGACCTTCAAAGAATACTGAGATGCGCCCAATACCACTTTGACATCAGGGACAGCTCACCCTTCCCTAACTACTTGTCCCCTTCTACTTCCACCCTCTCTCCCACTCCCTACGCATTCCCTTATTCACACTGCACCGTCCGGGGGCTCCACCAGGGGATCCCTTCCATGCCCTCCAATCGATTTGGCACCAAACCCATGCCTTACATTGGGTTATTCAAGCACCTCTCAGGTACGCTGGAGCAGCAATGAACCTGCAAATAAAATGTACCAACAACAGAGGCAATACACTCCAGCAGACTAGAGGACAGAATGCACGCCACATCTACAAAACCAGGAAACAAGCCAGAGCACACGGGAACGTATCAAACTCCATGAAAAATAAACTACGACAAGGCCACCCACCCACACACATCACTTAAGACACATTGCCCAACACCTCTGCCATAAAAATGCAGCTATCCCCAATGACAAAAGTTCAGTATAGCTGGACACATGATGAGCCTCCTGAATGAGCGTACTATGCAGACAATCCTCCAACAGCCATCCACATGCCAGCTCGATATGGGTAGCTAGCAGAGACTTGGCCACCCTTACCCTCCTTCATATTGACGATAATTTATGTGGCACCCCGATGAAACCAGGGGGCCTGGTTGCACGGATACCCTCTCTGCCCCGAACAGAGACACACAAACACTGCGTGTATAGTCTTCGATCCCCACTCGGGCACTGCACTGTGTGCTGACGCAATGCTGTATTTATTGACACAGCGCAATGATGTACCCCGTCTTCACACCTTAAAGGAGACCACACCATAATGCACATCTGACAAATTTCTCATATCATGGACTTAAGACCCCCAAGGGCATTCACCTACAGCACTTTGAGACCATACCAAATGGGAAAAGGGGCTATACAAATGAAAAATTATATTACATTACCTTGCCGAGCTTCTGAAAACTTTAATTGGGCAAGACTGAATGTATCATATGTAAGTGCTGTTTAACCTAAATCTGAAGATTTAGCAACATTTGTAAATGAAAATGTTTTCATGAATCTGTATATACTCTGCAGTATAAGTTATAAATGTTATTAGTAAAATGTAGTTGTACTGTATTTATCACACTTCATACAGTCAAGTGTGAAAAGTATAAATGAATCTACACACACAAACACACACTTTAAAATTGTCACCGTGCTGTTTTGGAAAACACCTAAACAACACAATTGGACATTTTAAGCATTAGACAGTAACAGATTTTGTATGAAACTGTTCTTTAAATTTAAATGCAGTATTATAGACTAGGATTTGACTTAAAACAGAAAAAGGAATAACGTTGAAACACATGACAGTACACAAAGGTGGTGGGTTTTAAGCAAACTGACAGAAAATTTGCTGCAGCAACGTTGTGGCTTAATGGTTAAGGAAATAGGCACTGGGCTGGGAACTCCTCAGATCGAGTCTCTGCAACAACCGATAGATCGAAGGTTGTTTTTTATTTATGATATTGTTTGGCATGTAGTGACATGCAAATCTTAGTTTTTTTTCTCAATTATCAAATTCTTTGGCCTGGCATGTGACATCTGCCAGTGGCACGTGTCACTTATAGTAGTGACATGCAGTGGCACATGTCACTGGCACGTGTCACATGCCATATTCGGCTCCTACCCCTACTGAGACAAGAAGCGCTGTCCCCAAGTTTTCGCTCCCTGGCTGGACCAAAAACACACCGCCGCATGGTTGTTGAGCAGGCTAGAGGACCGAGTAAGAGCTTGCCTTAACTACCTCAGAGGTGAAATTCAACCTGGGCAGAAGCTGCCGGCAACTGGAACTGTGACTTCGGCCCTCAGATGATAGTTACCGGCAAAGTGGAACTGCAGCTTCAGGCGGTTGGCTACAAAAAGAGGATGGGCTGAGCTGCACCCATGCCTTATAACTCCTACCCGGAGCCCATCCGGGGCCCGGGGACGCCCGTTCCTTCCATGGCGGAGCCAAGGTGTGAGTACCCCAGGGGCGTTAGTGGGTGGCCAGAAGGGCAGCCCACTATGCAGGTTGTCCCTCTAGCGCCCCCCTTCTGGGGGCTGGACAGCCCTGACTGTTCTGTTTATAAAACTCATTCTCAATACCAAAGATTACGATGAAAAGTGTGCAAACCAACTGGCAGATAGATCGGTGTATGCTCTTATAAACTCGGATCCAACACTGGGAATCCAAAATTATTTAGAGCACCTTTTGACCATAGTTCAGGAGAAAGAATGGATATTGGAAAAAAGACATTGGGCCTCATTACACGGATGGCGCTAAGGGATTACCGGCACCGGTAATCCCTTAGCGCCATACTACGAGGTCCCTCAGCGGGTCCTGTCCTTAACGTGTGGCCAGACCACAAGTTAAGGAAGGGACCCGCTGAGGGACTTCAGGGCAAATAATGGTACCGCTAATAGCGGTACCGTTATTTGCTCCTTTCCCATTCCCTTTGAGCCCTATGGGGGCTCAAATGGTAATGGGGAAGGGCTTTGGTGAATGGGGAATTACCGCCCCGCCAACCTTGGAATGGGGCGGTAATTCCCCATTCACCAAGGCAGACTCGGTAAAATACCGGCGGCAACCATGGCACTAATAGCGCCATGGTTAACGCCGTCCGTGTAATGAGGCCCATTGTTTCCTTACCATGTCTCACCGAAGAATAACAGTTTTTTACACACTCCATAAGATCCATGAAAGACTGGTAAAACCCCCAGGAAGGCCAATTGTTTCAGCAACAAACAACATCCTGCAACTGCTAGGTACCTCCTTAGATTATTTCTTCCAACATCTAATACAAACGATGAAGACCTATATTAAGGATACTACGCATTTCCTTAACATCTTAGCAAATTGACCAACACTGAACAAAACCATCCTTTTAGGACAAGAAGCTGTTGAGTGGCTACTTCTACACACCGGAGATATTGAAGCATCCAAAGCATTTTTAAAGATGTTACTTGAGTTAATTGCCCAGAACTAATATTTCAGATACAGAAATCAGTACTACATTCAAGTGAGTGGAACTTCTATGGGGGCAATCATGGCTCCTAGCTATGCAAACATATTCATGTATACGTTTGAAATGGATAACATCATTAATCATATTACCTGGCAAGAACATCTCCACTACAGGGGTCGATACATCCACGATGGATTCGGTATCTGAAAGGGGACAGAAGAACAATTTCACGTATTTGCAGAATACATCAATACCATCAATGAATGCATACAATTCACAACATCACACAGTTACCAAGAGGTTAACTTTTTGGATGTCACCATAAAGAATATAGATTCCAAACTCACAAAGACCTCGAACCGCAAACCGAGTAATCACAACAACTTGTTACATCACTTAAGTTTTCATCCACTTAACACTTTAAGGAGCCTCCCATACAGTCAATTTCTCAGAGTTAAACAAATAGTGCAGGATGAGAGTGAATGTACTAGACTGTTAAAGGAAATGGCCAGAAGATTCAACAAAGAGGATACCCAGAGGATGAGATCAACATCTCATAACATAAAACCGGCACCATCACCAGAAAAACCATATTGGAGAAAATGACAACCAAGAAGGAACCACGGCTCACATATGTAACTAAATATTCTACGCAAAGCAACAGAATCAAGAATATTTTGGAAAAACATTGGCTTTTTTATCTGATTATAGCACTTTAGGCAATCTTTACACAACACCACCCATGTTTGCATATACCCGCAGTAGAAACATGAAGGATATGCTGGTAGGAAGCGATACAAGGAATCCTGAAGAGAGACCAACAAGAACGGGCACATAGCCGTGCCTTAACTGTTCAAATTGCAATATGGTTAAAAAAGGAGAAGTTATATTCCACCCGAACACTGGCAAACAGATTTTCTTAAAGAAATATGCAACATGTGATTTGTCTAATGTGATTTACATTATCAAATGCCCATGTGGCATGTACTACGTCGGGCAAACCACAAGGAAAGCCAAGACACGATGGAACGAATATCATTCAAACATCCAGACTGGCAATACTAACAGGCTGATTCATGGAATTAATGTGCGCAGAAAATGGCAGCGCAAGCGTGAAAATCGCAGCGCAAGTGTGAAAATTGCAGCGCAAGCATGCCAAAGCCACGCACATCGATTCATGGAAGTCAATGCGCGTGTAAATCCTGGGATGTGCACTAAAATCGGGGTGGCGCACGCGGGCAGACACGTCATGAAATGGCATGCGCTACGCGCACAGCGAAAGCGCTCATAGCACAGCGCACACAACAAAAGTGGGCGTAACACGGGACGTAACACGCGGAATGGGGAACAACGCGTGAAAATGTGGGCGTTACGGGGGAAGTACAGGAGGTAAATGCTCGCAACGCCCACACACGCGCCTACAACACATATTCATGGAATCGAACAGGGGAAACGTGTGCACCAAAAAAGACGCGCTAATCCAGAAACACGTATGCCAGCAGGAAGCAGGCGTATGCGGCCCCACGCAGCATAAAAGTGCGCGCAAACAACAAACAAGCTCAGACGCTATGATGAATATACCGTTCCTCGCAGCAGTGGTCGTGGGACTCCGCAGGAGGAGGAAGATAGCCAGGCCCTGAATTTTTACAACCAGGACCAGCCTTTTTGGGATGCCTGATGACCAGGCGTATGGGAGGTACAGGTTTCCACCACACATAATACTCGACCTGGTGAGTGAGTGGGAGGATGACCTCACATCACCCACCCTGTGCTCCCAAGCACTGAGCCCCTTGGAAAAGGTGCTCAATGTACTGCACTTCTTGGCCACTGGTTAATTTCAGCGGACAAGTGCCATAGTGGGGGGGGCATCACAGGCCACGCAATCACGCTGCCTACACCAGGTGTTGGCCATCATGACTGCACGCTCCTCAGTCCGCAGGCACATATACATGCCCAGAACACCTGCAGAAAGGTAGGCTGCCATCCAGGACTTTTACGGGGTGGCACACTTCTCCAAAGTGCTAGGTGCCATTGATTGCACCCATGTGGCTCTACGTCCACCCAGGGCAACTGAGCACATCTATAGAAACCGCAAGCACTGGCATTCCATCAACGTGCAGGTAGTATGTGATGCCAAGGGAATCATCACCTCAGTATATGCCAACTATCCAGGGTCCACCCATGATAGTTTCATTTTCAGGATGTCACCCCTAAACCGGGACCTGGAAGCTGGGCGGCATGGCGATACATGGCTGCTTGGTGAGTATAAATGCCCCTGCACATGCATGCATGTCAGATACTGAGTAATGTCACAACCCCACTAATGATACCCATCATCACCTCCCCAGGGGACAGTGCCTACCCTCTGAGCACCCACATGATGATGTCTATTCGGAACCCCACCACACCACCTGAGGTAAGATACAACACAGCCCATATTGCAACCCGGGGCATAGTGGAGCGCACATTCGGAGTACTCAAGTCACTTTCGCTCCCTTGACCGCTCTGGTGGGCAGCTGCTATACGCGCCCCCAGTAGTGTGCAGGATCATAGTGGCAGCATGTGTCCTGCACAATGTTGGAACCCGCCGGGGCCTGCGGGTGGACATGGTGGTGCCCCCACATCCCCAACCACATGCACGGCCACTGCGCATGGGAGGTGAAAGGGCACGTGGTGAGGCAGCTCGTACACAGCTGGTGGCTAATTACTTCACCTAAAATCCTACCCCTGTGGAGTGCACACAGCCCTGGCACATACCAGCTGACAATCAATGATGATGACATAAGGGACAGTCAACTGTCACAACCATACCAGCCTGAGATTGGTCACCTGGAAGTGTTACATTTTGTGCATCCCTACCTACTTAAAGACAACCAATGCTGTGTGACAAAAAGACACACATTCATGCTGCATGAATGCTTACCCCCTTGAAAAATACAACATGAAAATAGTGCCATGTCACCCAACCCCTCCCCATCTCAGCTACCCAACACACCATGGCATGTCATGCAATGTGAAAGCAACAAAATGAATGCACAACACATGACACAAGTGTCACAAAGTTCACTGTCCCAAATGTAAACAGGCCACAGACAATATGCTCCCAGTAATCAATAAGAAACAGCACACATGAACAAATACTTACCAGCAACACAGAACAGCAACACAGGATGAAACAGTGTCAAAATACGACAGTACAAAATCAAAGTAGTGCAAGTCTCACAACCTGACTAAGCCAGCACATCAACCCCTTCCAACTGCAGAGTGTTGCTGTCAGGCAAATGTGTCAGTGTACTGCATACAACATGAAGAGCATCTGCAAAGGAGACGGTCTTGTGAAGACATGAAGAAGGTACATGTGAATAAGGAGAAAGACATGGATGTACAAGCACATATCAATACACCATGCAGTGTTCAATCCAACAACAATCCCCACTAGGAATGTACACACAGTTTTGACTACAGACTGCCCACACAGCTCATGGGAGCCCAATGTCACTGTGTAAATTACTGTCACTTGGTCACACCCTTTCAAGCCCATGGAAAGGGGAAGCAGGAGGGGTGTGTGTGTCAGTAACCCAAGCATCTAACCCAAAGACAGGACAAGCCTGCATGTGCCCAGCTGGAATACACAGTGGATGCCCACGGGAGCCACACAAGGCAACACACTGTAAACAAAACAAAAAAAAATTGACCATGTGTGGACCAGGGGGGGAGGGCGGGAGGCCACCCAGGAGGTTCGAGGACAGGATGCACCCCAACACCCACCTGCGTGGATGTTGAGAAAAAAAAAATACCTCCATGGGCTCATGGCCTGCACGGCTACGCTAATGTGGGAGAACTGCTGTCGCTCTCTTCACCCTCTGCTGCTACATCAGGAGGTGGCCGTGCTATGGGAGGCAGCCCACACAAAGCCCTGGTATGGTCCTCCATGGCAGCAAGCATGCAGGCGTGGAAGGTTTTGTTCTGGAGGACGATGGTGCAGAGATCCCCAGGCAGCACCTCACAGGTAGCCCGCATTTCTACCTGCATGGCCTCGCGTGATGCCCAGATCTCCGCCTAGAGCTCTGCTGAGAGTGAACGTGTGAGGTGCTCCAGCTGCTGTTCTGACCTAAAATTTCGGGAAGCCTCAAGGTCACCCTGAGTCTCTCTGAGGAAATGGTGTTCTAACCTCAGGGCTTCCCTGTGGCCCTGTGACTCTACAGATATGGCTTTGTGCAGAGTCTCCACTGCCGCCCGTCGGTCCCTGTTGGACGCCAACATGTCCTCCCTGTGTGATTGGCAAATGGAGTCTGTTGCCTGCTGTTGGAGCTCCATCTTCCTTTCAGGGGGGGAGAATGGAAGTGGCCACCGTATCCATTGCCTGAGCCATCATTTCACACGATGCTCCCTGTTGTGCTGCTATACCGTACATTAGGTTTTCCCATACAGTATTAACTGGTGGCGCACGGCCACTGTGTCGGCGGGCACCACACCTGTTTGCGGCAAGGCGATCTGCACCTTGCTGTGCTGGCACTGCCTGAGGCTGCAGGACTGCATTCCCCCTCTGATCTGCTGGCCCAGGAGCAGGAGCAGACGTTGTGGAGTGTGACCCTGCATCCGTAACCACCAAAGGCGGAGTTACCAACACTGACATCCCCATAGAGGGGCCTACCCCCGGTGCAGGTGGGTTGGACAGAACAGCATCCCTCCCAGAAGCACTCACCTGCAATGGCACATATGTCTCACTGTCTGATTCAGCACCTGAATCATAGAGGTCTGTGGAGGTGTACCCAGAGACACCTGTGGACAGTATGGTCTGCAGGATGATTGGGTTTTCACCCACCACCACCCCACATCCTCCACTGGTGCCCGGTTGTGGCTGAGATTCCTCCTGGGTCTGCACCATCTCCTCTACCTCAACAGCATCAAGTGCGTCATCACCTGCATAAACATGAAAGACAACAAATGGAAACAGGCATGAGCACCATAGCACACACATAGGCCTGACAAGCTAGAGAGAGATCCAGTACATGAATAACACATGTCCCACATGACTATAACCCTGCCATGCATGCACTGTCAATGTGTTGGAAGGGGAGGCAAAAACAAGACATTGAGGACTCCAAGATGGAAAAGCAACAGATATGCTGCATGCTGGATAGCACTGGCATCACACTTTAGCCTGTGAGTGGCATGTCCAATACACATACATGACACATGCCAGCACACAGATGGCATGTAGCATAGCCATGGTACTTTTGACAAGTAAAGCCATATGTTAGTGAATGAGTACTGTCACCCATCCATGTGAGATGGACATGATGACATGAAAAATTCAAAATAGTGTGACAAAATACGCATGTGCCACACACTGCAACACATCCAGTTAACAAATATACAGTGATGGCAGGCAGATGGATACATCAATGGTTGGTCACTTCAACATGACAGGAAACAACAGTCATGTACCACATTCCAACAGGCCCCGAAAATTAATGTGAGCAGGCCCTTACTCAATCAGCCTGAATGGTCAAATCATTCCCATAACAAGGTAATAAATGTGGGCCATTGTGGGGTGTAATCTATGGCAGAAGCATGTCACATATGTGGCATTAGGGCAGAAAAATGCGTTGCAAAAATGGGAGGATTGAAACAATCAGGCAGAACGAACACTGAAAACTTTGAACAATGTTGTTGCAAGATGACAGTTCAAGGGCAACTGCAGTAATGTGGTGCTAATTGGCTGCTGTGGTCAGAAGGGATACTGTCATACCCAAATCCAAGGCCGATGAATGGTTTGGAGGAAGCACATGGGTGATCCATACTACTCAGGAGTACACACCCTCACCTGGCACTCAATCAGAACCCATCACCCAAGCAACATACACATGCATAACACACACATGCATGGGCACTCACTGGACAATGCTTCCTAATCTGGTAGGTCTCCCACGCCTTGGATCTGTTCCTCTGTGACGAAGGTTCCAGCAACAGACTCATGTTCAGTGAGTTGGTCGTCCTCTGGTGGAGACCCACCGGCAGTCACCAGAGTAGAGGCATGATTGGAAGCCAGCTTGTTCTTTGCTCTGCGTTTCAGGTAATTCCACCGCTTGTAGCAATCATCAGCTGTGCGCCTCACAAATCCAAGGGCACTAATGTGGTCCGCGATGGTCTGCCAGTGGGCCCTATGTTGAGCAGGCGTAGACTTGCAGCCTGCAGTCACCACCATTTCACGGCTTTGTGCCAACACATAGGCCACAAGTGCATCAAGTTCGGCGTCATTGAAGCTAGGCTTCCTTGACATGCCGGAGTGTGTAGCCGTGTCTGGGGTCTCAGCCTGTAGTGCAAGAGCACCCTTCTTCTTCTTCTTGGAAGGTGGTGCGGATCCTGAGTGGCTTACGCCGCTCTGGTTAGTAGGGGCAGAAGTGCAGGTGAACTGGGTACTTGAAGTTTGTGAATGCACAATGACCAAAGTTCTTGGTGCAGGTATTGGCTGCAGGTTGATGTTGGTAAGGCCAACGTCGGTGTGATGGACCTGGATCGACACTGTCCCGGCTGTGAGACTCAGAGCTGGGGTGGATTGAGCTGCAGTTGCCCCTGCAACCTCCTCACCCTGGCTACTTGGGGCAGCAGATGACATTGCTGCCCCAGATCCACGTGGCCTGGTGACAGCAACTTTCACCGCCACACGTGGCTTAGACTTGGTGACCTGGAAGTCAGCCTGGGAGTCATCCTGTGCCGGTTCAGTTGACAAAATGGGCTGGTCCAACAAGGGCTGAGCTGGGAAGGTGTCAGCTACATTTCCCACAACCATGGGGGGGTATAGGTGGCCCCGATGGGTCCTCCACACACTGGGCTCAAGGGGCACCCTGCAAATCCTGGCCACATCCCCTACCGCACCCACCACGCCCACCTCTTTGAGGTCGGCCACCTTTGCCACCCTTACAGCTTGGTCGCCTCCCAACCATGGCACTGATTTTGTTGTTTGTTTGTTTGTTTGTTTGTTTGTTTGTTTTATTCACTTTTTATGCGCACCAAACCCGTAGGTAGCAGGGGGCAACAGAAAAGAAGATACGAGGCTTCCATGGTTACAATTTAAAGTAATGTGCACTATACAATATACATTGGACATTTGACATCACACATAATTACACAATACACAAAATACATGGTAAAGTTTATCTGGTGTAGCCTAAGTCTAGTTTGGCAGATGCACCACTAAATAGTTACAGTATGCTAGTTACAGAGTACAATAACAGTAAGGTTTAGCGACTAAGATGTTAAATAATTACAGCAAGTGTTGGGTGGCGCAAGTCAGGGCGACTAAGGGTCAGTGGAAATGAGGTGTTGAATAACATTTTTTCTAAAGTGTAGGTAAGGTTGGTCTCCTCTCAAGTCATGTGGCAGTAGGTTCCAGGTTTTTGCCGCTTTGACTGGGAAACTATTTCCACCTATCGTGGTTAGTCTGTAGCTCGGTGTTATCAGGCAGTTTGAATTTGCAGCTCTGGCTGGTCTAATGGAACACCTCCTGTGAATTTTGTCTATCAGATATGTAGGGGCGGAGTTATTCAGGGCTTTGTGGGTCAGTGATAGCATTTTTTAGTTGAATTTTATTATCAGTTGACAGCCATTTATGTTGGCGCCTGATGGAGGAGATGTGAGTTCTTTTATTTATACCAAGTGCTGCTCTTAAAGCGTTATTTTGTAGAGTTTGTAGTCTTTGAATAATTGATTTATTTGCTCCGGAATATAATGCATTGCAGTAGTCAATTCTGGAGAGTATTAAAGCTCTGGCCAGGATTAGACAACTGTCGTTGGAGAGGAACGGCTTGCCGGCTCTTATCAATTTACAGGTGTAGGCCGTGGTAGAGGTCAGGGATTTTACCTGTTTATCAAATGATAACGTGGAATCAAGGTAAAAAGCAAGGGTTTTTACTTCCTTGGAGACTTGAATGTTGTTACCATCTATGTTAAATGAGGAGAATTCCTGGCCTAGTTTTTTAATGTTGGCGTGGGTGCCCAAAATTATCAACTCAGTCTTATCATCGTTTAGGCAGAGGCCGTGGGTGGCCATCCATCCCTGGATGATAAAATAAACCTTGTTCACCAATTCTGAGTCCTTAGTGTGATCCCCAGAAATCGGGAGGAGAATCTGTGTATCATCTGCATAGTTAGTGTAGGTGATACGTAGATGGTCCAGATCATTGACCAGGGGCTTGGTGAAGATGTTGTAAAGAGTTGGGGAGACACAGGAGCCTTGGGGGACACTACACGAGATGGGGATAGGGTCTGCGGCTGCTGAGGGAGAGAAGACTCTCATAGTTCTTTCGTTAAGGAATGACTCGATCCACTTGATGGCCTCCGAAGAGAAGTGGCCGGCGAAGTCCAAATGTTTACAGAGGACTCTGTGATCCACTAAATCAAAGGCCGCTGAAAGGTCCAGACGTAGCAGGAGTACTGTCCTCCCTTTATCTGTCAAATCGTCAATTTGGGATTTCAAGTCAATTAAGGCAGTTTCAGTACCATGTAGAGGGCGGAAGCCAGATTGTCTTTCACCTAGGAGTTTATGTAATTCTAGATGTTTTTGAATCTGGTTGTGCGCAGCTTTGTCTAGTATGTTGAGTAGAAACGCTACCGTCGTAATGGGACGGTAATTAGTGGGAATGAGGGGATCTAAAGTCTGCCTCTTGAAGAGAGGGAGTACCCATGACTGTTTAAGGTTGGCAGGAATGGAACCTGTGGCAAAGGAGGCGTTGATTAGCTTAGTAATAAAGGGAGATAGTTCTCTGGCAGCATCCTTTATTAATTGTGCAGGGTAAATGTCACCTTTACAATTGGAAGGTTTCAGTGAAAGGATAGGATAATTTTTTCCACTTCCAGGGTAGACAATTTTGTAAAGTAAAAAGTATTGTTTTGTGCGGAGGGAGGATTGTTAGTTGGGAGGATTTTAGATGGGTCCTGTGCGTATTTGAGTTGCAGTAAACAATTGTCCTGGGCAATTGGGGTGAAAGGGGTAGGGTACTAGATGGAAATCGTACCCTAGTGCTCTAGCAAGGCTGTCTGTGACCCATGGGGGAAGATGACGGGTCACGCAATGCACAGGCACCCCAAAAACAAAAGTACACGTGCACGCAACCCCTGGTAGACCACGTGCGTGGAAAAAAAGAACCTGCACTACGCTGTGGCACCCAGAAACACAAAAATAAGCGTACGTGTGTTACACGCAGCCTACAATGACCTCTGAAGGGGTACGCGACACATGAGGACACAGTTGGAAAATACGTGCGCGACACACCGTCTGCCTTGAAAAAGAACGTGAAAAAGACGCGCGTGTGCGAGTTGGCAACACCCCCGCCAAAAGAAGAAACGAACGCAGTCTGAGGAAACAGGGAGTACGAACTGGAAACGTTGTGAAGTAATCGTGTGTGAACCGACAAGAAGTACAAGAATCACTCACTCGCTCTCCACAAAAAGCACGTACAAGGAAATGGCATCCTACACGTATCTTTTAAGCCTGCCCACACGTGCAATGTCACAGACGCGCCTGCGCGTTAAGGCCCTTTCCTCCAATAGCACGCTGACGTGCATTATTCTCAAGTGCTTATTCACAATGTACCCGTGTTGTGGGAAACGCCCGCGCACGTAACGTCACAGACGCGCTTACGTGCTAAAGGGCCTTTCCTCGGATTTCACGCTGACGTGCAATTTCTTCACGTGCCAAATCACTCCGTATCAAGCTGGCCACGCAACAACACACGGAAGACCACGCTCCTGCCCAGAAGGCCGAATTACTGTCCCCCAGAGCCCCAAGCACGCTCCCACCTGCCATCTGCTGCTGCCTGCCTGCCTGCTGGCCACGTGCCCTGCTATTTGGTGCCTGCACGTCAGCCATCTGCAGGGGTCCAGTTGCTGTGACCACCCCTGCTGGAACAGTGGACTCCCGACTGGTGTACCATCTTGCTCCACAGCCCAGCCCCAGGACCCAGTTGCCCACCCACACCTGCCTCAGGGGTTGCCATGTCGGACACAACACCATCTGGCACCACTGGCAACCCCCAGTCAGAGAGGCAGAGGGCTACTAGCTTCACTGCTGCAGAAGTTGGTATCCTGGTGGAGCAAGTCCTGGGGCATTATGATGCCCTCTTTGGAAGTTCACGTGCCGACAATGAAGGACGGAAGAGGATCTGGACGGACATCGTGGCTGCCATCAACGTGGAGGAGGTGGCAGCCCGTGACTTGCAACACGTCCGGAAGCGCTGGGAGGACTTCAGGTCCAGGACCCTCAGCAAGGCCCGGCGTCTCCTGAAGGCAAAATATGGAAAGGGGCACCGGGTCCGCCTTACCAACATGCAGATGAGGGTCCTGGAACGTATAGGCCCAGCGCTCCACCTCCAGGTCCTTGGGAGGCAGACCCGTCTGGAGTCGAGCGGTAAGTGTGCATGCGTACTGATTGGATGCTGTGCATGTTGAGGTGTGGCAGGTGTGTGCAGTTTGCACATATGTCTTTGACGGGCCATGTATGTATGTGCATGTACAGGGACATGAGCCTGCCGCATGAGACTCCAGTCATGTGTGAGGCACATCAACAGTGTATGTGTACAAAAGCATTAGGGCCAAATGCATGTTGGGGTGCACACATGTTTACATATCTGTGTATGTACCATGGCATGGTTGGGGTGTGACACAAGGATGCAGGTTCCACCTTCATGTACGTGCATGGTGTACATGTGTGTGTGTGAGGGTATTTGACATGTGTGCCACTGTGATACACCATGGGTGTATGTGACACTGACATGTAGGAGGCTGATTGGCAGATGTGAAATGGATGCCGGGATTGCACTGCAACAGGTGGTGTAGATGTACAGATGCATGTACGTCTGGTGGCGTGTGTGCATCTGTTTGCCAATACCCGTGTTGCATGTGATGTCAGGCTAACCTTCGGATGGTCATGGTGTTGTATGTGTATGGATGGTGCTGGCTGCTGCAACATTCCAGTTCACTTGCGCGTGAGTATTGATAGAGATGATATGTGTGTTGGGGAGTGTGAGGCCATGTGTGAAGGTTGAGACTGCCACTCATCTGCAACTGTCATGTGTGTATCAGACCATTGTACAGTGCCCTGATGCCTGTGTTCTGTCTCTCCCTGTCTGCAGCATCAACTGATGAAGAGGGCGGAGACGGTGCTGTGGAGCACACTGGCAGGGATCCCACCGCCAGCCGGAGAGGCAAGGCCCAGCTCCCCTCCCAGGTTTCCATCTCATCGGGGAGTGAGGAGTCTGGTGCCGCCTCCGCGGCTGCAGCTGCCAGGGGTAGGTCCAAGAGGCGGAGGTCGGAGGTGGACTCCTCGGCAGCAGAAGGGGCAGCTGAGACCCCACAGGGCCCTACGGAGGAAGATGGCACAGAGTCATCCAGGTTGGTGGGGGTTTGGTTGAGGGGGAGGCCGTGGAAGTCAAACATACGGGGCCTGGATGGGGGGAGTCCACTGGTGCCAGTGGTGCAGTCCAGGGGCAGGGACAGGAGGCAGCACAGGCCGCCGCGGAGGTGCCTATGTGTAATCCTGTTCCCGATCCTGTGACTGCATCATCTGGCACCAGCAGGGATGCCTTCGTCCAGACCCGTTTTCAGGAATAGCCGCACAACAACTGGCCTTCCTCTCCCTGCCTACGTGGCAATCCGGGACCGGATTGAGCCTGTCTTGGGTGGGGTGGTGTTGCGTGTTCGTGACATTCGGGATGACGTGCGGTGTTCTCGCAAGGACAGCACATGTAATTTCGAATGTCTCAGAGACTGCGCCAACCTAATGGGCGGGGTCACCAGTGCTTGGTTCCTACGTGTGCTGGAGCTTCTGCAGACCCCTTCCTCAACTGAACTCCCTATGCGCCAGTCGTCCTCCATGCCATCTTCCTGCCCAAGTGTCAGCCGGGCACCCTGTGGAGCTGTCCCTGA
This sequence comes from Ambystoma mexicanum, assembly GCF_040938575.1. NCBI lineage: Eukaryota > Metazoa > Chordata > Amphibia > Caudata > Ambystomatidae > Ambystoma > Ambystoma mexicanum. The sequence continues at coordinate 271,277,332 of NC_090931.1, read as the reverse complement.
CCCAGCGGCCAGGCTGGTGGAGGACACATCCATGCCACAGTCGGGAGTCGGAGGTCCAGCAGGGGTGGCCACCCCAACAACTGGACCCCAGCAGGTGGCTGACATGCAGGCAACAACGGGCAGGGCACATGCACGGCAGCAGCAGGCTCAAGGTGGGAGCGATGATGTCTCGAGGCCAACAACATCAGAGGGGCAGGCATCGGCCAGAGGGCAGGAGGTCCTGGATTGCAAGTGTCTTCCGTGTGGCAGCAGTTGGGCCAGGCCATAGATGCGGAGCGGGGCGGGCAGAAGAGGCACGGCTCACAATGGTCAGGGCGGAGAACTCCATGCGGAGGGCACTGAGGCGGGCTGAGTGCCTCGACGCAATTCGCAGGGAGTTGGAGTTCAACATGGCATCGTCCCTGCGAAACCTCAGGGCCATGGAAGAGGCCCGCCTCCAGGACATAGACCAGGAGTTCGATGATGCCCTAGCCTGGGAAATCGGGAAGTGAGCCGTCGGACTAGCCTGCCCCCAGTGTATATAGTTTGTAGTGTTAGGTTTCATTTTCATTTATTTTGGGGTGATTGGACTATGCCCCACACTTTTGTATATAGTTATTTCTTAGGTAGTTTCTTTGATAGGTTTCAGTTCTTTTGTTGGGCTCATGGACCCTTTAAAATGTGCTTGTACATAGTTGGACATTGGATTCATGTGTACATTTTCTTTGGATTTCACCATGGAGCAATGGAATTTGATTATTACGTTTCCTTTGGATTTGTTTTGGTGGACAGTGAGTTTGGACCATTTTTCTTCAGGAATTCTTTGGATTGGATCTACATTTCCTTTTTGGTTTTTTTTGGACATGCATTTCATTTTATGTTTGTATTATTTTTTTGGCTTTCATTTCATTACATTGTATTTGTTCATAATACATTTTTATATTTTAATTCCATGTGTGGGATTCGCTCATTGGGTTCATGCATGTCAAAATGTGGGGTTACACAATCTATGGCAAACAGTGTGTGTGTGTGTGTGTGACGGACATGTGTTGATGTACATGGTTGACTTTTGATTTGTGTCCTGACATAGGCATGTCGGTGTGGGGTGGATTGGTGAAATCATTGCATGTCAAGACTGGGGGGGGCGTGCTGTGGTATTTTGGTGCACATGAGGGCCATGATTGTGCAGCTTCCTGTCATGTTGCAGGGGGACATGAGTCGGGGCCTGCTGGCAGATGCCCCTCACTGCTGGTTGGATGGGGGTGCTGGGGGACATGAGTCGGGACGTGACCCTCACTGCTGGGAGGATGGGGGTGCTGGGGGACATGAGTCGGGGCCTGCTGGCAGGTGCCCCTCACTGCTCGGTGGATGGGGATGCTGGGGGACATGAGTTGGGTCCTGCTGGCAGGTGCCCCTCACTGCTTGGTGGATGGGGGTGCTGGGGAACATGAGTCGGGCGTGACCCTCAATGCTGGGTGGGTGGTGGTGCTTGTGGACATGAGTCGGGGCCTGCTGGCAGGTGCCCCTCACTGCTGGGTGGATGGGGGTGCTGGGGGAGATGAGTCGGGGCCTGCTGGCAGGTGCCCCTCACTGCTGGGTGGATGGGGGTGCTGGGGGACATGAGTCGAGGCCTGCTGGCAGGTGCCCCTCACTGCTGGGTGGATGGGGGTGCTGGGGAACATGAGTCGGTGCTCACTTGTGCATGGTGACATGTGGGCTGGCTGGGGGGGCATCGCTAGGCTGGATGGGCTGCCTGTGGGGCATGGCCAGGGGTGCAGTGTGTACTCCTGTGTTGGGGTCTGTCTGCAGGCCCTGGGGAGGGGGGAGAGGGCACACCTGGGAGGACACACACTGTCAATTCGTTGGGGCACACCCGTAATACACATACCATCCGCTCGCACAAGCCCAATCGTGTGTGAAAGTTCCCGCGCACCCCAGAAATACACGTACCCCACTCGCAAAAGCCCAATCGTGTGTGAAAGTTCCCGTGCACCCCAGAAATACACGTACCCCACTCGCACAAGGCCAATTGCGTGTGAAAGTTCCTGCACAACCCAGAAATACACGTACCCGAGCTCGCACAAGCCCAATCGCATGTGAAAGTTCCCGCGCACCCCAGAAATACACGTTCCCCACTCGCACAGGGCCAATCGTGTGTGAAAGTTCCCACGCACCCCCGAAATACACGTACCCCGCTCGCACAGGGCCAATCGCTTGTGAAAGTTCCCGGGCACCCCCGAAATACATGTACCCCGCTCGCACAATGCCAATCGCGTGTGAAAGTTCCTGCGCACCCCCGAAATACACGTACCCCGCTCACAGAGGGCCAATCGTGTGTGAAAGTTCCCTCGCACCCCCGAAATACATGTACCCCGCTTGCACAGGGCCAATCGAGTGTGAAAGTTCACGTGCACCCCCGAAATACATGTACCCCACTCGCACAAGGCCAATCGCATGTGAAAGTTCCCGCGCACCCCCGAAATACACGTACCCCGCTTGCACAAGCCCAATCGTGTGTGAAAGTTCCCGTGCACCCCAGAAATACACGTACCCCACTCGCACAGGGCCAATCGCGTCTGACAGTTCCCGCGCACCCCCGAAATACACGTACCCCACTCGCACAAGGCCAATCGCGTGTGAAAGTTCCTGCGCACCCCAGAAATACACGTACCCTGCTCGCACAGGACTGTTCGCGTGTGAAAGTTCCCGCGCACCCCCGAAATGCACGTACCCCGCTCACACAGGGCCAATCGCGTGTAAAACTTCCCGCTCAGTGGGGTACGTGTATTCGGAGGGGTGCACAGGGATTTCTACAGACATTTTTGTGGTTGGGGGGCTGTATGCTGGTCCACTGGCCTGTGCGCCATGTACGGGATTTGTGCGCTGTTCATGGCGCACAGGGAGGGGTTGGGGGCGTAACTGGCACTGCTGCAGGGTTGCTGCGCTACTCTGCGCCACAGCTGGTTATGGATGTTGAAATCCATGAATACACTGTGCGCGGAAATGGATTTTGGCGCACGCGGCTGGCGCAGACTGCTGCACACGCACACTGTTTGCCGGCCGCTTGCACCACTTGTGCGCTGAATTCTATGAATTACCCCCTAAATCTCCAGTATTGCGACATTTCAGCAAAGCTCAAAACCACATTGCACAGATAAAATTTCAAATACTGGACATCATAGAAAACAGAAAAGATGAAACTATTGACATCAATACAATTCTCAACCAAAAAGAAACTTTTTGGATAGAGAGACTGAATTCCCTCCATCCGGGAGGCGTGAATAAGGAGTGAAGTATGTGATGCCCAGGCCACCGACGATGGCCTCGACCAGGTAATCCCTGCTGTGCCTACACTAACTAGTATGGAGAGTCAGCTCCCTTCTAACAGGGCTGCTGCAGCATCTGCCACACTTCCACAAGGACCGAGGATTGGTCACCACTGAACCACAGTAAAACCCACATCAAACGGGGTTGTCTTTGTCTGAGAAGGACAGTCATTCCTTCATCCCCCACGTTCTATTTTATTGCACCATTTGTTTGTGTAACACGTTTATACTTGTACCATTATGTTGTTTGATTACTTGCATTTGTCTGTACTGATCTCCAACAATGCAATGCAGTCGCTTTCACCCACACTGTACTTTTAACCGAATGTGAAGTAATGTCACTATTGTTTGCCTGAAAATGTTTGGCTTAGTACAAATTTGAGACTCATGCTCTGATTTCTTTGTTTACCTCAGATAAACTGGTATGCACTACCTTGACTGTTTTACAACCAGCATGCTGAGTAACATGAAATAAAATTCATGTATAAGCCTTACAAATGAGACTATGAATAAGTGTGTAATTGGTTTACAAATAGTCTTAATGCTTACTGTATTTCAATACCCAAGGAAAGTATGGGCCATAGGTGACGTATTTAACACCATTATAACCCTGCTTGAGCAGAACAACATACATAACTAACAGTATGTTCTAATTCACATCAGCGGCTACCCTTCACATGACACACTGTACATTCCAGCCCCAGGTTCTGCCTCTAGGACTGCCCCTCTGGTTGCAATAACACTTCCACAAGCCTTGCAGCCTGTTATCCTGCCTCTAACATCACCGGAATGGCCCAGATGCAACCCAACTGACGTGCAGCCAGGGAGCCGGCAGGTGAAGCCGCCCCCCCCGAAAGGGCCTCCTCAAAGGGTGCTGACCCCTGTCTTACCCCGTTCACATCGACCAGCTGATTCACCATGCATCTTTGACCAGCTTGTGATTCCAAAGCTAACAATGAAGACCTCGACCAGGTAAGCCCTGCTTGCCCAACACGCACTATTATGGAGCATCAGCTCCCTTCTAAAATGGCTGCCACGGCATCCGCCACACTTCCACAAGCTCTGCAGCCTGCTATCCCACCTCTAATCCCACCGGATCGGCCCATATGCAACCCAATTGATGTGCAGCCAAGGAGCCAGCAGGCAAAGCAGGCCCTCCTCGAAGGACCTCCACCAAGGGTGCTGACCCTGTCTTGCCCCATTCACATCGACATTCACCATGCATCTTTTTTTTTCAAGATATACATTTTATTCAAGTATTGATTAATAACAATAACAATCAAAAAATAAGAAGAGAAGCAAATCAAACATTAGACAATGGAATTAGCACAAGATTGTGATGAAGCAGTTCATTATAGTGGAAGAACAGAAATTGGAAGGTAAAGTTTAGTATGCAGCTCAATCATAGCAATATTCTGATAGGGAAGCTATAGTGGAGGAGGAAATTTCTATGTTGGGCCGTGGTATAGTTATGCGAAGTTCAGTTCAGCCAGCGGACACTGGGCGGCTTTAGTGTAAGGGCAGGGTAACGGTCCGCATAGTCCAGAAATGGAGCCCAGGTGTTCAGGAAGGGATTGAGGTTGCCCAGGCAGGATGCAGTGATTCTTTCCGCTACGACAATGTCCCAGCATTTAGCCCACCAAAGTGGGATGGAGGGGCCCTTGTGGTGCTTCCAAAGATGGGCGAGGGCGATCTTGGCCGCCAATAGTAGATGAGTACATAGGTGGGCTATGTTTCCTGACATTGGCAGGTCCCCCGAGTCTCTCAGTAAAATGATTCCCGGGTCCCATGGGATGCCAAGGCCTGTTATTGCACGGATGTGCGTCAGAACCCCCTTCCAATAGTGCGCCGCTTTAGGGCAGTCCCATAGAAGATGGAAGAGCGATCCCTCTTGCTCACACCCCCTCCAGCAGTTCGGTGAGGGCCTCACACCCGCTTTGTACAGTTGGGACGGTGTAATATAGTACTTTGTATCCTCCTTCCCTGGTGGTGACGCACTGGGTGCTCCTGTGGAGTCTTGACCAAATTTTGTCCCAGGCCTCAGGATCCATGGGGCGCCCCAAGTCGTGCTACCAGTTCAGCATGTACCTTTCCTTCGATTCGGGGTTGGATTTTTCTAAGAGTTTGTAGAGGGCGGAGATCTTGCCTCTAGGGGGGGTGCCGTTAGTGATAGTTCGAGGGGTGTTAAGTCCCTGGAGCCTCGTTCTCTGACAGAGCGTTGCAAGATCCAGTGACAGGTCTGAGTGTACCGGAATCTTTCCTCCTCTGTGATGTTGAACTTTGCCTTGCAGTCCTCAAAGGAGAGCGGCGGGCCTTCATTTATTCTGTGGAGGCTGCCCTTTGACCATTTGGTGAAGCTTCGATGGTGAAGGACGGGGGGTGAAATCTGGATTGCCCCAGATTGGGGTCAGCGGGCCCAACGAGCTTTTGATTCCCCACTTTCTGTTTGCAGCTTTCCAGATGTCCACTGTATTGCAAGTTGCTGGAAGTGGAGGCGTTGCGGGCGGGGTATTCTGGGTCTGGATGTGGGGCAGATCTGATAAGAGGCACGTGCACCATGCTTCTTCTAGTTGTAGCCATGCTGGGCGATCCTCTGGGCGAGTCCAAGTGAAGGCGTGCGTGAGCTGAGGCGCGCGCCGATATCTAACGATGTCTGGGACCCCTAGCCCTCCAAGTTGTCGGCTGCGGGTCATGATTTTCCTGGCGATGCGGGGTCTCTTTCCCCCCAGATGAATTTCATAATGCCGCGCTGCAACGCTGCAAGGTCCGCTTCTGGGATATGAATTGGGAGCGCATGGCAGTGATATAGCACTCTGGGGAGCAGGTTCATTTTTACTGCGGCAGCCCGACCCAGCCATGAGATCTCCTGTTTGTCCCACCGCTTCAGATCTGAGCGTAGCGTTTTAAATAACTGAGGGAATTTGTGTTTGTTGATTAACGGGCTGGATTTGGGGATGTGGACGCCCAGATACTCCAACGAGGTGTGAGCCCACGGGATTGGCAGATCGAGACATAGAGTATTTCCCTGGCGCCTTGGGAGGTTAATCGGGAGGACGGAGGACTAATCAAAGTTCACCTTGAACCGGGAGCATGCACCAAATGTTTCTAATTCTTCGAGTAGAGGTTGCAGCAAGCTGGTTGGATCAGTAATGGTGAAGAGTACGTCGTCGGCGTAGAGCGCCACTTTATATTCCGTCCCGCCCACCGTGACCCTTTTGATGTTGGAATTGAGGCGGATTCTCGTGGCGAATGGCTCCATCGATAGAACGAACACCAAGGGAGATAGCGGGCACCCCTGGCGGGTCCCTCTGGATATAGAGATGCTCGGTGATTTCCTCCCATTGACTCGGAGTTGCGTTGATGGATGTGTGTAGCATGCCATTACCCAGGTTATAAAGTTGTGACCAAGGCCCATATGAGAAAGCGTGCTCCGAATGAAGTCCCAGTTCACTAGATCAAACGCCTAGTGAACTGTGCGTCGAGGGAGATTACTAGAAGCGGAATTTTCATTCTGTTCGCAGACTTGATTATGTTGAGTGTGCGCCTGATGTTATCATGAGTCCCTCTGCCAGGAATAAAGCCTGTTTGATCTTTGTGGATTAGTTCGGGGAGAATCCTGGCTAATCTGGCTGCTAAAACCTTGGAATACATTTTTCCGTCAGTGTTCATTAGGGCGATAGGCCTATATGAGGTTGTTTGCTCAGGGTTCTTTCCCGGCTTTTGAAATAAGACAGTAGTTGATTCGGCCATGGAATGAGTCACCTTTTGTGTAGATAGGAATGAGTTGAATAGTGATGTTAATTGTGGGATTAGGATGTGAGCAAATGATTTATAAAACTTCGGTGTGAGACCATCCGGACCTGGGGCAGTGTTTTTAAGTGATTTGATGGCTTCTAGAATTTCCTCAGAGGATATTGGGGCTTCCAGGGAGTCTAAGGGGGAAGAAGTCACGGGGGTATGAAAAGATTCCAAATAGCGCTGCTGTTGGGCTCTATTCTCCTGAGATGTGGGTGGGCCTTGCATAACCGCTTTATGGAGTCTACTAAAGTTTCAATTATGTCTGAGGTGCTGAATTTTCTTACTCCGTCTGACCCCATAAGGCTGACAATGTTGTTTCTGGTATGGGTTTTCCGCAATTTTTACGCTAGTAACCGGTTCGCCTTGTTACTTTTGTCATAATAAAATTGTTTCGTATATGCCAGAGCCCTCGCTGTGCAGTCAGCCCTGTGCATCTCCAGAGCCCTTTTTGCCTTTTGTAGCTCCCTGTCCGCTTTTCTGGAGTATTGGGTCTTAAGGACATTTTCTAGGGAGGCTAGTTTGGACTCTAGAGCTTGTGTGAGGATTTTGGAGACTCGGAATTGCTCGGAGGCTGCACTAATTAATACCCCCCTTATGACTGGTTTCATGGCCTCCCATAACAGCCCAATTGGGGTTTTGGGGTTCTGATTTTCCTCGAAATAGTTAATCAGTGCTTTTTCTGCTTCGCCCCTGATCGCCTGATCTAATAGTAAGGTGTTGTTAAGTTTCCAGAATGTAGGAGGGGGGTCCGGGCCTCCCAAGATAGAGAGGTCTGCCGAGACTGGCGTGTGGTAGGATACCATTCTTGTATGGATTTCGATGTTACTAAAGCATGGGAATAAGGTGCTGGTGGCAAGTAGTAAATCAATTCTGGAGTGACCTCCATGTGCGTTTGAGAAGAACGTGTAGTTGCGAGTGTCGGGATTGGCTACCCTTCAAATGTCGACCATGCCCAACTCTTTAAGAAGTCTGGCAAATGCAAGGGCTCGAGAAAAGTCAGGGTGGGATGGGAGAAGGGACTTATCCTTTGTGGGGTCAGGAACTAGGTTAAAGTCCCCCCCGACTAGAAGATACCCTGTGGTGAAGGTTAGTAGCCGGGGGAGTAGCGCATCTATAAATTTGACCTGATTTACATTCGGGGCGTAGACCCCCGCAATTGTGATTGGCTGTTCTGCAATGAGGCCTCGGATGAAAAGGTATCTGCCCGATGGGTCCTTTTTGACTGTGGGGTTGGATAGGGGGAATTTGTTGCTTAGTAAGATCGCAACCCCCCACTTTTTCTCACCACTAGAGGCAAAGAAGCCCTGTTTAAAGTGCTTGAATTTGATTCGGTGTTCGTCGGCTGGTAAGAGATGAGTCTCTTGGAGAAATACTATCGTCCCCGTTTAAAGCCGCCAGCCTATGTTCCACCGATTTGCGCTTCCTGGGGGAGTTAAGGCCCTGGACATTCCAGGTCAGGATGCGAACCTCTCTAGCGTTGTTCGGGCCTGTTAGTTCTGGGTACGAAGCGTGTGTTGTGTGGGTGAGCTATGCGATGACTGCAAGGCTTTGGAGTCTTCCTAAGGGAGCGATATGGAGTGCTGTAATTACTGATGTCTATAAGTACAACTAAAACTGATAACTGGGGTTTCAGGAGGGTAAACAATTCCCATGGCTTGGAGCCGTTCTCCCTCCCCCCCAAAACTGTGAGAATGAGACCATGAAGCTCATTCGTGGGGTTACTGGTGGGCCCCGTCGTCGGGAGTTGCATCCCGCTGAGTGAACATAAAACCCCCCCGTCCAGGACGTATGGTGGTGAGCCTGAGTGCTGAGTGGGAAATAAGGGTCTAGGGCTGTGCGCCAGAGTGCGTGTCTATTGGTGTTCCCCGGGGCGCCAGGCGTTGACCCTGCACCTTTCTTATGAGATGGGGGGAGGATGGAGAGCTGAGGAGAGTTGGAAGGCGCCAGGGGACACCGAGCAGAGAGAGACATTGGTCAGGCGAGCCGGCCGTCAGGAGAAAGATGAGGCTTCTGATCAATCCAGATTGCGCTGCCTCCGGGGCCCCGTGGCCTACGGCGCCTGCTGGCACGGGACCAGCAAATAGGTATAGGTGAGCCGGTTTGGGATTGAGAGCAGGTGGCATGGTCAGAGTCCTCATTTGCTGATCATGTTCCCAGAAATTGACCTGCCTCCTTGGGGCTCCGGATTTGCACGCCCTCCCATTCGAAGCATAAAGATGTGGGGTGACCCCATCTTTATTCTACTTTCCTTTCTTGGAGCCATTCCGTGAGATTACGAAGGGCTTTCCTTTTCTGGAGGGTTATGCTCGAAAGATCTTGGAACAGTGAGATGTTTGCACCTCTGAAAGTGATTTGTTTCGAGGACCTGGCTTCTCTCATTATTTCCTATTTAACCTTAAAAAAAGTGAATCCGGGCTAGGACATCTGGTGGAGAGGGAGAGGCTTACCTAGGCGCTGTGCGGTGGACTCTGTCGATTTCCAGCGGGGCGCTGTCGGGGAGAGTTATAATGAACCTGAATAGGTCGGTAACGAAGCTCTCGAGATCTGTATTGGTGACTGTAGCGGGAATTCCGCGGATGTGTGTATTATTGCACCTGGAGCGATTCTCACTGTCCTCCTGCTTGTACTCAAGTGCGTCGCATCTGGCTTCCAGGGATGCTATTCTATTTATGCTTCATTCCAGTTCAAAGGTGTTATCACATAGGCCATTCTCCACCTCCTCAGTACGCTTTTCCACTTCCTCCACTCTTTTGTCTAGAAATGCGATCTTTTTGGTGACCTCTTCTGTGCCTTTCTGGATCTCCTTGGTGAGGGCTACCAGGAGGTCTTTTAAGTCTGTTTTGGTGGCGAAATGCTCGACCTGTGAATGATCCGGTGGAGGGAGGGTGCTGGGAGTCGTTGAGGTGGTGGGGTCGGCTTTGCTCACTTTATTTTGGCCTGAGTTGGACATCATTGTTGCGATATCTGCTTGTTTCGCCGCTTTACCACTTTGCAACATGGTTCCGCCGTGTGGAGGGGGCGGATTAGGGGCGACTGCCACGGTGTTTGCTAATAGGTGTTGCTGCTCCTAGCTTCAGAGGGCTGTTGGAGCTAGGTTGTGAGCTCGCATGTGCGGGTGCTACGTTAGGCGCTGTTGCTCCCCTTGGAGTAGGTTTAGGCTTATAGGCCCCCCAGGTGGGCCCCAGCTCCCGCCTGTCCCTGGGATCCACTGGGGTGATGGGCAGAGGCCACCAGCGGATGTATCAGAGTCCAACAGAGAGATAGAAGCAGCAGGGCCACCACAATGCCAGGCAAAGCTTGTGTAGGTGGGCTCCCGAGCCCCCGAACCCCAGATCGTCAAGGCGGGGGCTAGGCGTGTAGAGAGATGCTGTACTGGGGACTAGTTGATGCGTGGGAGCTGGTGGCTGAACGCGGGCGGGTGCCCCCCATGGCGGGTACCATGCCGGTTCGGAGCGGGCGCTTCTCTCCAGACGTGCCCGGCCCTCGCTCAATCGTATGCAGAGGCTGGAGGCGCACTCACTGCAAGAGCTTGGGGCCGCTGTAGCGCTGCGCCCCGGGTCCTGTTGGATGCCGCCTGGAGCCTGGAGTCCGAGGCGGTGTTGGAGGCCCTCCCGAAGCCCCGTGTTGAGAACAGAAGCCCGCGCTCTCCCAGGTCCGCGGGTCGCGCAGGGTGCTGGAGATGGGAACGGGGGAGCGCCCCTCCCCCTCCAGGGCCTCGAATGCTATGTGGGTCTGCAGGCTAGCAACACACCCGGGCTGTGGTGAAGACTACTTTGGCAGAGGGTTCTGAGGAGGTTCCCCTGAAGCCCCGTATAGGGATCCTGTGTAGGCGTTCTCTCAGATCTGCAGGCCGCGCAGGGTGCTGCGGAGTAGGGCCGAGGGGAGCCCCTCCCCCACCGGGGCCACGGACGCCACGGGAACCCGCAGGTCACTGCGTTTCTGGGCTATAGCAGATTCTGGCCACAGTGCCCTGCCGAGCAACTCCTGGCGCCCCACAAGGGGATCAGATGACAGTGTTCTCCAGGTCCGCAGGCCGCGCGGGGCGCCAAGGGCGAGAGCAGAGGAGCGCCCCTCCCCCACCGGGGCCTCAGATGTTACGGGCGCGCGCTTGCCATCTTGGATCTTCCAGCGCGGGTCCGGCGGGAGCAAACTCGGCTCACAAAGCCCAGAGGCTGCAGATAAGCTCTGTCGACCCCGCTCGGGTGATGCAGCAGGGTTTCATAATGCTGCAGGGTCGAAGGCCAGCTTGGCGAGAGCCTCAGTCTGAGCGGAATTCACTCCGACGTCAGGGCCATCAAGGAGCACTTAAGGAGCCATGCCACTCGGTCGGCTCCCGGCCACGCCCCTCCCTCACCATGCATCTTTGACCAGCTTGTGATGCCACAGGCCACCGACCATGGCCTTAACCAGGTAAACCCTGCTGGGCCTACATTCACTAATATGGAGCATCAGCTCCCTTCTAAAATGGCCACTGCGGCATCCGCCGCACTTCCACTAGCGCTGCAGCCAGTTATCCAGCCTCTAATGTCACTGGATTGGCCCAGATGCAATCCAATTGATGTGCAGCCAGGGAGCCAGCAGGCGAAGCTGGCCCTCCTTTGAAGGGCTCCCTCAAAGGGCGCTGACCCCTTCTCATCGACCAGCTCATTCACCATTCATCTTTGACCAGTTTGTGATACCCCAGGGTGCTGACCCCTATCTTGCCCTGCCATGCCATGTGTGCTGATGGCGCCGTTAACACTCTGCCTGTGCGCCCTGTGATGACGCTCAAATACATATGTAAACCTGATCCTACCGACCCATTTCCACCTCCCCAGCTTGTCGATCCACCCACAATCCAAGTTAACGAGAACTCATGCCCTGTTAAACAATTCTCTGTTAATCTTGTCACGTTTGGCACCTTGCTAGCCCCCATGTGCTTCCTGCCCATCTTACCCCGGTTATGCACTTGCACACCGAGTCACCCCATGGGACTTTCCACTCACTTGTCTTCTGGATTGGCCCCACGCTCTCTCATCAATTTGCTCCCATCTACAGGACCTAATCATGGAGCGCATCAAGCTCTACTTTGCCAACGTGCTAACAATCCAATGTGTTATCGACTGCCCCTCCCCTTGCCCACCAGCAGAGCGTTGCCACCTATCAAGCCTTACTCACAGGCTCACGCACCAGTTCCTATCAGTGCATGACACTACGCAGCGCCCACAACTAACTCCACCTTCCAAACCTGCCACGACCCACCCCTTTTCTTACCTCCCTTCTCCTCCATCATTCCCAATCATGTACTCCCACCCACGTTCACCACCCCACTGCCATTTTCACTCCTCTGCCTGGCCCTGTTCACCTCACTTGGGACCAGGCAACGCCACGCACAGTAACCACTGCTTTTTCTAAGCACACCAACAAGCAGTGCCCTCCGCCCTCCAATCCCAGCACTCTGCCATGTGCTCATGCTCTCACTAGGACAGAGTATACACGCAGCATGACTACCACCTCCACTGTTCGTTCCACACTGAGGACACACTGCGCCCTCAAACCCCATACTTCTACCTGCCTTATATTTAGCCTTGGCAAGCTAGCCTCTCCACTGCTACCTGCCTTAAACAAGATAGCGACCCTGCCCTGTCTAGCAGCTGCCCGATAAACCAGGCTCCACTCTAGAACAGTCACTCAAAGGACATCTAAAATTGTAAGAATGAGACCCTGTACCAGCACTCCAATTGCACCAACTAGCAGTGATGTGTACCAGACTTGCTCAATAACCAAACCCCATCCTCCAGTTAAACTTCCAGTGACCTTAAAATGTGTGCTAAGAAATGTAACTTTCAGTGTTATGCAGATGACACTCAGCTCACTTTCACACTTCCCTCAGCTTCCTCTTCTCCCTCGCTCATTTCTGACTGTCTATCTGTGATTCAGGATTGGTGCACAACCAACGATCTTTGCATTAATGCCAGTAAGACGGAGATCCTTCGCATTGGGACCCCTTCTTTTGCTTTCCCTCTGTCATGCTGGCCGCCCTCCTTGGACCCTCAACCCTCGCCTTCCTGTGAGGCAAAAAACCTTGGTGTCATCTTCGACTCCACTCTCCCCTTCTCTCCTCACATCATGGACCATCATGGACCTTGCCAAAAAGACCCCCTTCGAGCTGCACCTCCTCAGAGGTATTCTACCTTTCCTCACTTTCCCCCAGAAGCTCACTGTCTCCACTGTCTCCAGGGCCCTTGTTCTCTCCAGGCTGGACTAGTGCAACAGCCTCTTTTTCAATCTGCCCACCTCTACTCTTCGCCCCTTGAAACTAATCCAGAACAGGACTGGAAGATTTATCCTTGGCCTCAAGCCTAGCGACTGTATCTCTCCAGCCCTGAAATCTCTCGACTGGCTCCTGGTGGCTGCAAGGATCAAGTTCAAGACCCTCTTCATCATCCAAAAAGTCTTTCTGGGGCCGCACTACATTCAACTCTCTCTTCTGAAATACCTTAGTTCTAGAGCCCTTCGCTCAGCTACCTCTAACTCTCTGAGGATCAGACGCTTCTCCAGGCAGAGATCAGGGGGCAGATCGCTCTCCTCTGCAGGTGCCTCCCTTTGGAACAGCCTCCCTGCCCCTCTCAGACTTTAGCCGGACCACCTGAAGCTCTGGAAGCAGCTCAAGACCCTCCTTTTTTCCTCTGCCTTCTCTCTCTTGCTCCCTTGCTCACTTACCTGTCTGCTGCGCGGACTGGTTGCTTGGTTCCCTCAGAGTGTCACTGGGTACTAGGCTCCTCCACGACCAGTCTTCCTTGCACTGCCTCCTGACCTACCGCACTTAAGGGCTATAACTGTAACCGCTAAAACCCCCCTGCCTTCTTGCACTTATCTAGAGCCCTGCTTCCCTGACTGCACTTATTCAGAGCCATGCTGCCCTGGTCGCACTTCCCCCTTTCCTCTCCCTTGCACTTCCCCCTCTCCTTCCTCTTGCACTTCTATTGTCACACTTGCACGATACGAATGACACAAGGCCTATTAAGATAATTTGTCGTGTCCTCCCTATGTCTTCCCTCCCTTGTCTTGTGACACCTGAAAAACTTGTGTTATAAATGCCATATCATATCATATTATACGCTTGCTAGGAGTATGTGCAATTGACATTGATGACCTTCTATTGCATCACCACCTGGACATTCTAGCTTCTACAGAATCTTGGCTTCACAGTGCCCCAAGCCCACTTCTCTCTGTAGCCATCCCTCCCAACTATAATATCTTTATGGCTTGCTGCCTTAATGCCATAGGAGGAGGAGTGGCCCTCATTGCCAAACCCTCCCTCTCAATCAGATCTTTGCCTATCCCTCCTATCCCAGGGTTCGAAATACTATTACCTAAGCTCTCCACCAACCCCCAAATGACCTACAACCTTCCCTTATTCTACCGCCTGCCCAAAGGCCCTACCCGTCCTGAGCTGGACAGCCCCCTCTTGGTCACGCTCCTACTAAATTAATTTTCCTGGGTGATTTTAATCTTGGATTCAATGGCACATCAGACCCCAAAGCTGCTGCTCTTGCACTAGCATTAGAAGATATTACCTTCACCCAAATGGTAGACACCCCTACCCACAACAAAAGGTGAATCCTAGATTGCATCCTCACGGCCAACATCTCCATTGATATCACCTCCATTGACATAATACCTTGGTTAGACCACAGCCTCATTCACTTCAAGCTCTCCCTCGCCACCTCTCAGAAAGCCTTCACACCTGCGCTGAACCCTATCCTAGTACAGCACAGCCATAATTTTACTCATGAACTCCTTAAGTCTACAATCATTACTTCACTCAAACCTGTCTCCACATTCCTGAATAAGAACCCATAGGAACTTGCCAACCAATATCATGCTTGCCTCCAACACACCATGGACCTTCATGCCCCTATCAAATCTAAAACACCCAAACCCCACATGCCCAATAGCACTTGGTTCTCAGAGGACCTTATTGCCCTATGCAGGAGAAAGAGGGCCCTTGAATAACCACCTCCCATGCCTACAAGAAAACCAGAGGCTCCCAAAAAGCTGAATCTTACATTGCGAGAATGTATAATGCCAGCTCCAATTCTAAATAGCTTTTATCTATCCTGAGAGACCCCTACAACCATTATCTCCACAACCCCCAATGACAAAGCATGGTGTACCCCCATACAAAATGCCCTGTCTTCCAAAATGGAGTGAAAATCAATGATAATAAAAACATGCGTGCTGCCAAAGCACCCACGCAGAATGTCATTGACCACACAAAAGTGTCCCACTCCTCCTTTCCCCCTCCCTTCAACTTCATGCAAGATCAGGTCCTGACTACCATACTATCGCCCAAACCCTCAAACTACAAAGGAGACACATGCCCAGTTTACATAGTTAAGCTCTGCACTCCCTCTTTGGCTCCTATCATCACTGACTTTGCCAATGCCTCTTTTTTGGTTTGCAATGTACCCTGGAGTATCAAAGCAGCATGGATCACACCACTCCTAAAAATCCCTCACTAGATACTTCCATCCTCACCAACTATCGCCCAATCACCACAGTCTCTTTTCTACTTAAAATACTTGACCACCTTGCCTACTTACTAATTAAACAATTCCTTGAGCAAAACCACCTATTTGGGATGAGACAATCTGGCTTCCGTCCAAAACATAGGACAGAAACTTCCCTCCTCGACTTAAAAATTCAAATGGATAACATCAGTGACTTGTGCAATCTGGCTATCCTCTTCCTACTAGATCTGTCCGCTGCCATTGATCTGGTCGACCACAACACCTTTTGCCTCCATCTTTCACATTATTTCCACTTCTCCCCTGAAGCCACTGCATGGATTCAATCATTCCTCAGCGAACAAACCACTACTGAATGCATTGGTGAGGCCGCAGCTGACCGCATCCCTGACACACCTGGGTTACCACAGGGCTCCTGCTGTCACCCACACTGTACAACACATACACCAAGCCTTTATTTGATTGGTTGGATGGAGTGGGGATTATCTACACTAACTTTGCAGACGATACCCAAATTCTCATCCCCATCTCAGGTGACTACTCCCAGGACAGGGTCACTATCAGTAGAATTTAGAGCACCCTACAAAACTGGATCCTCACAACCTCTGCCTTAATGATGAAAAGACAGAGCTCCTTATTGTGGGCTCCCCATACCTGCTAAAAACGTGAACACTGCCTTTTCCACTGTTTCCATAGATGGCGACACTATCACAGTCCTGAAACAAGTACAAACTTTGGGTGTTTATCTTGAAGCTGATCTTACCAGGTCCAGGCACATAAATGCGCTTGCTTCCACCACAGCGTATGCCACCAGTCTCATGTCCCTGAACAGGCAATTCATCTCCCAGAACAACTGCATTACCCTTGCACGAGCACTCATACGTACCAAACTGGACTACTCCAACGTCCTACTCATGGGCACATCAGCCTCTAATCTTGACAAACTTCAACTACTGAAGAAGAAAAAGCATGTGGTGCTGCCTTTGGCCTACAACGATCCGCTGTGTAGGCTGATGGAAAAGAGACAAGAAGCAGGACATCTAGAGACAGAGGTGCTGAGAGACGAGCCGGAGTATGTCTGACAACGAGCCACTAGCAAAGCGTGAGGGCAAGGAGACCTGTGTAGGGGAAAGTTCAGAGAGAGACAGAGAGAGAGCGTGAGATAGAAACATTCGAAATGAGCAGTCCTTTAGCTGAGAGGTGCTGAACCTATATCCTAAATTCCACTAAGCAAGTGTGTTGGAAGTGAACCAGCCCAAAGAGACACGTTCCCACTGCTAGCAAGAGAAGAAGGTTTGAGCTTCTAAAATAGCTTGTGAAATTTGTCTCGAGAGGATAGCTCAGGGGCAACGGGCTCGCCTTAGAAGCAAGACGTTCGATCCCAGGGTCCACGCTTAGAAGACTCTGGGTATTAAGTGCGTTATAAATAACCAATCATAATCATAACCAGACATGATGGTGCTACAGCTAGCGTTTGAGACAAGGCTAGAAAATCATATCATGGCGCAAAGGTGTGAAATAGATCTCATGAACAGGACACTGAAAGAGGAGGTGATGGAAACAGAGTGCCCGCTCTAGTACCCACGGCATCAGAATGGGATACCTGGCTCTGAAGAAGTAGCCACTTAACAGGATGTTCAGATCAACTGGGGCATTGACAAGACACCTTCCACAAACGACCGCGTGGGGAAAGAGTCCATTGGGTGAAAGAGTGGGAGCAAGAAGCTGGATTTTCGGAGATGGAGGTAAATCCCTGAACATCCAGAATTCACGAGAGAGAACTTTGAAACACCTTAGCCTGGTGAAGGGTTTGCAAAATCTGCAAGGCCTCTCGCATTGGTGAGTGGTTTTTATGAAGGGCGAGTACCATTTGCATGGTAAGAGACCTTGCTCGCGAGTATGGTGATGCCTGAAACATTTATTTGACTTTTACTGCAAACAAACTGTCACCATGCGGTGAGTGCATTTCTCATAGCCTGAGCATGTAAACTACAGAACTCGCACGACAGGTCTAGTGGGATTTTGGCATGGCATGCAGTCGAATGAAAGATTCTAGTGGAAGGAGAGTGGGAGTAAGGATCTGCATTCTTGCCAACCGTGGCAAATCAGTAAACATTTAGAAACAATGACAGAGAGCTTTTGTAACATTGTTCTCTGGTTTCGTGAAAGTCCATTGGTAGGAGAGTAGGGTTAAGAACCTTCATTTTTGGGAGACAGGGGCGAATCCCTAAGCATCAAGAAGCGATAACAGAGTGTTTGTGACATTTCCTTTGTGGAGTGAAAGAGTCAATGGGGAGATGGAGCGAGAGTAGGACCAGGGGTGCACTGGGAACCAAAAGAGGCCCTGGAAATCATTTTCAAAGTGGCCCCATACTACACCTACCAGGACATGTCCAGAGCTTCCTATAGGCCAGTCAACCCTTGAGTAGGACGCTGTATTCTGGGTTCTAAGCAAATGCTTAAGGGGCATAGGTTTCTCTGATTCATGTGCTTAGTTTCCCAGCTATAGGTTAAAGCGCGGAAGGCCCTTGGCTGTGGGGTGAGAGATTGTTTCACAAAGCACTGGTTAGGCAACCAACTTGAGAGTGAGCAGGCAGAGGTGGTGGAGGGGCAGTGTACGCCATACAGCATGGCATTAACCAAGCATCATGTGCATTTTAATAAGCTTATTTTAATAAGCTAATTTTGGCTGGCAAAACATCCTTCCCTGCCTGTAATGGACCAAAGTAAATGCCTATGGGTGAAAAGAGAGATGTATTCATGTTCTTGCTTCACATTGGTTTGTTATGGACTGAAATAAAAGATTATATATTATAACAATTATTTATTTTTGGAGTTGAAAATTAATTCTTCATACATTGGGCAGGAAGGTCAATAACGAAGGAGCAATGTCAGGTGGGGGATGGGGGATGGGCAGAGTCCTCATAATGACCGGGCTGTGATCAACTTTCTTTCTGGGCTGAGCCTCCTATTGATGAATTTTTTGTAGAATTGGTCATATGATGTGGGGATGTAATGTAGATGGATGTTGCGCTCATTCTACGATGCTTGTTTGCCAGCACACAACTCATGGACACAAAGCTCTCTTTTTTTTTTAAATGTAAGTCTGTATGGTCCATAACAAACCAAAATAATTTGTATCATCAACATTGATATAATTACCATTTACACAATCATACCAACATAATCCTATTTACATCATCGCACAATCAATAATGAAATCATTAAAAACAGCAACATATACATGCAATCACCTAAGACCCATCAATAAAAACCTCTCCTAACATTTCATATGCTTCCTTAATAAAATGTACTAGTGCAATAATTATTTGTTTTCCGTTTCCCACAAACGGCATAGCCCATAGCGAACCTGCACGGTCCACTGTCATGTCAGCTACACCTTTTCTGAGCCAATGATCTCTAGCCGCACCTGGTCCCTGGCACTCAACAACGACTAGCAGGGTAATTCATAGAATTTCGCAGAAAAGTGTCGCAAGCGGCTGGCGCAGAGTGTCCGCGTGCGATTGTGTGCGCCAGGCACGTGCGCTAAAACCGATTTCCGCGCACAGCGTATTCATGGATTCCATGCTCCCAAACCAGCCGTGGCGCAGAGAATCGCAGCGACCCTGCAGCAGCGCCAGTAACGCCCCCAAGAACGCCCTCGCGCAAGGAAAAGCCATCAACATCGCTAAATCATCGCAAAGGGCTGCGCTAACCCTGGACCAGTTTACAGGGCTGCCAAACAAGGAACGCAAAGCGGGCAACCTTCATATCAGGAGTACGCGGGAAGTTTTACACGCGATTAGCCAGGGTACGTGTATTACAGGGGTACGCGGGAAGTTCAACATGCGATAGTCCAGGGAAAGTGTATTACAGGGGTACGCGGGAAGTTCAACACGCGATTGTCCAGGGAACGTGTATTACAGGGGTATGCGGGAAGTCTTACATGCGATTAGCCAGGGCACGTGTAATACAGGGGTACGCGGGAATTATCACACGCGATTTGGCAGGGTACGTGAATTACAGGGGTGCGTGGGAATTATCACACGCCATTTTGCTGGGTACGTGTATTACAGGGGTGCGTGGGAATTATCACACGCGATTAGGCTGTGTGGGTCCTCACAGGTGTTCCCTGTACACCCTCCACGGCCCCTGCAGGCAGCTCACAAAACAGGGGACTACCCTGCACACCTGCTCATGTCCCCCTGCACCCCCACCCCCCAGCCACCAGGGGCACCCACCACCAGGCCCCCACCCATGTCTCCTACCACCCCCACCCCCCAGCAGTGCAGGGGCAGCCTCCACCAGGCCCCCACTCATGTCTCCCACCACCCCCACCCCCCAGCACTGTGGGGCACCTGCCAGCAGGCCCCAACCCATGTCACCCACCACCCCCACCCCCCAGCAGTGCAGGGGCATCCTCCACCAGGCCCCCACCCATGTCTCCCACCACCCCCACCCCCCAGCACTGTGGGGCACCTGCCAGCAGGCCCCCACCCATGTCACCCACCACCCCCACCCCCCAGCAGTGCAGGGGCATCCTCCACCAGGCCCCCACTCATGTCTCCCACCACCCCCACCCCCCAGCCACCAGGGGCAGCCTCCACCAGGCCCCCACTCATGCCCGACTCATGTCTCCCACCACCCCCACCCCCCAGCACTGTGGGGCACCTGCCAGCAGGCCCCCACCCATGTCACCCACCACCCCCACCCCCCAGCCACCAGGGGCACCCACCACCAGGCCCCCACCCATGTCTCCTACCACCCCCACCCCCCAGCAGTGCAGGGGCAGCCTCCACCAGGCCCCCACCCATGTCACCCACCACCCCCACCCCCCAGCAGTGCAGGGGCAGCCTCCACCAGGCCCACACTCATGTCCCCTATCACCCCCACCCCCCCGCCACCAGGGGCACCCTCCACCAGGCCCCCACTCATGTCTCCCAGCATGCTACGTGTATTTCAGGGGTGCGCGGGAAGTTCCACTCGCGAATAGCCTGGGCGCGTGTATTTCAGGGGTGCGCGGGAAGTTCCACACGCGAATAGCCTGGGCGCATGCATTTCAGGGGTGCGCAGGAAGTTTTTTTTTTTTAAATTTGTTTTTATTGACAATATACACAACAGGGTGGGCCAACTGGCCCATCCCATCAACAATAAATGCAAAAGAAATCACATTGTCAGGAACATTTTCTGATTAACTCCCTATCCCTATTCCCCCCTCCCGGTCCCTCCCCCCAAACAATTGTCACGCCAGCTTTGGGGAAGATGCAACTACATTAAGCATAGGGAAGAACACTTGCATAGCACTCGACAGATAAAAGTGATCCTTGAGACAGTGGGGTAAGACCATGAAGCGATTGGGCCAGGGCAGGACCAACCCCCTGAGGAGTGTGGGGACCCGCGCCTTGCAACCAATAGTTTACACATTTGTTCAATCGCCCCTCTACAATCGCATAGTAATACAGTCATCATGCAGCAGCACTGCTGTCCATTCTTGGACAAAATCAGACATGGTATCGTTTGCTATTGCCGAGAGTTTTTCGTAGCTGAAAATCACCCTGAGCTTGCAGAGCCATTCCTCTTTGGAGGGGGCCAGGACACTCTTCCATTTTTGCGCAAGCGCCAATCTCCCTGCCCGCAGCATGGCGCCGATGACCTTGGGGAAGGCATTCACCTCTGACTCAGGCATGGGGGAGCCCAGTAGGATTTCCAGCGGGTGCAGCGATGGACCATAACTCTCGATATCTTTGATCCAGCTAAGAAGCTCCGTCCAGTATACCTGTATGGACGGGCAGCTCCACCACATATGAAACCAGGTTCCCCGTTGGTGACATCCTCTGGGGCAGAGGGGGGAAACATCCCGGTACATTCTAGACAACAGAGCCGGGGGGCGGTGCCATGAATGAAGGATCTTAAAGCTATGTTCCAAGCTGCTGTGTTTAGGGAGCCCGTGAAGATGCACTTGAAAACCGCCCTCCAGGTGTGATCATCTATTGACATTCCCATCCTCTCTTCCCATATGCGCTTAAAGGGTTGTCTGCCTTCTAGGTCCGCTGTAATCAGCACACTATAGAGCTTAGATAGCGAACCTTTGCGGGATCTACTTTTGGCCAGAATAAGTTCGAATGGGGTGAGGGGACGACTAAGCTGCTTGGACCACCTTGGTTGGGTGAGTATCCCTTTCAACCGCAGGAATTCAAAAATCGTGGGGGGCCTATCCACCAGAGCTTCTGTCAAACTGTCGTATTCAATAAAGCCCTCCTCTTGTGTAAGCTGGGAGACTCTTTCCAGTCCCATGTCAGACCATGCCTGAGTGTCCCGAAAGCCCCTCATGTCCAGATCGATGGGCGGGCCCCAGAGTGATGACAGAGGAGAAGGCCATGTAGATATCAAATTGTTGGCTTTGCTGGGTTTCCACAGCGTCCAAAGGACTGCTAAGGTAGGATGTGTCTTGAGTTGTGGGGGGATTGACCTGGGAGAGGCCCGGAGATAGTCCCTGACCTTCCTCGGATGTGCGTGGGTGTCTTCAACATACGTCCAGAATGTACGCATATCGTCCCGCATGTGCTCCAACATCACCCTGAGCTGAGCTGCTTTATAGTAAAGCCGAAAATCGGGGAGTCCAAAGCCACCATGGGATTTTGGGAGGGTCAGAGTGGAAGTTTTAACCCAGGGCCTTTTGCCATTCCAAATGAAGTGGAGGACACGGGACTGGAGCGCCTCGAAGAAGGCCTCAGGTATCACGACGGGGAGAGCTGAGAAGAGATAGAGAAGGCATGGTAGAACGTTCATCTTAACCGAAACCATGCGTCCAAGCCAGGAAAGCGTGAGGGGGGCCCATCTTTTGAGATCGCTACTGACCCGGTCAAGGATTCCAGGGAAATTCCATTGGTATAGTTGCGACAGATCTCTGGGGATGATGGTGCCCAGATATCTTGTGGATTCTCGCTCGATTCTAACCCCCTGAATGTCGGTTTTATTCTCAATATCTTGTTCCTCTGGACCCATTGGCATGATGCTTGATTTGGATGTGTTTATTCTCAGCCCCGAAAAGGAGCCAAAAAAGTGTATGAGATCAAACAGCCTCGGTAGGGATTTTGGAATGCTGGTCAGGTAGCCTAGTATATCATCTGCGAATAGGGAGAGCTTAAACTCGCACTCACCACATCGTATACCCATAATTTCCGGGTCGTTCCTAACCGCTATAGCCAGGGGCTCCATGGCCAGGGCATATAGGAGAGGTGACAGGGGACAACCTTGCCGGGTGCCTCGGGAAAGGGAAAAGGGCTCAGATGTACCCCCATTAACTAATACTCTCGCCGAGGGCGAGTTGTATAGTGCTGCGACCCACCTGCAAAAGTTAACTCCCAATCCCATTTTCCTAAGAACCTTGATCATGTAAGGCCATTCGACCCGGTCGAAGGCTTTCTCCGAGTCGAGTGAAAGGAGGTACCCCTCCACTCCCTGCTTGGTTGCCTCATGCATAAGGTCGAGGGTTTTTCTGATGTTATCTGACCCCTGGCGCCCCGGGATAATGCCCACTTGATCTCCATGAACCAGGGTAGGGAGGAAATTTGCCAATCTGTTCGCCAGAAGTTTCGCCAGTATTTTGACGTCGGTGTTTAGAAGCGATATGGGGCGGTATGACTGGCATAAGGTTGGGTCCTTGCCCTCTTTAGGTAAGACCACTATTAGGGCTGACATCATTGTGGGTGGGAGGGACCCTTGGCTAAGTGCACTGTTGAACAGCTTGGCCAGAAAGGGGGCGAGTGTGGATCTATAGGTCTTATAGAATTTGACTGAGAAGCCGTCGTCCCCCGGGGCCGTACCACTTTTTAAGGAGGAGATAGTGTCGATTACTTCTTCCGGGGAAATGGGGATTTCCAGAGTGTCGGCTTTGTCCGGTAGCAGGCCCGGGACAGGGAGGGAATCCAGGAACCTATCAACGTCTATCCCATCCCCCTTGTATTCTGAGCAGTATAATTTTTCATAATATAGCCTGAATTGTTCCGCTATCTTGGAGTCCCTTGCAGTCGAGTTACCGTCCGCAGAGCGGATTGAATTCACTCTTCTGCTGTTCCTAAGTTCGCGAAGTCTCCAGGCCAGTATCTTGTCGGCCTTTTCCCCTTTTTCCATATATTTTTGTTTCAGAAAAGAGAGCTTCCTTTCCATTTGCCCTACTTGAAGGTGAGCCAGTCTAGTGCGCAGCTTCTGCAATTCCTCCCACTGCCCGGGGAACATCTGTGTTTTCAGCTTACCACCCAGTTGTATGGCCCCTATCTTGGATTTCAGGTCTTTCTCTTCCCGGTCCCTCTCCCTTTTTTTCCCTGCCCCTATGCCAATCAGGGTACCTCTAATAGTTGCCTTAAACGCCTCCCATACTCCCATAGTGCCTACCTCCCCGTTGTCGTTCAGGGAGAAATAATCTTCTATAGCTGTCAGAAGAGTTTGGCGCGTCTCCTTGTCATGTAGAAGGAGGTCGTTACAACTCCAGCAGGAGCTGGCTGCAGGAGTAGGGGGGAGGCCAATCCTAATCTTAACCATGTCATGGTCCGTCCAGGGGACGGTTTCCACCCCCGCGCTGGAGACCTCTCCTTGCATAGTTGAGTCTACCAGAATGTAGTCTATACGCGAGAAAACATCATGAGGCTTAGAGTAAAAAGTGTAGTCGGGGTTCAGACCTTTCTTGGGTATACTCGTGTCACACAATCCCAATTCCCCATTCACTTCCTGGAAGGTTGATGCCAATTTTTTGTGGAGACGGATGTTGGGGCAAGGGTTCACAGATTTTCTATCCCTCTCGGGACACAGCACCATATTAAAGTCCCCTCCCACCAGGAGGGTACCCTCCGCGAATGCCATTATTGTCCCCTTCATGCTTTCCCAGAAGACGTCCTGCGACTCATTTGGGGCGTATATGCAGACCAAGGTGAACAAACGTCCCCGCACATCCCCTTTTACCATGAGATACCGACCCTCCGGGTCAGTTTGTGCCACCTTGAACCCAAAGTGAGCGCTGGGGGACACCAGCAGAGCTACTCCCCTCTTCTTGGACTGGGTAGAGGCTGAGAATACCTGATCTATGTTCTTAGCCTTGAGCTTGGGCTCCTTCCCCCGAACCCAGTGGGTCTCTTGCACAAAGAGGAACTGTAGTTTCATCCTCGTGAATTCCCGCATGAGCAGCGACCTCTTGGTGGGTGAGTTGAGCCCCCGAACATTTAGAGACCCCACTGACAAGGATTGGAGTGAGTCATCCATTAGGACGCGTTTTGAAGCACATAACTCCAATTTCAAGGATGCAAGTGACGTTACTCCCTAGATGTTTCAGTACCTCGCAGGGGGCTAGTAACAACCCCCAGGGTGTGATCAAATCCCCAAACTTAGGCGTAACATAACAAATCCCCCAACATCCCAACTTCCCCTCTTCTCTCCCCCCACCCCCCTCCCCCCATATCGCCTGGTTGTGATGAGGCATCGTCCCAAGGACACACAACCGGCCAACCATGTCTCCCCCCTCCGGGCTCGTTACCTCATTATACACACCCAATCGAGCCCCCCCCCCCCTCTTCGGGATGAATGCAAGAGTGTAAAATCTAGCAACATCCCCCCTTTGCATAGTCAAGTGGATAACATTTTCATCGGATTCCAGTAGTTTGATTCAGCCGTTCTGAGGGTCCGGCGACGCTAGTGCCACTCTCCTGAATTTCCTTTGGCCTCGTACTCTGCGCCTCTCCTTTGGAGCGTTGTTCTTTTTTGGGCCCATCGGGGTGCGCTCCCGATCGCGGTCTCCCGGTTCCAGACCCGAACTATCTAGGAGTTCGCCCGTCACTCTTTGGATGTCATCTTCGGTGATCAGGGTATACTTATATCCCTCGAACTCGAAAGAAAGTGAAAAAGGATACCCCCACCTGTATCGGACTCCCTTGGCTTGGAGCATTTTCGTCAGAGGGGAACACAGGCGGCGTCTTGCCAGAGTGAAGGCCGACAAATCCTGGTATACCGAGATCTGGGCCCCCTCCCATTCCACCGGGCCCTTCTTGCGAGCCAGTTCGAGGATCCTGCTTTTCTCTGAGAAGTAGTGGAAGCGGACTAGGACGGATCTGGGGCCTCTGGAGGCTGCCCCTGATCTATGGGCCCTGTCAATAGTGGGTTCGTTAGTACTAGCCCCGTCGAAAAGGACTCTCACCACCGCGTTGACTGCCTTGACAATGTCTGCCTGAGTTTCACCATCTTGTTCCGGGAAGCCTAGGAAACGTAGGTTGCAGCGCCTTTCCCTGTTTTCCAAATCATCCATTTTTAATGAGCATTTCTCTTCTCTTCTCTCAAGCTCCGACAGGCGCATGTCAAATTGTGTCTCGAAAATGTCACTCGAGGTTGTATTGTTCTCCAGTGCCTGCACCCTGTCTTCTATATTGTCCACCTTTTTGTCTAGGGTGTCCAGCCTAAGGGTGATATCTGCGCGGAATCCTCTAATTTCATCCAGCAGGGCCGCCATACCCCTGGAGACTGAATTTGCATCTGTCGCTTCTTGTTGCGTTTGGGCGGCCATTTCAGGGGCTGTAGGGGGCTCAAGGGACGGGCGCCAAAACCTCTGCAGTGTTTCCCTCCAGGTCATAGGCCTTCCCTGGGCGCTCTTGCTCCCCGGTGTCTGCCACCGAGTGATTGTGGCCAACGGGGCCTGCTCGTCTCCTTTGCGTCCTGGGGGGAGCGGGGGCCCCTGTAGATCTGCGGCAGAGGGTGGGGACACGGTTGTGGGGGGGCTGGAGCCCCAGGCAATTCCCCTGTCGTGGGCGGGGGTTTCCCTTTCTCCGATTTTCCCCGCTTTTTTATCCCCGTAGTTGGGGGCCGTGACCTGTTGAGTTTTTGCAGTCTGTCCTTTTGCGGCGTTTGCGGGGGGTAGGTGCCCCCGATTGAGCCCCGTGCCCCTCTCAGGCTCAGGGTGCTTCCGGGGCTTGTGTGGGCATTCCCTGGCTTCTCTCCTCCTTCCCCCTTATGGGTTTTGTTTCCCCCGGTGGGTGCCCAGCCCCGGGGTGGGTCTCCTTACCTCGGGGGGGCCACTCCCCGCCGCTCGTGGGGTGCTGTTCCGTTGCTGTCTCCCCGCTGGGGGGGTTCCTTGACCTGTTGCGGTGCCTCCTTCTCCTGCTCCTTGGTCTACCTCCTGGGCCGTTACGCCGTCACGAACGGCCGTCTGGTCGAGGCAGGAGCCCTCGGCCTCGATCGCCTGGGCCTTTGCAAGTCTTCTCTGGGCCCGGGCTCAACGCTGCTTTCCGGTGAGCCGCAGGGGGGAGGGGCCTCGCGCCCTCGAAGTTCGCTGGCTCAGAGCTCCGGCTCTGTTCCACACTCGGATTTCAAATTTGGGCCGGGGGTGCCCGGCACCTTCACACGGGGGGGGTGTCGCTGTCTCGCTCCGGGGGTGTCGGGAGGGCTCAGGTCCCTCGATCAGCGCCCTGTTGGGGTGACGAGCGGAGATGCTTCTACACATCTCAGCGCCCCCTGGTGGATCCTCGCGCGGGAAGTTTTACACGCGATTTCAGCAGGGTACGTGTATTTCAGGGGTGCGCGGGAATTCTCACACGCGATTTGGCTTGGTACGTGTATTACAGGGGTGCGTGGGAAGTTACACACGCGATTAGGCTGGGTGGGTCCTCACAGGTGTTCCCTGTACACCCTCCACGGCCCCTGCAGGCAGCCCACAAAACAGGGGACTACCCTGCACACCTGCTCATGTCCCCCTGCACCCCCACCCCCCAGCAGTGCAGGGGCAGCCTCCACCAGGCCCCCACCCATGTCTCCCACCACCCCCACCCCCCAGCAGTGCAGGGGCAGCCTCCACCAGGCCCCCACCCATGTCTCCCACCACCCCCACCCCCCAGCAGTGCAGGGGCATCCTCCACCAGGCCCCCACCCATGTATCCCACCACCCCCACCCCCCAGCAGTGCAGGGGCAGCCTCCACCAGGCCCCCACTCATGTCTCCCACCACTCCTACCCCCCAGCCACCAGGGGCAGCCTCCACCAGGCCCCCACCCATGTCTCCCACCACCCCCACCCCCCAGCACTGTGGGGCACCTGCCAGCAGGCCCCCACCCATGTCACCCACCACCCCCACCCCCAGGCAGTGCAGGGGCAGCCTCCACCAGGCCCCCACTCATGTCTCCCACCACCCCCACCCCCCGGCCACCAGGGGCACCCTCCACCAGGCCCCCACTCATGCCCGACTCATGTCTCCCACCACCCCCACCCCCCAGCAGTGCAGGGGCATCCTCCACCAGGCCCCCACCCATGTCACCCACCACCCCCACCCCCCAGCAGTGCAGGGGCATCCTCCACCAGGCCCCCACCCATGTCTCCCACCACCCCCACCCCCAGCACTGTGGGGCACCTGCCAGCAGGCCCCCACCCATGTCACCCACCACCCCCACCCCCCAGCAGTGCAGGGGCATCCTCCACCAGGCCCCCACTCATGTCTCCCACCACCCCCACCCCCCAGCCACCAGGGGCAGCCTCCAACAGGCCCCCACCCATGTCTCCCACCACCCCCACCCCCCAGCACTGTGGGGCACCTGCCAGCAGGCCCCACCCATGTCACCCACCACCCCCACCCCCCAGCAGTGCAGGGGCAGCCTCCACCAGGCCCCCACTCATGTCTCCCACCACCCCCACCCCCCGGCCACCAGGGGCACCCTCCACCAGGCCCCCACTCATGCCCGACTCATGTCTCCCACCACCCCCACCCCCCAGCAGTGCAGGGGCATCCTCCACCAGGCCCCCACCCATGTCATCCACCACCCCCACCCCCCAGCAGTGCAGGGGCATCCTCTACCAGGCCCCCACCCATGTCTCCCACCACCCCCACCCCCCAGCACTGTGGGGCACCTGCCAGCAGGCCCCCACCCATGTCACCCACCACCCCACCCCCCAGCAGTGCAGGGGCATCCTCCACCAGGCCCCCACTCATGTCTCCCACCACCCCCACCCCCCAGCCACCAGGGGCAGCCTCCACCAGGCCCCCACCCATGTCTCCCACCACCCCCACCCCCCAGCACTGTGGGGCACCTGCCAGCAGGCCCCCACCGATGTCACCCACCACCCCCACCCCCCAGCAGTGCAGGGGCAGCCTCCACCAGGCCCCCACTCATGTCTCCCACCACCCCCACCCCCCAGCCACCAGGGGCAGCCTCCACCAGGCCCCCACTCATGTCTCCCACCACCCCCACCCTCCAGCACTGTGGGGCACCTGCCAGCAGGCCCCCACCCATGTCACCCACCACACCCACCCCCCAGCAGTGCAGGGGCATCCTCCACCAGGCCCCCACCCATGTCTCCCACCACCCCCACCCCCCAGCAGTGCAGGGGCAGCCTCCACCAGGCCCCCACTCATGTCTCCCACCACCCCCACCCCCCAGCCACCAGGGGCAGCCTTCACCAGGCCCCCACTCATGCCCGACTCATGTCTCCCACCACCCCCACCCCCCAGCACTGTGGGGCACCTGCCAGCAGGCCCCCACCAATGTCACCCACCACCCCCACCCCCCAGCCACCAGGGGCACCCACCACCAGGCCCCCACCCATGTCTCCTACCACCCCCACCCCCCAGCAGTGCAGGGGCAGCCTCCACCAGGCCCCCACCCATGTCACCCACCACCCCCACCCCCCAGCAGTGTAGGGGCAGCCTCCACCAGGCCCACACTCATGTCCCCTATCACCCCCACCCCCCCGCCACCAGGGGCACCCTCCACCAGGCCCCCACTCATGTCTCCCAGCGTGCTACGTGTATTTCAGGGGTGCGCGGGAAGTTCCACTCGCGAATAGCCTGGGCGGGTGTATTTCAGGGGTGTGCGGGAAGTTCCACACGCGAATAGCCTGGGCGCATGCATTTCAGGGGTGCGCGGGAAGTTTTACACGCAATTTCAGCAGGGTACGTGTATTTCAGGGGTGCGCGGGAATTCTCACACGCGATTTGGCTTGGTACGTGTATTACAGGGGTGCGTGGGAAGTTACACACGCGATTAGGCTGGGTGGGTCCTCACAGGTGTTCCCTGTACACCCTCCACAGCCCCTGCAGGCAGCCCACAAAACAGGGGACTACCCTGCCCACCTGCTCATGTCCCCCTGCACCCCCACCCCCCAGCAGTGCAGGGGCAGCCTCCACCAGGCCCCCACCCATGTCTCCCACCACCCCCACCCCCCAGCAGTGCAGGGGCATCCTCCACCAGCCCCCCACCCATGTCTCCCACCACCCCCACCCCCCAGCAGTGCAGGGGCAGCCTCCACCAGGCCCCCACTCATGTCTCCCACCACCCCCACCCCCCAGCCACCAGGGGCAGCCTCCACCAGGCCCCCACTCATGTCTCCCACCACCCCCACCCCCCGGCCACCAGGGGCACCCTCCACCAGGCCCCTACTCATGCCCGACTCATGTCTCCCACCACCCCCACCCCCCAGCAGTGCAGGGGCATCCTCCACCAGGCCCCCACCCATGTCACCCACCACCCCCACCCCCCAGCAGTGCAGGGGCATCCTCCACCAGGCCCCCAACCATGTCTCCCACCACCCCCACCCCCCAGCACTGTGGGGCACCTGCCAGCAGGCCCCCACCCATGTCACCCACCACCCCCACCCCCCAGCAGTGCAGGGGCATCCTCCACCAGGCCCCCACTCATGTCTCCCACCACCCCCACCCCCCAGCCACCAGGGGCAGCCTCCACCAGGCCCCCACCCATGTCCCCCACCACCCCCACCCCCCAGCAGTGCAGGGGCAGCAGGCAGTCAGGCAGCAGTAGGTGGGAGCGTGCTCGGGGCTCTGGGGGGCAGTAGTTCGGCCTTCCGGGCAGGAGCGTGGTATTCCGTGTGCGTACGCGTGGCCAGCTTGGTACGGAGTGATTTGGCACGTGAAAATCCTGCACGTCAGCGTGAAAACCGAGGAAAGGCCCTCAGCGCGTAAGCG